>NC_143577.1:4810000-5155409 GCF_048544385.1 Mastigoproctus giganteus | reverse complement strand
GTCTTTCTCATGATATCCTCCAGCTCGGTGTTAGTCCAATTTTTGACCCCAAAGGAGTATGTTAGCACTGGGACTGCATTGGTGTTTATGGCTTTAACTGTGTTCCCTCCATTCAGCTTTGCTTTCAGCAGGCTTCTGAGTCTCTGATGGTATTTTTCAGTCAAGCAGGCTTTAATTTCCTTGTGATGTAACTGCTGAGCCTGCATCATCCCCAAGTATTTGTTGACCTCTCCCTCTGTCATGGCTTCGATCTCTTTACCACTCTGCGGCTGGTAGTTTCGGTTGACTAATTTTCAGCGATAAAATCGCGGGTCTTGCATTTTTATACACCAAATTCCATCCTAATGTTATTGCTGAATTCTTTAGTTATCTAATAGATCAACAGTAGCCACTGGCAGAGGTGAAAGTGATTCTTGCACTGCTTCTATTGGAATGAGCAGAAGCCTGGAAAACAGGATGTAGGATGTTTTAGAGACTGCTGGGAGTCATTGCGGTACAAGTAAACACATGGGTTGTGTTAGGGTAGCTAAGAATAGGAACAGGTGCATGTATACTTGCGTGTACACCAAAGCTAGGAGTTTGGAAAATGAATTTGAAGTGTTACTCAAATGGCTTGAAGTGGCGAAACCCATGTTTAGTCTCTAGAGCAAAGTTTCTGGCATCCCCCTCTCCCCATACTTCTCCTTCAACCCATGCACGGTACTAAGTACTATAGGTTTTGATACCTTTCGTGTTTGGGGTTCTCATTAAAAAAAAAAAAAAAAAAAAAAAAAAGTACTCAAAGCATCAAAGGCGGATATTGTTGGGATATCAGAGACGTGGTGTCACAGAGATATAAGGAATGCAGAACTGGAATTGGGGAAAAGATGCAAAGAAAAACAGCAAAGAGTCCTTTACTTATGTAAACTCTAGAAGGAAGGAGATCTGGAGTAGATGCTGGAGATGCTTTTCTGTTCCTGCGTAGAGCTTGATGTCATCCATGTACATCAGGTGTACAGGTTCTTCCTTCCTTCTTTGAGGTTATATCCATACTTGCTACTGTTGAGCATGGTGGATAGCATGCTCAACAGTACTAGATCACAATATGATCAGGACATCTCCCTGAAAGATTCCTCCCCTGATGGGAATTGGCCTGGTTATGATGTTTTTGACCTTAATGGTGTACTCCATTCCGCCATCGTTTCTTGTAGGAACTTTTCACTATCAGATTGATTGGTAGATGTTCAATGCCGCTATTAGCCAGCTATGAGGCACAGAGTCGGAGGCCTTGCAGTAACCTTTGGTCCTTGAGGTTGTCACAGACATTCTCTCAGATTTGCCAGACAAGGTGCACTTGCTACCTGGGCGTCTAAAACGCTGATGGAACTGATATTCGGGTGACACTCAAGTCAAGTGGACCCAATTTCGGCGAAGTCCGGACGGTCTGTGACAGCCAAATCCTCTGCTTGCACCTTCACGATGGTGGGACTGTTAGTAATCCTGGGTATAACCTCCATGCACAAGTACATAGTGAGTGACCACCAAGGTGTGATCCAACGTAAGCAGGGGTCGTGGTATGGCGCTCACACCACATAGAGGAATGCAGCCCCTCTATGTTACCAAGCAGTACTAGGTGGTAGATGACTCTCATCAACCGGTGCAATACCACCACTTTGCTTATTGGAGGCTTGAAGTGGTGGAACCCATGTTTAGTCTCTAGAGCTAAGTTCCGGTCAACCATTCCCTATCTCTTCCATCGTGCAGTATGATTGATGACTTTTGAGGTTATGAAGAACATTGTGGCGAGATCCAATATTCCTTACATTTCGAGGGTACAGATCTAAAATGGTGTTCGCAGGATGGCCGCTAGTTAGTACACCGGACCAAACCTATTGGTAACACTCTAGGAGGCTTCCGGATCAGCTAGTGTATAATCTTGTTACCTCTACTCTGCCAGATAGTGACTGGAGGGAGTCCGAGTAGTGTGTATGCGGGTAGTGTGTAAGCCATATTATGTCAAGGATCTGGGTATATTCTTACTCTATGTACGCCCTATCCAAAAATTTCATTACTTCATACATGTCCCAGCCACTTTTTCTTACTATTGAATACACCATGAATTGCCAAAATAATAAAACAAGCTTATCTGTGAAAAGATCTAAACCTCCCAAGCACTTCCTAATTCATTTCACAAATATACGTGGTCTCAATTCTAATCTCAACGATGTCCATTTCCACTTGCAGTCTGCCAAACCCCATGTACTTTTTCTGACAGAATCTCAGTTATCAGTTGATTCAACTACTGCTCATCTAAAAGGTGGTACTTGTACATATGTCCATTCTGATATTCCCTGTCAGAGACTTAGCAATTTGGAATCTCCTCTCTTTGATCTTCTCTGGCTTAAAATCTCTCTACCTCATTGCGTCAAATTCATCTGTTGTCTCTTCCGTTCTCCCAATTCCACTAATCACTTGGAGCTCTTTGACTTCCTCTCTTTGCAACTTGACTTTCTCCAGTCCAACTTTCCTAAGAGTGAGGTAATTTTCCTTGGTGATTTTAATGTTCACAACTCCAGCT
The DNA here is from genome assembly GCF_048544385.1 of Mastigoproctus giganteus. Lineage (NCBI taxonomy): Eukaryota > Metazoa > Arthropoda > Arachnida > Uropygi > Thelyphonidae > Mastigoproctus > Mastigoproctus giganteus. Next base: position 5,152,852 of record NC_143577.1, on the reverse strand, counting down.
GGCTTCCATTTTTCTAGTCACACCGACCTAGCTGGTCGAGAAGGCTTTTGGAATTACTAATGACCTTGCACAGATTGTTCATTTACCTACAAGAATACCGGATAATCCTAATCATACAGCCAATACGCTTGATCTTTTTCTCACAAACAACCCTTCTAAGTACACATTCAAAGTGAGAGGTCCTTTATGCACTTCAGATCACAACTTGGTGATTGTCTCTTCTCCAATGGAACCTTTATCTCATAACTATTCCCAACCTCATGTTGTTTGGCATTACAAGAAAGAAAAATGGGATGACCTGCGAGACTTCTTTTCTTCTTTTCCTTGGTCAGATTACTGTTTCAAAACTTCTCATGTCAACGTTTGCTCAGATCGTGTCAGTGAAATTATTCTTGCAGGAATGGAATCCTTTATCCCACACTCCACTTTAAAATCTCGTACTTTAACTAAACCTTGGTTTTCCAATAAATGTTCTAAGGCTGTTCAATAGAAGAATGTTGCATATCGTAATTGGCTTGTTTCTAATTCTCCAGTTTCATTTTCTGCCTACACCAAAGCTCGCATCAATTGAAAAACAGTTATTAATCAGTGCAAACTAGAGTTTGAACAGGCTAAGAGTAGAAAACTTGCTTCTTATCCTAATGGTAGCCAAGCATTCTAGTCTCTTACCAATGCTAATGGCCACAACTTTTGCCCATCTCTGCTCCCACCTCTGTTCAAACCAGATGGTTCTGTTGCAACTTCAGCCAAGGATAAAGCTGACCTGCTAGCATCCCATTTTTCTTCCAACTCATGTATTAATGATCTTGGTAAAACACCTCCCACCATTCCCAACACGCTACATTCAATGCCTCCTGTGGTCTTCCGTCAAAAGGATGTCAGAAGGATTTTGACAAATCTTGATGCTAAGAAAGTTCCAGGTCCCGATGGTATTTCTCCACTTGTTCTCAAAACCTGTACTCCTGAACTTACAACTATTCTTTGCCGCCTTTTTTCACTTTCTTATTCCAAAGGTGTTTTTCCTTCTGCTTGGAAATTTGCTCATATCCAGCCAGTTCCTAAAAAGGGTGACAAATCCCTCCCATCCAATTATCGTCCCATTGCAATTACTTCTACTCTTTCTAAAGTAATGGAGAAATCAATTAACTGCCAACTCTTAAACTACCTAGAAATCTTCCATCTGATCAATGATCGCCAGTATGGATTCAGTCAGTGACAATCCACTGGTGATATTCCTGCTTATGTTACCCATTCATGGACTAATTCAATGGATAGGTTCGGGGAAACACAAGTAGTTGCTCTTGACATCTCAAAGGCTTTTGATCGTGTTTGGCATAAAGGTCTTCTAAACAAGCTTCCATCTTATGGTTTGCCAACTGTTTTTAGTAATTGGTTATCCAGTTTTCTCTCTGATCGCTCACTGAGGGTGATGGAAGATGGCTCTCTGTCTTCTAACTTCTCCACTAATGCCGGTGTCCCCCAAGGTCTAGTTCTTTCCCCCACTCTTTTCCTCTTGTATATTAATGACCTTCTGCCATTGACTGGAAATCCTATCCATAGTTTTGCCGATGATAGCAAATTGCATTTCATGTTCCATTTTGAGAAACCTTGTCCTGCTCAATCAGCTTCAATTTCTCAAAAATCTGCTACCAATTCCTTAAATGCCGATCTTCAGATAATTCTCCAGTGGGGCAAAGACAACTTAGTTGATTTCAACCCTTCTAAAACTCAGTCTTGTCTTATATCTCAAAAAAGGATTCTTCTGCTCCTATGCTTATGTTTAGTGACATTCCGATCTCTTGGAAAAATAGGCGCCTCCGTAGCCAGGTGGGAAGGAGCAGCAGTGCGTAGCACACGCTTCTTGATTAGACCGGGGTTCGAGCCCGTCACCACCAAATACGGAGGATGTGGAAAGGTCAGGGAATGACCACCGCATATTCCCGGAGCAATATGGCCTTAGTTGCTAATGCTCCTAAAAACCAAATAACAACAACAACTAGGAAAAATGATATATCTCTTTTGGAGATTACCCTGACTTCTAATCTGTCTTTGCACAAGCACAATGCAAATATTGCTTCCTCCACATCGAAAAAACTTGGTTTTCTCTTTCGCTCTCGGCGTTACTTTTCTTCCAAACAGCTGCTCACTCTGTATAAATCACAAATCTGCCCTGCCATGGAATATAGTTCCCACATCTGGGGTGGTGCCCCCAAAACCTCTCTCAGGCTTCTTGATTCCATTCAGAAGAGGGCAGTTAGGTTAATTAATGATACATCTCTAACAGAGTCTCTCCACTCGCTCTCTCATAGACGTACTGCTTCTGCTGCATGACTCTTCTACAGATACTTCCATGGGCACTGTTCTTCTGAATTGGTTTCTATAATTCCCGCTCTCTCTCTCTCTCTTTCAAAATGGTCCAAACACGTGCCGCGACGAGACAACATCCATTTACTGCCCAACTTCAAACTCACAGAACCAACTTTTCATCTTCCTCGTTTATTCATTCAACTGCCGTTTTCTGGAACAACCTTCCTTCATACGTATTTCCTGAAAATTACAGTCTACAAAAGTTCAAGTCCAATGTCAACAAATATCTTATTTTGTCTTCTCAACCTCCAACCAAAGCACTGTACTAAGTACTATAGGTTCTAATTCCTCTCGTGTTTGTGGTTTACATAAAAAAAAAAAAAAAAAAAAAAAAATCGCTGTAGGATGGGTACATGTTGCGGCACTTCTTGTAGGCTTGCTGCATAACCATGGCATCATTAGCATTGATAGAGGCATATGATTCAAGAAAGCAAGCGTATGCAGCATCAGCCAAAAAAAAAAAATAAATAAATAAAACCTGCTCCCATTTCATCCCTCCATTAATTCCAAATACCTATACAGCACAGCCTTAAATTTATTTAGGCTATCAACTTCCACAACAAAAGATGGGAGGCTGTTCCACCAATCAACTACTTGCAGGCAAAAGGCAAACTTTTACATATCTATCCTACAACTGTCTTTCCTCAATTTGAATTTATGCCCTCTCAGGTGATTCCATCAGCATTGAGCATGCTCAAACCATTCAAGGCTTTATACACCTCAATCAGATCCCTCACAGGTGCCTAGTCTCAAGACACTGTAATCTATAAAACTCAAGCCTTTCTTCGTAAGAGCAACCCTTCATTCCATTCAATAATCTTGTTTCCCTTCTCTGTATTGTTTCAACAGCCCCTACATCCTTCTTAAAATAAGGCCTCCAGACCTGTATACAGCACTCTAGGTGTGGCCTGACCTTTGCCTTATACAATGGGATAATCACCTCATTATCCCTCCTAGAAAATTCCTGTATATCATTGACAAGACACTATAAGCTCATCTTGCAGAACATTGCACTGTTCAGAAAATTTCATATCTGCCTGCACAATTATCCCCAGGTTCTTTTCATTCTCAACCACTGTCAGTGTAGTACCACAGAGTTGATATATTACTCTCGGATTACTGCTTCCCATATGTACTACTTTGCATTTGTCAATGTTAAACTTCATTTGCCACCTCTCAGCCAATCTGCTCAATTTTCTATCTCCTGTTGCAGCAGCGTACTATCATTAGTGTCCATTATAACCCTACAGCCTTCTTATCATCTGCAAACTTGGACATTAAGCCTGATGTGCCATTATCAATATCATTTATAAATACAGAAAACAACAATGACCCAACACTGAACCCTAAGGTACTCCATTAATAACATTAGTCCATGAAGAACACTATACATTGATTACCTCTCTCTGTCTTCTCCCAATGAACCATCCCTTTATCCACAGCAGTTACTGGCCACACTGCTCCAATTTGTGCATCAGTATCAAAAGCCTTTCTAAGAGCCAAATATATGATATCAAAGTTATTCCCTGCATCCAGTGCTTTTGTGACCACATCATAGTATCCAGTCAAATTGTTGAGACAAGACTTCCCCATAACAAATTTATGCTGTATCCAAGCTATAACTGAAGGCTTTTCTAGATGATGCTGCAGTGCTACTTTAACCAGTGCCTCTATTAATTTTCTTGGAACAGAATTTAAACTAAGAGGTCTATAATTACTTGTGTAGCACTTTCATCCTCCTTTGCAAATTGGGATCATATTTGCACTTCTCCAGTCCATGGATACCTCCCTGAGTCCAAGGAAGCTCTCATAATTATGGCTAAGGGTTTGCTTACTTCCTTTGCTGCTTCATTTAATATAACTGGATAGATCCCATCGAACCTGGGTGCCTTTTTTATGTTTATCTTCAACAATTTCTCCTCCACTTTCCTCTCAGTTATTATAAAATCATCTAGCTCACTGCCAGAGTTTAAATCACCTGTGGCATTCTCCTCTCTGAATAACACTTCATGTGTGAATGATGATGTAAAATATTCATTTAGTTTGTTAGCTACCTGAGCAGGATCATCAACAGTTGAACCATTGATATCAAGTGGACCAATCTGATCCATCCTAAAATGGTCTCCAGACCTGTATACAGTACTCAAGGTGTGGCCTGACCATTGCCTTATACAATGGGAAAGTAATACTCATTTTGTTTGTTAGCCACCTGAGTAGGATCATCAGTAGTTGAACCATCAATATCCAATGGACCAAGCTGATTCGTCCCTTTCTTCAAGAGTTTACATATGTAAAGAACTCTTTGCTGTTTTTCTTTGCATCATTTGTCAAAGATTTCTCATAATCTGCTTTGCCTGCCTAACCTCCTTTGTAACTTGGTTACAGATCAACTTGTATCTATCATAGGCTTCTGTGTCATGTGTTAATTTGTATGTATCCCATGCATGTTTCTTCTCTGCCATATGTCTCATTAGTTCATCTGATATCCATTTAGGCCTAAACCTTGACGAATATTTTTTATTTGGTATGTAAAGCCTAGTAGCTTCCAAGATTAATTCGTTGAATGCTACCCATTTTGAATTTGCTGTTGGTAACATCATCAGTTGGTCCCATCGTATAAAATTCAAATACTGTTTCACTTTATACACCTGAATCAGATCACCTCACAGGTGATTAGTCTCCAGACACGGTATTGTTCCAACATCTCTACATCCTTCTTAAAATGAGGCCTCCAGACCTGTATACAGCACTCAAGGTGTGGCCTGACCTTTGCCTTATATAAGAGGATAATCACCCCCTAATCCCTGCTAGAAAAATTCTTGTATATCATTCACTATGAGCAATATTTGACTTTACGTTGGAAATTTGACTTTACCTAGTTGCCTTTATTAAAGTAAAAACTCTTCTCTTTACCCCTGATGATAGTTACCTCTTTGAGTAAATCCCACTTCAGCACACTGTGATCACTGCCACATAGTGGTTCCTTTATCTGCAGATTCTTTATGCATGAAGAATCCCTACTGATAATCAGAGAAAACAATCATCCAATAAATTCACAAAAACCTTGCTGGTGTATGAGTGACCAACGCACAAATTCCCGTCATTATCCTGGAAATTAAAATCCACCATAACTCTCTGATTCACTTGCCCACTATTTCCTTGTACAGTTTCTTATTATACTCACACCTCCTCTCAATTTTGATCTCCAAGTGTTTACTTAACAAGTTCACTTTTGAAAAAAAAGCCATGAATTAGGGTTGAATTTGAAAGTGTGTGCAATTCTGCCCAGACACAATAGGAGGGAGTATATGATGAAAGCCTTGTCGATCACTTCGGCCCTGGAAAGATTGTGCAAGGCTCAAGGGATAGAACTTGTTTCAGCCTGGTCTGTACTTGTTAACAGGAAAGACTGCTTCTACAGGGATGGAATACACTTAAATAGAAAGGGTGCAAAAATATTTGCTGATGCTATCGAGGCAGTGTTAGGTGGTTTGGAAAAATGCTAGCTTCGGGGGAGACAAAGACTAATAGATTAAAAGTAGCCACTGGCAGAGATGAAAGAGATTCTTGCACTGCTTCTATTGGAATGAGCAGAAGCCTGAAAAACGAGATGCAGAATATTTCAGAGATTGCTGGGAGTCATTGCGGTACAAGTAAACACATGGGTTGTGTTAGGGTAACTAAGAATAGAAACATGTGTATGTATACTTGCGTGTACACCAATGCTAATAGTTTAGTAAATAAATTTGATGAATTTGAGGTATTGCTCAAAACATCAAAGGCAAATATTGTTGGGATATCAGAGATACTGGGCGCCTCCGTAGCCAGGTATGAAGGTGCAGCAGGGCGTAGCACACGATTCTTGATTAGACCAGGGTTCGAGCCAGTCACCACCAAATACGGAGGATATGGGAAAGTTAGGGAATGAGCACCGCATATCCCGCAATAATATGGCCTTAGACACTGCCTTAGACAAGCAGAGACACTGCATTCCTTATATCACACAGATATAAGGAATTCAGAACTGGAATTTGGGGAGTACAACGTCTACAGAAACGATACATAGGATAGGAAGGGAGGAGGGGTATTAGTTAAGAAACACATAAAATCCAAGGAAGTGAAGCAAGTCGACATCGCTGGACAGTGCAGTGTCGAGTCAGTTTGGTGTGACATAAGCATTGGGAGATCAAAATTATTGAGAGTAGGAGTGTGCTATAGGCCTAATGACTCTAATGAGTATAATAAGAAACTGTACAGGGAAATAGAGTGGACGAGTAAATCAGAGAGTCTTATGATGGGGATTTTAATTTCCCAGATATTGAGTAGAATTTGTGGACTGGTCACACACACTAGCAAGGCTTTTGTGGATTTATTGGATGATTGTTTTCTACATCAGCATGTTCGGGAGGCAATTAGAGGGAGTAATACTCTTGATTTGATTATCAGTAGTGATTCTTCATGCATTAGGAATCTGCAGATAAATGAACCACTAGGTGGCAGTGATCACAGTGTGCTGAAGTGGGATTTACTCAAAGAGGTAACTACCATTAGGGGTAAAGGGAAGGGTTATTGCTTTCGTAAAGGCGACTACGATGGACTGAGACAGTATGTAAATTCTATAAAGTGGGACCAACTGGTGATGTTACCAAAAGCAAATTCAAAATGGGAAGCATTCAAAGAACTTATCTTGGAAGCTACTAGGTTTTACATACCAACTGAGAAATATTGTTCAAGGTTTAGGGCAAAATGGATGTGAGATGAACTAAATAGAGATATGGCAGAGAAGAAAAATGCATGGGATACATAGAAACTAACATGTGGCACAGAAGCCTATGATAGATATAAGTTGATCTGTAACCAAGTTACAAAGGAGGTTAGGCAGGCGAAGGCAGATTACGAGAAATCTTTGGCAAGGGATGCAAAGAGTTCTTTACTTATGTAAACTCTAGAAGGAAGGGGATGAATCAGATTGGTCCACTTGATATCGATGGGTCAACTGTTGATCCTGCTCAGGTAGCTAACAAACTAAATGAATATTTTGCATCGACCTTCACACATGAGGAGTTATTCAGCGAGGGGGAATGTCAGAGGTGTATTCAACTCTGGCAGTAAGCTAATCTTGTAATAACTGGGAGTAAAGTAGAGGAGAAATTTTTGAAGATAAACACAAGAAAGGCACCTGGGGTGAATGGAATATATCCAGTTATATTAACGGAGGCAGCAAAGGAAGTAAGCAAACCCTTAGCCATAATTATGAGAGCTTCCTTGGATTCAGGGGAGGTACCCACAGACTGGAGAAGTGCAAGTGTGACCCCAATTTACAAAGGAGGATCAAAGGCTGAAACAAGTAATTAGAGACCTGTGAGTTCAACTGCTGTTCCAGGAAAATTAATGGAGGCACTGGTTAAACAAGCACTGCAGGATAATCTAGACAAGACTTCAGTTATAGCTGGGACACAGCATGGTTTTGTTAAGGGGAAGTCTTTCCTGACCAGTTTGATTGGATATTGGTCAAATTGGAGCTGTGTGGCATTGGAGGCATATTGCTGCTATGGATAAAGGGGTGGTTGAGGGGGAGAAGACAGAGAGTGGTAAACAATGGACACTGCTCATCATGGACTAATGTTATTAATGGAGTCCCTCAGGGTTCAGTGTTGGGTCCATTATTGTTTTCTGTATTTATAAATGATATTGATGATGATGGTACATCAAGCTTAATGTCAAAGTTTGCAGACGATATGAAGGTTGGCAGGGTTGTCAAGGACACTACTGACAATATGCTGCTGCAACAGGATCTGGAAAGGTTGAGCAGATTGGCTGAGAGGGGGCAAATGAAGGTTAACATTGACAAATGTAAAGTACTACATATATGAAACAGCAACCCGAGAGCAACGTATCAACTCTGTGGTACTACACTGACAGTGGTAGAGAATGAAAGGGACCTGGGGGTGGTTGTGTAGGCAGATATGAAGTTCTCAGAGCAGTGCAGACAGGATGCAAGAGTAGCTCATAGTGTACTGTCAATGATATAGAGGAATTTTTCTAGCAGGGATAAGGAGGTGATTATTCCCTTGTAAAAGGCAATGGTCAGGCCACACCTAGAGTACTGTATACAGGTCTGGAGGCCACATTTCAAGAAGGATGTGGAGCTGCTGGAATGAGTACAGAGAAGGGCAACAAGATTAGTGAATGGAAAAAAGGGGTGTTCTTACGAAGAAAGGCTTAAGTTTAGCAAATGACAGTGTCTGGAAACTAGGCACCAGCGAGGTGATCTGGTAGAGGTGTATAAAGAGGTGTATCCAGCAGGGATAAGGAGGTGATTATTCCCTTGTATAAGGCAATGGTCAGGCCACACCTAGAGTACTGTATACAGGTCTGGAGGCCTCATTTCAAGAAGGATGTAGAGCTGCTGGAATGAGTACAGAGAAGGGCAACAAGATTAGTGAATGGAACAAAGTGGTCCTCTTACGAAGAAAGGCTTAAGTTTTGCAAATTACAGTGTCTAGAGACTAGGCACCAGCGAGGTGATCTGATAGAGGTGTATAAAGCCTTGAATGGTTTGAGCATGCTCAATGCTGATGGGATTCTTCCTCTAGCTCACAATAATCACCTGAGAGGGCGTAAATTCAAATTGAGGAAAGACAGATGTAGGATATACGTGCGGAAATTTGCCTTTAGCCAGTGGGTGGTTGGTTGGTGGAACAGACTTCCATCCCTTGTAGTGGAGGTTGATAGCCTAAATAAGTTGGACAGGTATTTTGAACGAACAGAGGGGTGAAATGGAAGTGGGTTTTTTTTTTTTTTTTTTTTTTGGCTGATGCTGCATAAGCTTGCTTTCTTGCATCAAATGCCTCTACTAATGCTAATGCTAATGCTAATAAAGCCTTGAATGGTTTGAGCATGTTCAATGCTGATGGGATTCTTCCTCTTGCTCAGAATAATCAGTAGGAATAATCAGTGGGATAGACGTGCGGAAATTTGCCTTTAGCCAGTGGGTGGTTGGTTGGTGGAACAGACTTCCATCCCTTGTCGTGGAAGTTGATAGCCTAAATAAGTTTAAGGCTCAGCTGGACAGGTATTTCGAACGAACAGAGAAGTCAATTGGAAGTGGTTTTTTTTTTGGCTGATGCTGCATAAGCTTGCTTTCTTGCATCAAATACCTCTACTAATGCTAATGCTAAATGTCACACCAGACTGACTCAACACTGCACTGTCCAGGGATGACGACTGACTGCACTAACTTGGATTTTATATTTCTTAACTAATAGCATAACCCCTCCTCCATTTCTCTGCTGTCAATTGTTCCTGTACATATTGTACTCACCAAATTCCAGTTCAGCATTCCTTATATCTGTGTTACACCACATCTCTGATAACCCAACAATATCTGCCTTTGATGTTTTGTCCTACACCTGAAATTCGTGTATCTCCGGTTAATTTCTCCTTGCATCATTTGCTCAGCTGCTTGCATCGTTTCTGCTGTTCAGCTGTTATGTTCTGTCTCTCCAAGTGGTCTGATATATTCCAGGTTATGTAGCTGGTCAGGATCTTGTACATTGTTGGAAGGCAGGTGATGGATCTATATTTTGCCGGGATTTTTGTATCTTCGTCTTTAAGCTTCAGCTTTGTGATTCCTTGAGTGAGGAACTTTGGGATTGTCTCTGGGTGCCTTATTATTCGAGTGAAATGCTTTGCTAGGTGCTTGTGTGTGCAAGTGAGATTCTTGTACCAGTAGTTGTGAACGTTATCTGTTCCTGGAGTTTGCCAGTTGTGAAAGTTCTTGAACATCTGTTTTACCTATTATTATTATTATTATTATTATTATTATTATCAGCCACTTGGTGGAAGGAATCCTGAGGCTTATGCTGCACCAGCAAAAAGAAAATTTCTGAGTTACCCCTGAGATAGAGAGAGGGAGACAGACAGACGGAGAGAAAGGAGGGAATCACCAAGAAATTGAAGAATAATGATATCCAACTCAGGACCCTGGGTGTGCCAAGCCCATATTCAGCAGATGTGAGCCACTGGGGTTAAAAGCAGTGCAGAACTGGAATTTGGGGAGTACAATGTATACAGGGAGGATAGACAGAGTAGGAAGGGAGGTTTCATTATGCTGTTAGTTAAGAAACACATATAATCTAAGGAAGTGCAACCAGTTGACATGGGTGGACAGTGCAATGTTGAGTCAGTTTGGTGTGACATAAACACTGTGAAAGGGACAATGAGAGTAGGAGTGTGTTATAGGCCTAATGACTCTGATGAGTATAATGAACAATTGCAGTCAATATCTTTCCAGATATTCAATCTAGTCAATATCTTTCCAGATATTGACTAGAATTAGTGTTTGGTCACTCGCACACTAGCAAGTTTTTTATGGATTTATTGCACGATTGTTTTCTACAGCAATGTGCTTGAGAGCCAAGCAGAGGAAGTAATACTTTTAACCTAATTTTTTAACAGTGATGATTCATGCATTAGGAATTTGCAGATAAAGAAACCACTAGGTCACAGTGATCACAGTGTACCGATGTGGGATTTACTTATATATATAACTACCATCAAGATTAATGGGAAGAGTTTTTGCATTCGTAAAGGTGACTACAGTGATCTCAGAGAGTTTTTAAATTCTATACAGTGGGATCAACTGATGATGTTACTAATGGTGAATTCTAAATAAAAAGTCTTCAGAGGCCTTGTTGTGAAGGCTACTGTTTTAGTTTGTCAGATAACTGACAAACTAAAACAGCATCTACATTCATATATGAGGATTTTTATAAGGAAGGGAAGGACAGAAGTTTACTAAGCTCTAACAAAATCAGCTACATGATTTTGTAAAAATGGAGCGCAAAGTGGAGGAGAAATTGTTGAAGTTAAAAATAAGGAAGACATCTGGGGTGGATGGGATATGTCCAGTTATATTGAAGGAGGCAGACGGCATTAAGCAAACTCTTAGCCTTAATTATGAGAGCATCCTTAGGTTCAGGGGATGGTCACCATGGACTGGAGATGTGCAAATGTATCCTCCATTCACAAGGATGTACAAAGGGGGGGACACAAATAATTATAGGTCTGTTAGCTTCACTTCTGTTCCTGGGAAAATAATAGAGTCACTTGTTAAAGAAATGATGCAGGAGCACCTTGACAAGACTGCAGTAATAGTTCAGACACGGCATGGGTTTATTAAAGGGAAGTCTTGACTGACCGATCTGACTGGATACTACAATTTGGTAACAAAGGAACTGGAAGCAAAAAATAATTTTGATATCATATTCTTGGATTTCAGGAAAGCATTTGATACTGATGCATATGGAAGTCTCCTGTACAAATTGGAACAGTATAGCATTAAGTGCAAGTTGCTGCAACGGATAAATGGATTGTTGAGTGGAAGACTGCAGAGAGCGGTAAACAATGGACACTGCTTTATATGGACTAATGCTATTAGCAGAGTCCCCCCGGATTGGGTGTTGGGCCCGTTGTTGTTTTGCATATTTATCAATGATATCAGCAATGGTATATTTGCAGATGATACAAAGGTTGGCAAGGTTGTTAATAATAGTAAAGACAATAAGATCTAGAAAAGTTAGGCAAATGGGCTGAGAAGTGGCAATTGAAGTTTAATATTCACAAATGCAAAGTACTGCATATGGATAGCAGTAACCAAAGAGAAACATACCAACTGTGTGGTACTGCACTCAGAGAGGTGGAGAATGAAAAAGTCCTTGAGGTAATTGTGCAGTCGGATATGAAGTTTTCTGAGCAGTGCAGATGGGCTGCCAGAGCAGGTCGTGGAGTTTTGTCAATGATATTTAGGAATTTTGCTAGCAGAGACAAGGCAGTGATTATACCTTTGTGTAAGGCAATGGTCAGGCCATACTTGTGTACTGCATACAGTTCTAGAAAACTCATTTTAGGAAGGATATAGAGTTGCTAGAACGATTACAGAGAAGGGCAACAAGATTGGTGAGAGGAACAAAGGGGGTTAGCATTAGCATTAGCATTAGTATTTGATGCAAGAAACCAAGCTTATGCAGCATCGGCCAAAAAAAAAAAAAAAAAAAACCCACTTCCATTTCACCCCTCTGTTCGTTCAAAATACCTGTCCAGCTGAGCCTTAAACTTATTTAGGCTATCAACCTCCACTACAAGGGATGGAAGTCTGTTCCACCAACCAACCACCTGCTGGCTAAAGGCAAATTTCCGCACGTCTATCCTACATCTGTCTTTCCTCAATTTGAATTTATGCCCTCTCAGGTGATTATTCTGAGCTAGAGGAAGAATCCCATCTGCATTGAGCATGCTCAAACCATTCAAGGCTTTATACACCTCTATCAGATCACCTCGCTGGTGCCTAGTCTCCAGACACTGTAATTTGCAAAACTTAAGCCTTTCTTCGTAAGAGTACCCCTTTGTTCCATTCACTAATCTTGTTGCTCTTCTCTGTACTCGTTCCAGCAGCTCTACATCCTTCTTGAAATGAGGCCTCCAGACCTGTACACAGTACTCTAGGTGTGGCCTGACCATTGCCTTATACAAGGGAATAATCACCTCCTTATCCCTGCTGGAAAAATTCCTGTATATCATTGACAATACTCCATGAGCTACTCTTGCAGCCCGTCTGCACTGCTCAGAGAACTTCATATCTGCCTGCACAACCACCCCCAAGTCCCTTTCATTCTCTACCACTGTCAGTGTAGTACCACAGAGTTGATACGTTGCTCTGGGGTTGCTGTTTCCCATGTGTAGTACTTTACATTTGTCAATGTTAAACTTCATTTGCCACCTCTCAGCCCATCTGCTCAACCTTTCCAGATCCTGTTGCAGCAGCATAGTGTCAGTAGTGTCTTTGACAACCCTGCCAACCTTTGTATCGTCTGCAAACTTGGACATTAAGCTTGTTATACCATCATCAATATCATTTATAAATACAGAAAACAATAATGGACCCAACACTGATCCCTGAGGGACTCCACTAATAACATTAGTCCACGATGAGCAGTGTCCATTGATTACCACTCTCTGTCTTCTCCCCCTCAACCACCCCTTTATCCATAGCAGCAATTTTCCTCCAATGTCACACTGCTCCAATTTGTGTAGCAGTCTTCCATGTGCAACAGTATCAAAAGCCTTTCTAAGATCCAAGTATATAATATCAAAGCTATTCCCTGCATCCAGTTCTTTTGTGACTGCATCATAATATCCAATCAAATTGGTCAGGCAAGACTTCCCCTTAACAAAACCATGCTGTGTGTGAGCTATAACTGAAGTCTTGTCTAAATGATCCTGCAGTGCTTCTTTAACCAGTGCCTCCATTAATTTTCCTGGAACAGAAGTTAAGCTCACAGGTCTATAATTACTTGTGTCAGCCTTTGATCCTCCTTTGTGAATTGGGGTCACATTTGCACATTTCCAGTCTATGGGTACCTCCCCTGAGTCCAACAAAGCTCTCATAATTATGGCTAAGGGTTTGCTTACTTCCTTCGCTGCCTCCTTTAATATAACTGGATAGATCCCATCCACACCGGGTGCCTTTCTTGTGTTTATCTTCAACAGTTTCTCCTCCACTTTACTCCCAGTTATTTCAAGATTCTGTAGCTTACTGCTAGAGTTGAATACACCTCTGGCATTCCCCTCGCTGAATAACTCCTCATGTGTGAATGTCGATGCAAAATATTCATTTAGTTTGTTAGCTACCTGAGCAGGGTCATCAACAGTTGACCCATCAATATCAAGTGGACCAATCTGATTCATCCCCTTCCTTCTAGAGTTTACATAAGTAAAGAACCCTTTGCTGTTTTTCTTTGCATCCCTTGCCAAGGATTTCTCGTAATCTGCCTTCACCTGCCTAACCTCCTTTGTAACTTGGTTGCATATCAACTTGTATCTATCATAGGCTTCTGTGTCATGCGTTAATTTGTAAGTATCCCATGCATTTTTCTTCTCTGCCATATGCCTCATTAGTTCATCTGACATCCATTTTGGCCTAAACCTTGAACAATATTTCTTAGTTGGTATGTAAAGCCTAGTAGCTTCCAAGATTAATTCTTTGAATGCTTCCCATTTTGAATTTGCTCTTGGTAACATCATCAGTTGGTCCCACTGTATAGAATTTAAATACTGTCTCAGTCCATCGTAGTCGCCTTTACGGAAGCAATAACCCTTCCCTTTACCCCTAATGGGAGTTACCTTTTTGAGTAAATCCCACTTCAGCACACTGTGATCACTGCCACCTAGTGGTTCATTTATCTGTAGATTCTTAATGCATGAAGAATCACTGCTGATAATCAAATCAAGAGTATTACTTCCTCCAGTTGCCTCCCGAACATGCTGATGTAGAAAACAATCATCCAATAAATCCACAAAAGCCCTGCTAGTGTGTGAGTGACCAGCCCCCAAATTCCAGTCAATATCTGGGAAATTAAAATCTCCCATTATAAGACTCTCTGATTTACTGGCCCACTCTATTTCCCTGTACAGTTTCTTATTATACTCATCAGAGTCATTAGGCCTGTAGCACACTCCTACTCTCAATTTTGATCTCCCAATGCTTATGTCACACCAAACTGACTCAACGCTGCACTGTCCAGCGATGTCGACTGGCTTCACTTCCTTGGTTTTTATGTGTTTCTTAACTAATAGCATAACCCCTCCCCACTTCCTATCCTGTCTATCCTTTCTGTAGACGTTGTACTCCCCAAATTCCAGTTCTGCATCCCTTATATCTGTGTGACACCACGTCTCTGATATCCCAACAATATCTGGCTTTGATGTTTTGAGCAATACCTCAAATTCATCAAATTTATTTACTAAACTCCTAGCATTGGTGTACACGCAAGTATACCTGCACCTGTTTCTATTCTTAGCTACCCTAACACAACCCATGTGTTTACTTGTACCGCAATGGCTCCCAGCAGTCTCTGAAATATCATGCATCTTGTTTTTCAGGCTTCTGCTCATTCTAATAGAAGCAGTGCAAGAATCTCTTTCACCTCTGCCAGTGGCTACTGTCAATCTATTGGTCTTTGTCTCCCCCCAAGCTAGCAGTTTTCCGACCCACCTAAGACTGCCTCGACAGCATCAGCAAATATTCTTGCACCCTTTCTATTTAAGTGTATCCCATCCCTGTAGAAGCAATCTCTCCTGTTAACAAGTACAGTCCAGGCTGAAAAAAATTCTACCCCTTGAGCCTTGCACAATCTTTCCAGGGCCGAATTGATCGACAAGGCTCTCATCATATACTCCCTCCTATCGTGTCTGGGCAGAATTGCAGACACTTTCAAATTCAACCCTAATTCTCGGCTTTTGTTCAACAATGACCTGTACTTGTTAAGTAATTCTGCTGGTCTCCTACTCTTAATATCATTAGTGCCAACGTGTACAACTATATCACCTTATGTGCCCTTAAAAGATGATATTCGCTCTACAACGTCATCAACCTTTGCCCCTGGCAGACATACCCTGGTCCTGTTCCACCTATCTTTTTTACAAAGCATGTTCCCTGTTTCCCTGACAATAGAGTCACCAACAACTACTAGTTCCTTCAGGACCAGCGCATTCTGCCTTGGGGGTTGTCTCTGTGTCACGTGATGCCCGAGTGCAAGCTCTGCCGTTGATGTGGGCAGCTGAGAGCTTGATGGGCCCCTCAATTTAGTTTCTTCGAGGGCATCCACCCTGTCCTTCAAGCTCTCATATAGGCCCACAAGAACGCAGAGTTGTTGCCTGATATCGATACACTCCTTGCATCGCGCACACACAAAGACATCCCCCATGGCAGTATCATGTCCCGTACCCGATTGCTCTGCAAACATCAAGCAAACAGTGCATTTTATAAGGCTGTGAGTCAGAGGACAACTGCCCTCTGAGTTCTCCTCTGAGCCACAGCACTTCCATTAGCTTGAGCCTTTTGCTTTGCTGCTCTTGTCTGAGTCATGATTCTATTAATTAATTAATTATAATTAATTATGTTATGTTATTAATTATGTTAAATATAATTAATTACGTTACGTTTGTAATCTAAGTCGTTATATGTATTTATTTAAAAGTACAATTTAATTGCTAACGAAGTTCAACTAACGCTATCTAGTACGGTATATAACTATCGTATCACAAGGGCAGGAAAGTTAAGAACGGTAACGGTAATCTACGGACACTTAAGTATTAATTAACTTTCAAATCTCACTGTCTCAATTCAGAATAAACTAATGATCCTTACTACGTCTATAAGCTACTTACAGAAATAATTCGATGTAAAAAAATATTCAATCAAGCGGCTAAATATGGCTAAAGAACTTCTCGTTCAGCGGAGTTGCAAACACGTGGATACCCTTACCGATACTTTTATGCAATTACAAGGCCGAGTGAAGAATAAATACACCAAATTAATCAGAAAATCACAAAATAATGTTATACTACTATATTTAAATGAAAAGTTTTAGAAAAACAATAATTTCAAATCAATAAATAAGAAAAATCCACTTAGCGGATTTGATCACGACCGTCTCCTAGTCTCTTACTAAGAGATGGGCTTAAATTCTGCAAGTTACTGCATCTGGAGACTAGGCACCTGCAACGTGATCTCATTGAGATGTACAAGGCCTTGAAGTTGTCTGATTGTCTAAGGCCTTGAATGGTTTGAGCAGGCTTAATGGTGATGGGATACTTCCGATTGCTCCGATTAAGAAACTGAGTGGGCATAGATTCAAATTGAAGAACGACAGTTGTAGAATAGATATGAGGAAGTTTGAATTTAGCCAGCACGTAGTTGATTGCTGGAACAAACTTCCATCTTTTGTAAAGATGGAGGTAAATTTTTTGTAAAGTTTTCCCTTCATGCTTTCATAAAGGTGTTTACAAGGTCTGAGACTATTTATAAATTTTCTACAGTGGGAACAACTCATGTTGTCACATACAACAAATTGAAAATATGAACATTGAAAGATTTTATCTTGGAAGCTACTAGGCTTTTCATACCAACTAAAAAATATTGATCAGGTTTTAGGCCTTAATGGATGTCAGATTAACTAATGAGACATGTGGTAGAGAAGAAAAATGCATGGGATACATATAAATTAGCAGGCGACACAGAAGCCTATGATAGATATAAGCTGGTCTGAAACCAAGTCACAAAGGAGGTTAGGCAGGCAAAGGCAGATTATGAGAAATCTTTGGCAAAGGATGCAAAGAAAAACTGCAAGGCTCTCTTTACTTATATAAACTCTAAAAGGAAGGGGATAAATCAGATTGGTCCACTGGATATCGATGGTTCAACTGTTTATGATCCTGCGGAATTAGCTAACAAACTAAATGAGTATTTTACATCTATATTAACACACCTAAGGAATTATTCAGGGAAGGGAATGCCTGAGGTGTATTAAATACTGGCAGTATGCTACATGATTTTGTAATAATTGAGAGCAAATTGGAGGAGAAATTGTTGAAGATAAACACAAGAAAGGCATCTGGAGTGGATGGGAGCTAATCAGTTATATTAAAGGAGGCAAAGAAGGAAGTAAGCAAACCCTTAGCCATAATTATGAGAGCTTCCTTGGACTCAGGGGAGGTACCCATGGACTGGAGATGTGCAAATTTGATCCCAATTCACAAAGGAGGATCAAAGGGCAACACAAGTAATTACAGACCTATTAGTTTAATTTCTGATCCAGAGAAATTAATGGAGGCACTGGTTAAAGAAGCACTGCAGGATTATCTAAACAAGATTTCAGTTATAGCTCAGATACAGCATGGATTTGTTAAGGGGAAGTCTTGTCTGACCAATTTGAATGAATACTCTGATCTGGTCACAAAGGGACTGGATGCAAAGAATAATTTTGATATCATATATAGGAACTCCGCAACTTATGTAATATTCGACTTACGGAAATTTGACTTTATGTGAGTTTTTAGTATTAGTATTAGTAACGGCCGCATGGTGCAAGAAAGCCTATGGCTTATGCTGCATCAGCCAAAAAAAAAAAAAAAAAAATCCGAACAAAACAATGATAAAAAAATATATATATAAAATAAAATAAATAACTAAATAATAATAATTAAGAAAAAAAAAAAAAAAGGAAATTAAACCTATCATCCTATGCGCTTCCCTTACCCGAAAGTACTATCCAGATGACCTTTGAATTTCCCCAAACTGCCAGCCTCTACCACCCATGAAGGCAACTTATTCCAGTAATTTATAATTCGCTGGCTAAAATAAAACTTCCTGCAGTCCAATCTAAACATTTGCCCCCTGTAACTCTCAGAGCCTTAAACACCTCAATCAAATCTCCTCTAAGGTGTCTAGTTTCCAAACTCTGCAACCCACATATTTGAAGTCTTTCTTCATAAGGACGCCCTTTTGCTGATCTCACCAGGCGAGTTACCCTTCTTTGCACCCTTTCAAGAAGCTCGATGTCTTTCTTTAGGTGTGGTCTCCATACTTGCAGTATTCCTAGTGTGGTCTAAAATAAGCCTTATATAATGGGATTATCATGTCCCTATCTCTACTTGCAAAAGTTCGATAGATCATCGATAGGACACCATGGGCCTTCCTTGCAACCTGTTTACAATGCTCAGAGAATTTCATGTCTGACCGTATCGTAACACCCAAGTCCCTTTCCTCCAGTACTGGGTTTAGTTGAACTCCACCAAGTGAATAAGTTTTTTTGGGATTACTGTTTCCCAGGTGTAATACCTTACACTTTGTTGGATTAAAGCACAGCTGCCATTTTTCTGACCATTCCTGAAGTCTATCTAGGTCTCTCTGAAGAAGCACAGCTTGACAGTGATCATTAACTACTCTACCAATTTTAACATCATCTACAAATTTAGTCATCACGCCCTCTATCCGGCTGGTGCAAACTTAAAAAAATTTTGCCGGCTGTTGCAAACTTAAAAAAATCATGGAAATTTATTTTGCATCCCGTATGAATAAATGGAGGTATCACAAGAATATCGTAATGTGAACCCAATATCATTGTTTTCTTTTGGTAATTTGTTCCAAGACTTTGGAAGTTTAAATTTTTGCTATATAACTAAGCTATTTATCTCTCAAAAAGGTCATTTGTATAATGGAAATTGCACTACACCTTCATTGTTATCATATGTTCCATTATAAAAATCAATTTTGGATGCCTTTCTGATATTTTTCTAAAGCATGTTTCTGGAGTTCCCAACCATAAAACAATAAAAACAATTTTTTTCATTTTCCAGTTTATCGGGCTTTTCTGTTAGTGCAGTCTTTTATAAATGGGGTAAACTCAATCTTATTGCATTTGTGATAATCTTGATAACTCGAATTGTGTGGATTTTTATGTTATGGTATTATGGTGAAATGTGTTCCCCCTTCACTTAAATCTTTAATCATATAAAAAACAAATTTTCAGAACCTTCACATCATTCCTATTTACTTATTACAGTGGTTAAGGAAAAGTGACCAATGGAAAGGTCAAGTGCTGGCAGTGCTTTGAATAGAAACAAGATTCATTTAGAAATGAAAATGATTAATTAAGAAGCAGGACAAAGTTTGTAATCTATTGCAAGGGAATTAGGTCTTGCTGCTTCAACAATGAATACTATTTTAAAGAACAGTGCATGTATAAAAGAACATGTCAAAGGCTCAAAGCACTTAAGATCAACAGTGATCACAAAACAGCATTCAGGTGCTATTAATAATATGGATGGAAAATCAGATTCAGAAGCAAGGGCCCCTGAGTCTAATGATCATTCAAGCAAAAGCAAGAAGTATTCATGAAGATATTAAGGATAAGTACGGTGAACCCCAACCCAAGTTCATGGCAAGCAATGGGTAGTTTAATAGATTCAAGCATTGCGCTGGTTTCCACAATGTTAAAGTATGCAGTGGAGTTGCCAGTGCCGATTCTGCAGCTGCAGAGAAATTTTGTGATGTGTTGAAACAAATTATTGATGAAGGTGGCTATTCAATGCAACAAATTTTAAACATTGATGAGACTGCTCTGTATTGGAAAAAAATGCCAGATCGAAAAACTTGCCAAAGAGGAAAATACAATGCCAGGTTTCAAGGCGTCAAAAGATAGGCTCATGCTCTTGTTTGGGGCTAATGTAGTTGTATATTACAGATTAAAACCACTGCTTGTGTACCATTCTGGAAAAATATTGTAAAGACAACAACGTTCCTTTCAAGATTTTGCTTCTATTATCCTACGCATCTAGATGATTTCAATTCAAATGTGAGAGTCATATTTCTACCGCCATTCACTCATCCAACCTATGGATCAGGGTGTTATTTCGAATTTAAAGCATACTATTTATGCACAACATTTGCTCAGGCATTGTCTGCAGTAGACGATGAGAAAAAATTTTACATTGAGAGACTTGGACATCTTACAGTATTTACCACACCATCTTAAACATTAATAAGGCCTGGATGGAAATTACTAAAAGTTGTTTAAAGTTGCTATGAAGGATTTGAAAAAGACGAATCATACAAAGAGGTTACAGATAAGATTGTAAAGGTTGCAGAACTACCATATTTTCTGGCTTATGTGACACATGGGCATACAAGACGCACCCTAGTTTTGGCCACATATTTTGGAAAAAATAATATCCCTTTTTTATCCTTTGATACTGTTTATGGTGAAACTAAGAAGCGATCTTTTACCGACTGATGTAAACAAATATAGCAACATGGCGTGATATGGGACGTAATCAGGGGGTAGGTATTAAAAATAAATTAAATGGAGTTACATTTATTTTTAAAAATTTTTTTATTAAATGGACTTACAACATGAAGTTTTTATTCAATTCATAAAATACAAGAAATTTTTAAAAATATTTATTTGTTCTAAAGATTATGAAATGTCTGACATTTTCATTTATCCTTAAACCCTAAAAAGCCATTACTGAAATCATCATAATATTCAAGATATTCAATGTCACCATTGTGACATTGAATAATGGTATACGCTTGGTATACCATTGAATAATGGTACACGCTTGGTATACCATTGAATAATGGTATACACTTGGGTAAATGTTCAACCAATAATGAAATGTTTGTTTCTGAAAAAAGCTGATAGAAGTAACGTAACAGAAATTCTTACTCACCCTAAGACAAATATGGGCGTCACTTTCTCTTTGTAAAAGACGGTTGGAATTGAAAAATCCCGATCCAGTCTAATTAGCCCGCCATACCATAAAAGCATGAGATCATAGAGGAATACCATAAAGGTGCGAGATCACATTATAGAGGAAGCAAACACATGGGAAAATGAAACAAGTTTTTACTTATGTCTGATTGTGAGATTCATATCATGCAGATTTCAACAAATTTTTCACAAAAACAAGATTACTGGTATGTATTGTTGCCATTGATTTTAACCACTAATAATTGTTAAAAATAAATTTCGGCAGATAAATTTTAAGTAAAATTGCTGTGAATTTCAAAGGGAAGTTTTGAACTCAGTTTACCGGCACTGCGTCATCAAAAATGCATTGCCGGCAGAGGTGGATTTAACGGCGGGCACACCTGGTGTGCACCCTGGGCCACGACTTCTGAAGAGCCCACGCAAAACCCCAACAAATTAGTTGAACATATTACTGTAGTTCAAAACTTTGTGATTATTATTATGCTATTATTAATTATATTATACATATATTATATTCAAATTTTATTGGAAATAAAACATTAATAGTACATAATATTTTTTATTTATTTAAAAAATGGTTAACATGTATTTTTATTTTCCATGTCTCTCTCTTTTTTTTTTTTAAGGGGCCCAATATTTTCTTCTGCGCCCGGGGCCTCAACCGACCTTAATCCGCTCCTGATTGCCGGTAGTCTTTAGGCTTAATCTGACATTGACCATATAAGATGCAGGGTGATTTTCCGAGTATTTCTTAGCAAAAAAAAAAAACGTCTTATAAGCCGGAAAATACGGTACTTCAGTTGGAGGGTGATGCCAAAGACGTGGAGGAGTTAATAGAGAAAGAAGAGAAGGAATTATCTAATGAAGAACTCATTGACTTGCAGGCAGCAATAGTGAAAGAAGGAAGTTCAAGATGAACCAATTGAGGAGCCGAGATGCTTCACACCAGAGACATGGCAATGGCATTTCATGAAATTGCATCGGCAATGGTGAGGTTTGAGAAGATGGATCATGACAGCAAACGGTTCTTAAAAGTTAACAGAGAGGTGAATGGTATGCTTGCTTGCTACAAAGAAATCTATGATGAAAAGGAAAAAGTAACTGCCCAGTCATTCATTAATATGTTCTTTCATAAAGTTGAGTGGCTAACTCCTTCTAAATATCCACAGCCCTCAACCTCCGCAGCAGCTTATTTTTCAGCTATCGATTCTGGCAACAATGCTCAAGAGGCAAGAATTACTGGGATTATGCCTGTCTCTTTTCTTTTTTTGTAATTTCATAAGTTTGAAATTTTTTTAAATTGCACTTTTTTTAAAATTTTTCCTGCACATGATATATAAAATTGAATAAATACAATAAATAATTCTATTTACATGTTCATCGAACATTTATTTTGTGATTCGATCAATTCAGCAAGCAAAGTTGCGAGTGCTGCACAAGCATGGGGGAAATTGGATAGGTGGAACAGGACCAGGGTATGTCTGCCAGGGGCAAAGGTTGATGACATTGTAGAGCGGATATCATCTTTTAAGGGCACAAAAGGTGATATAGTTGTACATGTTGGCACTAATGATATTAAGAGTAGGAGACCGGCAGAATTACTTAACAAGTAAAGGTCACTTTTAAAAAAAAGCTGTGAAGTAGGGTTGAATTTGAAAGTGTCGGCAATTCTGCCTAGACACGATAGGAGGGAGTATATGATGAGAGCCTTGTCGATCAATTTGGCCCTGGAAAGATTGTGCAAGGCTCAAGGGGTAGAATTTTTTTCAGCCTGGTCTGTGCTTGTTAACAGGAGAGACTGCTTCTACAGGGATGGGATACACTTAAATAGAGAGGGTGAAAGAATATTTGCTGATGCTGTCGAGGCAGTGTTAGGTGGGTCGGAAAACTGCTAGTTTGGGGGTTACAAGGACTGATAGATTAACAGTAGTGACTGGCAGAGGTGAAAGTGATTTTTGCACTGCTTCTATTGAAATGAGCAGCAGCCTGGAAAACAAGATACAGGATATTTCAGAGACTGCTGGGAGTCATCGCGGAACAAGTAAACATATGGGTTGTGTTAGGGCAGCTAAGAATAAGAACAGGTGCATGTATACTTGCATGTACACTAATGCTAGAAGTTTGGTAAATAAATTTGATGAATTTGAGGTATTGCTCAAAACATCAAAGGCAGATATTGTTGGGATATCAGAGACGTGGTGTCACTCAGATATAAGGAATGCAGAACAGGAATTTGGGGAATACAAGGTGTATAGAAGGGATAGACAGGACAGGAGAGGAGGAGGGGTTATGCTATTAGTTAAGAAACACATAAAATCCAAAGAAGTGAAGCCAGTCGACATTGATGGACAGTGCAGTGTCGAGTCAGTTTGGTGTGACATAAGCATAGGTAAATCAAAATTGAGAGTAGGAGTGTTCTATAGGCCTAATGACTCTGATGAGTATAATAAGATACTGTACAGGGAAATAGAGTGGGCCAATAAATCAGAGAGTCTTATATTGGGGGATTTTAATTTCCCAGATATTGACTGGAATTTGAGGTCTGGTCACTCACACATTAGCAAAGCTTTTGTGGATTTATTGGATGATTGTTTTCTACATCAGCATGTTCGGGAGGCAACTAGAGGGAGCAATACTCTTGATCTGATTATCAGTAGTGATCCTTCATGCATTAAGAATCTGCAGATACAGGAACCACTAGGTGGCAGTGATCACAGTCTGCTGAAGTGGGATTTACTCAAGGAGGTAACTATCATCAGAGGTAAAGGGAAGGGTTGTTGATTTCGTAAAGGCGGCTATGATGTTCTGAGACAGTATTTAAATTCTATTAAGTGGGACCAACTGATGATGTTACCAACAGCAAATTCAAATTGGGAAGCATTCAAAGAACTAATCTTGGAAGCTACCAGGCTTTACATACCAACTAAGAAATATTGTTCAAGGTTCAGGCCTAAATGGATGGCAGATGAACTAATGAGACATATGGCAGAGAAGAAATATGCATGGGATACATACAAATTAATGGGTGACATGGAAACTTATGATAGATATAATTTGGTCTGTAACCAAGTCCCAAAGGAGATTAGGCAGGCAAAGGCAGATTATGAGAAATCCTTGGCAAAGGATGCAAAGAAAAACAAAACAGTTCTTTACCTTTTTAAACTCAAGAAGGAAAGGGATAAATCAGATTGGTCCACTGGATATTGATGGTTCAACAGTTGAGGATCCTGCTCAGGTGG
Source organism: Mastigoproctus giganteus (assembly GCF_048544385.1). Classification (NCBI taxonomy): domain Eukaryota; kingdom Metazoa; phylum Arthropoda; class Arachnida; order Uropygi; family Thelyphonidae; genus Mastigoproctus; species Mastigoproctus giganteus. The sequence goes on along the minus strand of NC_143577.1, from coordinate 5,128,131 downwards.
CTAACAAACTAAATGAGTATTTTGCATCTACATTCACACATGAGGAGTTATTCACGAAGGGGAATGTCGTTGGTGAAGTAAACATTGGCAGTGAGCTTGATTATTTCGTAATAACTGAGAGGAAAGTGGAGGAGAAATTGTTGAGGATAAGCATAAAAAGGCACCTGGGGTGGATGGGATCTATCCAGTTATATTAAAGGAGGCAGCAAAGGAATTAAATCCCTAGCCATAATTATGAGAGCTTCTTTGGAATCAGGGGAGGTACCCATAGACTGGAGATGCGCAAATGTAATCCCAATTCACAAAGGAGGATCAAAGGCTGACACAAGTAACTATAGACCTGTTAGTTTAACTTCTGTTCCAGGAAAATTAATGGAGGCACTGGTTAAAGAAGCACTGCAGGATTATCTGAACAAGAATTCAGTTATAGCTCAGACACAGCATGGTTTTGTTAAGGGAAGGTCTTGCCTGTCCAATTTGATTGGATACTATGATGTAGTCACAAAAGTACTGGATGCAGGGAATAACTTTGATATTATATATTTGGATCTTAGAAAAGCTTTTGATACTGTTGCACATGGAAGACTGCTGCCCAAATTGGAGCAGTGTGGCATTGGAGGCAAATTGCTGCTATGGATAAAGGGATGGTGAGTGGCAGAAGACAGAGAGTGGTAATCAATGGACACTGCTCAACGTGGATTAATGTTATTAGTGGAGTCCCTCAGGGTTCAGTGTTGGGTTCATTATTGTTTTCTATATTTATAAATGATATTGATGATGGTATATCAAGCTTAATATCCAAGTTTGCAAACGATACAAAGGTTGGCAGGGTTGTCAAGGACACTACTGACACTATGCTGCTGCAACAGGATTTGGAAAGGTTGAGCAGATGGGCTGAGAGGTGGCAAATGAAGTTTAACATTGACAAATGTAAAATACTACATATGGGAAAGAGTAACCCCAGAGCAACGCATCAACTCTGCAGTACTAGACTGACAGTGGTAGAGAATGAAAAGGACCTGGGGGTAATTGTGCAGGGAGATATGAAATTCTCTGAGCAGTGCAGATGAGCTGGATGAGTAGCTCATGGTGTCTTGTGAATGATATACAGGAATTTTTCTTGCAGGGATAGGGAGGTGATTATTCCCTTGTATAAGGCAATGGTCATGCCACACCTTGAGTACTGTATACAGGTCTGGAGGCCTCATTTCAAGAAGGATGTAGAGCTGCTGGAAAGAGTACAGAGAAAGGCAACAAGATTAGTGAATGGAACAAAGGGTTGCTCTTACGAAGAAAGGCTTAAGTTTTGCAAATTACAGAGTCTGGAGACTAGGCACTGGCAAGGTGATCTGATAGAGGTGTATAAGGCCTTGAATGGTTTGAGCATGCTCAATGCCAGTGGGAGTCTTCCTCTTGCTCAGAATAATCACCTGAGAGGGCATAAATTCAAATTGAGGAAACACAGATGTAGGATAGATGAGCAGAAATTTGCCTTTAGCCAGCGGGTAGTTGGTTGGTGTAACCGACTTCCATCACTTGTTGTTGAAGTTGATAGCCTAAACAAATTTAAGGCTCAGCTGGACAGGTATTTTGAATGAATGGAGGGGTAAAATGGGAGTAGTGTATTTTTTTTTTTTTTTTTGGCCAATACTGAATAAGCTTGCTTTCTTGCGTCATATGCTTCTACTAATGCTAAATTCCATCTTATGTAGTGTTCCGTGGAATGCAACCCTTGTGTAAGTCGTGGAGTTCCTGTCTTTTTTTATCTTAGAAAGGCTTTTGATACTGTTGCACATGGTTGACTGCTGCACAATTTGGAGCAGTATTGCATTTGAGACAAATTGCTGCTATGCATAAAGGGAAGGTTGAGTGGGAGAAGACACTGCTCTTTGTGGACTAATGTTATTAGTGGTTCCCCCAGGTTTCAATGTTGAGTCCATTGTTGTTTTCTGTATTTATTAATGACACTGATGATGGTATGTCAGGCTTAATGTCAAAGTTTGTTTTCAGATGATAGGAAGTTTGGCAGGGTTGTTAATGAAACTAATCACAGTACACTACTGCAACAGGATCTAGAAAAGTTGAGTAGATGAGCTTAGAGGTGGCAACTGAAATTTAACACTGACAAATGTAAAGTATTGTATATGGGAAGCAGTAAACCCAGAGTAATGTATGGTTGTGGTACTAATACACTGATGCTGGTAGAGAATGAAAAGGACCTGGGGATAATTATGCAGTCAGATATGAAATTTTCTGAGTAGTGTATTTGGTCTGCAAGAGTAGCTCGTGATGGCTTGTCAATGATATATAGGAATTTTTCTAGCAGGGGAAAAAGATGTAATTTTCCCCTTTTTGGAATGATTACAGAGAAGAGCAGCAAGTTGAGTAGATGGGCTTAGAGGTGGCAACTGAAGTTTAACACTAACAAATGTAAAGTACTGCATATGGGAAACAGGGAAACAGTAACCCCAGAGTAATGTATCAACTGTGTGGTACGACACTGATGTTGGTAGAGAATGAAAAGGACCTGGGGATAATTGTGCAGGCAGATATGAAATTTTCTGTGCAGTGCAGATGGTCTGCAACAGTAGCTCATGGTGGCTTGTCAATGATATACAGGAATTTTTCGAGCAGGGTAAAGGATGTGATTATCCCCTTGTTGGAACTCTTACAGCTGGAACGATTACAGAGAAGGGCAACAATATTAGTGAATTGAACAAAGTTGTTCTTATGAAGAAAGGCTTAAGTTTTGCAAATTACAGTGTCTGAAGACTAAGCTCCTCTGAGGTGATCTGATTGAGATGTATAAGGCTTTGAATGGTTTGAGAATGCTCAATGCTGATGTGATTCTGCCTCTTGCTCAGAATAATCACCAGAGAGGATGAAAATTCAAATTGAGGGAAGTCAGTTGTAGGATAGATATGCAGAAGTTTGCCTTTAGCCAGTGGGTGGTTGATTCCAGAATACTCTTCCATCTGTCATTGTAATTTCACAGATATTGACTGGAATTTGTGGGTTGAGCACTCAGAAACTAGCAAGGCTCTTGGGGATTAATTGGATGATTGTTTTCTACAGCAGCATGTTAGGGAGAGAACTAGAACGAGTAATACTCTTGATCTGATTATCACTAGTGATTCTTCATGCATTAAATATCTACAGATAAAGGAACCACTAGGTGTTAATGATCACAGTGTGCAGAAGTGGAATCAACTAAAAGAGGTAACTACCAAAGATGTGAAGGGAAGGGTTATGCTTTTGCAAAGGTGACTATGGTGTCCTGGTAGAGCTTTTAAAATTCTATATGGTTGGAACATCTGATGATGTTACCAACAGCAAATTCAATATGGGAGACATTCAAAGAATTAATCTTTTGAAGCTACTACAAATGAAAAGCCTTTTGTGGCAATGGGAAATTGTGGGAGCGAAGTTAAAAAATATGTAATTAATGATATTGAAATTTCACAAGATTATTTAATGAAAAAACTTTCGAACCTACAGACCAGTAAGGCTCCTGGAGTTGATGGAATATACCCTATAATCTTAAGAGAGGCGGCAAGCGAGTGCATTGAACCATTGAGGCTAATTATGCGAGCATCACTAGACTCTGGGGAGATTCCCTTGGATTGGAAAAGTGCAAATGTATCTCCCATACATAAGGGTGGCTCTAAAAGTGAAGTTGGAAATTATCGACCTGTCAGTCTGACTTCAGTAGTAGGGAAAATCATGGAGGCAATGATCAAGGGTGGAATTCAGGATCATTTGGATCAAATTGAAATTCTCAAGGATACTCAGCATGGTTTTGTAAAGGGAAAATCATGTTTAAAAAATCTGGTTCGCTATTTCGAAAGGGTCACTCACGAGCTGGATTTAGGGAATAATTTTGACATTGTTTATTTAGATTTCAGCAAAGCTTTTGACTCAGTCCCACATGAGCGGTTGCTTTATAAGCTGGAACAGGTTGGAATCACTGGGAAAATGCTTAGATGGATAGAAGGATGGCTTCAGGGCAGGAGGCAGAGGGTTATGATAAATGGCTATTCCTCAGATTGGGTTGATGTAAGAAGTGGGGTTCCCCAAGGATCAGTATTAGGACCACTGTTGTTTTTAATTTTCATGAACGACATTGATGAAGGGATAGAGGGCGTGATGTCTAAATTTGCAGATGATGTTAAAATTGGTAGAGTAGTTAATGATCACTGTCAAGCTGAGCTTCTTCAGAGAGACCTAGATAGACTTCAGGAATGGTCAGAAAAATGGCAGCTATGCTTTAATCCAACAAAGTGTAAGGTATTACACCTGGGAAACAGTAATCCCAAAATAACTTATTCACTTGGTGGAGTTCAACTAAACCCAGTACTGGAGGAAAGGGACTTGGGGGTTATGATACGGTCAGACATGAAATTCTCTGAGCATTGTAAACAGGTTGCAAGGAAGGGCCATGGTGTCCTATCGATGATCTATCGAACTTTTGCAAGTAGAGATAGGGACATGATAATCCCAATTATATAAGGCTTATGTTAGACCACACTTGGAATACTGTGTTCAAGTATGGAGACCGCACCTAAAGAAAGACATCGAGCTTCTTGAAAGGGTGCAAAGAAGGGTAACTCGCCTGGTGAGATCGGCAAAAGGGCGTCCTTATGAAGAAAGACTTCGAATATGTGGGTTGCAGAGTTTGGAAACTAGACACCTTAGAGGAGATTTGATTGAGGTGTTTAAGGCTCTGAGAGGCATCAGTAAAATGAATGAGGACAAAATTTTCAAGATTATAAATGATGCTAGAACTAGGGGACATAAATTCAAGTTACGTGGGGAAATGTTTAGATTGGACTGCAGGAAGTTTTATTTTAGCCAGCGAGTTATAAATTACTGGAATAAGTTGCCTTCATGGGTGGTAGAGGCCAACAGTTTGGGGAAATTAAGGTCATCTGGATAGTACTTTCGGGTAAGGGAAGCGCATAGGATGATAGGTTTAATTTCCTTTTTATTTATTTTTTATTTTATTTTTTTTATTTATTAATTATTATTATTTTGTTATTTATTTTATTTATTTATTTATTTTTTGTTTTTATCATTGTTTTTTTTTTTTTTTGGCTGGTGCAGCATAAGCCATAGGCTTTCTTGCACCATGCGGCCGTTACTAGGCTTTTCATACCAACTAAGAAATATTGTTCAAGTTTTAGGCCTCAATGGATGTCAGATGAACTAATGAAAACATGTGGCAGAAAAGAAAAATGCACAGGATACATATAAATTAACAGATGACACAGAAGCCTATGATAGATATAAGCTGCTCTGTAATCAAGTCACAAAGGAACTTAGGCAGACAAAGGCAGATTAAGAGAAATCTTTGACAAAGGGTGCAAAGAAAAACAGCAAAAAGTTCTTTACTTATATGAACTCAAAAGGAAGAGGATGAATCAGATTGGCCCACTTGATATAGTAGTAGTAGTAATAGTAGTAGTGGCACGTGATGCAAGAAAGCAAGTGTAGGAGCTTATGCAACATCAGCCAAAAAAAAAAAAAAAAATCACACCATTCCCTCCAAATGCCTGTCCAGTTCCTCCTTAAATTTATTTAATCTATCAACTTCCACAACGACAGATGGAAGTTTGTTCCAGCAATTAACCACCCGCTGGCTAAAGGCAAATTTCCGCACATCTATTCTACATCTATCCTTTCTTAATTTGAACTTATGCCCCCGTAGGTTCGTAATCTGAACAAGTGGAAGGATCACATCAGAATTCAGCGTGCTCAACCCATTCAAGGCCTTATAGACCTCAATCAGATCACTGCGCAGGTGCCTAGTCTCCAGCCACTGCAATTTGCAGAACTTAAGCCTCTCTTGGTAAGAGGATCCCTTCATTCCCCTCAACAATCGTGTTGCTCTTCTCTGTGCACGCTCAAGCAAATCTACATCCTTCCTAAAATGAGGCCTCCAGACCTGTACGCAGTACTCAAGGCGTGGCCTGACCATTGCCTTATACAGAGGGACAATCACCTCCTTTTCCCTGCTAGCAAAATTCCTATATATCATTGACAAAACCCCATGACCTGCCCTAGCAGCCTGTCTGCATTGCTCAGAAAACTTCATATCTGACTGCACAATTACTCCCAGGTCTTTTTCATTTTCTACCACCTTAAGTAGTACCACACAGTTGGTACGTTTCTCTGGGGTTACTTCTACCCATATGCAGTAGTTTGCATTTGTCAAGGTTAAACTTCAGTTGCCACTTCTTAGCCCATCTGCCCAAATTATCTAGATTCTGTTGCAGTAGCACACTGCCATTACTATCATTAACAACCCTGCCAACCTTTGTGTCATCTGCAAACTTCAACATTAAGCCTGATATACCTTCATCAATATCATTGATAAATACACAAAACAACAGTGGACCCAACACCGAACCCTGTGGGACTCCACTAATAACATTAGTCCACGAAGAGCAGCACCCATTGATTACCACCCTCTGTCTTCTTCCACTTAACCATCCTTTTATCCATTGTAGCAACTTACCCTTAATACCATTCTGCTCCAATTTGTACAGTAGTCTTCCATGCGCAACAGTGTCAAAAGCTTTCCTGAAATCCAAGTATATGATATGAAAATTATGTTTTGCATCCAGTTCCTTTGTGACCACATCATAATAACCAATCAAATTTGTCAGACAAGACTTTCCCTTAACAAACCCATGCTGTGTCTGAATTATTGCTGCAGTCTTGTCTAGATGATCCTGCAATGCATCTTTAACCAGTGACTCCATTATTTTACCCGGAACAGAAGTTAAACTAACTGGTCTGTAATTACTCGTGTCACCCTTCGATCCCCCTTTGTGAATTTGGGATACATTTGCATATCTTCAGTCAGTGGGAACCTCCCCTGAGTCCAAGGATGTTCTCATAATTATGGCTAAGGGTTTGCTCAGTTGCTTTGCCGCCTCCTTTAATATAACTGGATAGATCCCCAGGTGCCTTTCTTATGTTTAACTTCAACAATTTCTCCTCCACTTTGCTCTCAGTTATTACAAAATCATTAAGCACCCTGCTACAATTTGATAACCTTCTTCCATTTTCAAACTGTAATAATTCCTCACGTGTGAATGTAGATGCAAAATACTCATTCAGTTTGTTTGCTATCTGAGCAGGATCATCAACAGTCGAACCATTGATGTCAAGTGGACCAATCATATTCACCCCTTCCTTTTAGAGTTTATATAAGTAAAAAAATCCTTTCTGTTTTTCTTAGCATCTTTTGCCAAAGATTTCTCGTAATCTGCCTTTGCCTGCCGAACCTCCTTTGTGACCTGATTACAGACTAGCTTATATCTGCCACAGGCTTCTGCGTCGCCTGATAATTTATATGAATCCCATGCATTTTTCTTCTCTGTCACGAGTCTCATTAGTTCATTTGATAACCATTTAGGCCTAAACCTTGAACAATATTTCTTAATCGGTATGAAAAGTCTAGTAGCTTCCACGATTAATTACTTGAATGCTTTCCACTTAGAATTTACTGTTTGTAACATCGTCAGTTGATCCCACTGTACAGAATTTAAAAACTGTCTGAGACCACTGTACTCCCCTTTATGGAAGCAAAAACCCTTTCCTTTACCCCTGACGGTAGTTACCTCTTTGAGTAAATCCCACCTCAGCACACTGTGATCACTGCCACCTAGTGGTTCTTTTATCTGCAAATTCTTAATACACGAATGATCACTGCTAATAACTAGATCAAGAGTATTACTCTCTCTGGTTGCCTCTCGAACATGCTGCTGCAGAAAACAATCATCCAATAAATCCACAAAAGTCTGACTAGTGTGTGAGTGACCAACCCACAAGTACCAGTCAATATCTGGGAAGTTAAAATCCCCCATTATAAGACATTCTGATTTACTGGCCTACTCTATTTCTCTGTACAATTGTTCATTGTACTCATTCGAGTCATTAGGCCTATAACACACTCCTACTCTTATTTTTGCTTTCGCAGTGCTTATGTCACACCAAACTGACTCAACAGTGCACTGTTCATCTATATCAACTGGATGCACTTCTTTTGATTTTATGTTTTTCTTAATTAACAGCATAACACCTCCTCCCTTTCTGTCCTGTCTATCCTTTCTTTACACATTGTACTCCCCAAATTCCAGTTCTGCATTCCTTATATCTTTGTGACACCACGTCTCTGCTATCCCAACAATATCCGCCTTTGATGTCTTGACCAACACTTCAAATTCATCAAATTTATTTACTATACTTCTAGCATTGGTATACATGCAAGCATACATGCTCCTATGCCTATTCCTTGTTACCCTAACCCATCCCATATATCCAACTATTCCATGATGACTGCCATCCGTCCCTGAAACCCCCAACACCCCTCGCTCCAGGTCGCTTCTTATTCTAATAGAAGTTGTGCAAGAATCACCTTCACCTCTGCCTGCAGTTACTGTTAAACTGTTAGTCTTTGTATCCCCCCAAGCTAGCAGTTTTCCGACCCACCTAACACTGCCTCGATAGCATCAGCAAATATTCTTGCACCCTTTCTATTTAAGTGTATCCCATCCCTGTAGAAGCAATCTCTCCTGTTAACAAGTACAGTCCAGGCGGAAAAAAATTCTACTTCTTGAGCCTTGCACAATCTTTCCAAGGCCGAATTGATTGACAAGGCTCTCATCATATACTCCCTCCTGTCGTGTCTGGGCAGAATTGCAGACACTTTCAAATTTAACCCTATTTCACGGCTTTTTTTCAACAGTGACCTGTACTTGTTGAGTAATTCTGCCAGTCTCCTACTCTTAATATCATTAGTGCCAACGTGTACAACTATATCACCTTTTGTGCCCTTGAAAGATGATATCCGCTCTACAACGTCATCAACCTTTGCCCCTGGCAGACATACCCTGGTCCTGTTCCATCTATCCTTTTTACAAAGCATGTTCCCCGTTTCCCTGACAATAGAGTCACCAACAACTACTAGTTCCTATGGGACCAGCGCATTCTGCCTTAGGGGCTGCCGCTGTGTTGCGTGATGACCAAGTGCAAGCTCTGCCATTGATGTGGGCAGCTGAGAGCCTGATGGGCCCCTCAATTTAGATCTTTCGAGAGCATCCACCCCTGTCCTTCAAACTCTCATATAGGCCCATAACAACGCTGAGTTGTCGCCTGATTTCCTTACACTGCTTACATCGCGCACACACAAAGACATCCCCCATGTCAATATCATGTTCCGTTCCAGAGAGTTTGGCAAACATTTCACAAGTTGCACATTTTTTTAGGCTGTGATGCATTGGAGAATCGCCCCCCTCAGTTCTCCCCTGAGTCACAGCACTCCTGCCACTTTGTGCCCGTTGCTTTGCTGCTCTAGTTTGGGGCATGGTAGTTTAAATTAATAAAATCAATAAATGAAATGTCAATAGTATTTGAATAGAAACTATTAAAGAGAAACAGTGAAGCGTATTACTATATAATTATGCGTTAGAGCTACCTAGCTACCTCAATTTAAAAATTTGAATTCCCTACCACTATATACAAAAACAATCGCTGCAAAATTCGAACGAAATAACGGTTTTACCTATCGTAAGTAAAATCCACAAAAACTCTTTATCTAAATTAAAATAAAAAATAACCAGCTTAACTATAACTATATGACTACGTATTAAGTACAATATAAAATAACAATCATGTAAATAAAAGGCAAACACTTATCGTTTTTGCGGAGCCTGTAACTGACAGCTGTAACTTTTAAAGAGAGTCAGCGCCCTCTCAATTGTTCAACTGTTGATGATCCTTCCCAGGTAGCTAACAAACTAAATGAGTATTTTGCATCTACATTCACACATGAGGAGTTATTCAGCGAACGAAATGTCAGTGGCATATTAAAATCTGGCAGTCAGTTAGATGATTTTGTAATAACTGGCAGCAAATTGGAGGCAAAATTGTTAGGGAGCATGTTAGGGAGAGAACTAGAACGAGTAATACTCTTGATCTGATTATCACTAGTGATTCTTCATGGATTAAATATCTACAGATAAAGGAACCACTAGGTGTTAATGATCACAGTGTGCAGAAGTGGAATCTACTCATTGAAGGTATCCGTGGACTGGAGATGTGCAAATGTGACCTCGATTCATAAAGTAGGATCAACAGTTGACACAAATAATACATATTTGTATCTGTTAATTTAACTTCTGTTCTGGGGGAAGTAATGGAGGCACTGGTTCAATAAGCAGTACAGGATCATCCAGACAAGACTTCAGTTATAATTCAGAGACAACATAGGTTTGTTAAGGGTCTTGTCTGACCAGTTTGATTGGGTACTATGATGTGGTCACAAGGGAACTGGGTACAAAGTACAATTTTGATATCATAATTTGGATCTTAGAAAGGCTTTTGACAATGTTGCACCTGGAAGACTGCTGCACAAATTGGAGCTTTGTGCCATTTGAAGAAAATTGCTGCTGTGGATAAAGGGATGGCAGAATGGGAGAAGACAGAGTGGTAATCAATGTACTAGTCTTTGTGGACTAATTTTATTAGTGGAGTCCGACAGGTTTCAATGTTGGGCCCTTTTTTGCTTTTTATATTTATTAATGATACTGATGATGGTATATCAGTCTTAATCTCTAAGTTTGCAGACAATAAGAAGTTGGTAGTGTTGTTATTGACACTAATGATAGTATGCTACTGCAACAGGATCTAGAAAAGTTGAGCAGATTGGCTGAGAGGTGACCCAAATCAGATAACCCAAATACACCCAAAATCAGATAACCTCACAGGTGCATAGTCTCCAGTGCTGGAATTTGCAGAACTTAAGCATTTCTTGGTAAGAGTGCCCATACCCCTTTGTTCTCTTGACCAATCTTGTTGCCCTTCTCTGTACTTGTTCCAGCAGCTCTATATCCTTCCTAAAATGAGACCTCCAGACTTGTATGCAGTACCCAAGGTGTGGCCCGACTGTTACCTTATACTAATCATCTCCTTATCTCTGCTCACAAAGTTCCTGTATATATCTTTGGCACAACCCCATTCATTCCTTTCCCTGGAACAGAAGTTAAACTAACAGGTCTGTAATTACTCATGTCATCCTTTCATGCCCCTTTGTGAATTGTGGATACAACCTGTCTGCCAGAGCAGCTCTGAAAACTTCATATCGGGGGTAACTATTCTGAAAACTTCATATCTGGCTGCACAATCACTCCCAGGTCTTTTTCATTCTTCACTGCCCTTAGTGTAGTACCGCGCAGTTGGTATATTACTCTGCAGTTACTGCTACTCATATGCAGTATTTTGCATTTTTCAATTTTAAACTTCAATTGCCACCTCTCAGTAAATCATTCAACTTTTCTAGATCTTTTTGCAGCAGTGTTGGCATAATTGTCATTAACAATTATGCCAACCTTCCTTCATATCGCCTTCAAATTTAGACATTTAACCTGTTATTCCTTCATGAATAATGTTGATAACTATAGAAAACAACAATGATCCAAACATCAAACCTTGGAGAATTCCACTAATAACATTAGTCCACAATGAGCAGCATCCATTGATTAATACTTTCTGTCTTCTCTCACTCAGCCATAATTTTATCCCTAGCAGCAACTTGTTCATAATGCCATAATGCTTCAATTTCTATAGCAGCCTTTTATGCAACAGTATCAAAATCTTTCCACTGAAATCCAAGTATATGATATCAAAATTATTTTTTGCATCTAGTTCCTTTGTGACCACATCATAGTATCCAATCAAATTAGTAAGGCAATATTTACCTCTCATAATTATGGCTAAAGGTTTGATTACTTCCTTTGCTGCTTCCCTTAATGCAACTGTTTAGGTCTCATCCATCCCAGGTTCCTTTCTTACATTCAACATCATTTAGCTTCATATTAGATTTAGACAAACTTCTGTACTGTGTTCCTCATCTGTGAATATAGATGCAAAATAGTCATTCAGTTGGTCAGCTACCTGAGCTGGAACAACAGTCAAACCATCGACACCAAGTGGACCAATCTGATTCATCCCCTTTCTTCAAGAGTTTACATATGTAAAGAAATGTTAGCATTAGTATTAGTTGAGGCATATGATGCAATGCAAGAAAGCAAGCTTATAGAGCATAAGTCAAAAAAAAAAACAAAAAACCCTTCCTTCACCCATCCGGTCATTCCAAATGTTTGTCTATTGTTTATTTAAGCTATCAACTTCCACAACAACAGATGGAAGTCTGTTCTAGCAATCAACTACCCGCTGGCTAAATGGTAATCATTGTTGTTTTTCTTTGCATCCTTTGTTCACCTGCCTAACCTCCTTTGTGACTTGATTATAGACTAGCTTTCTAACCTAGGCTTCTGTGTCACCTTTTAATTTATGTGCATCCCATGCATTTTTTCTTCTCTACCATGAGTCTCTTTAATTAGTCTGACATTCATTTAGGCCTAAACCTTGAAGGATATTTCTTAGTTCGTACAAAAAAGTCTAGTAGCTTCCAAGATTCCTTGAATGCTTCCCATTTAGAATTTGTCGTTAAAAACATCATCAGTTGATCCCACCATATAGAATTTAAAAACTGTCTCAGGCAACCATATTTCATTTATGAAAGTAAAAACCCTTCCCTTTACCCCAATGGTATTTATTCCTTTTAACTAAATTCCACATCAGTACACTATGATCACTGCACCTAGTGGTTCTTTTATCTACAGATTCTTAATGCATGAATAATAATACTGTTATGGACTTAATTTTATTCGTCCATTCTGAAATAGTCATGTAATTTAGTTTTCTGGAATTTATGACAAGTTTGTTTCATTACACAATTCTTTATTGTTGTCAGATGCAATAATACAGGCAACTCCTTTAACACTCCTTTAAGGTTTTGCTTTAACACGGTTTGAGAATTGCTGGAATTCTTGCATAACACGGTATTTTTGTGATTTTGTGCTGGGAAAACTCTGATATTATGCTAGATGTAATGTTTGAACATTTCCATTCCTTTTTTTTGAATCCCTGCTGTTGACTTGCTAGTTATTTCCTTCATGGTATTTTTCTAAAGCACATTTCTGGAGGTCACTACCATAAAACAAAAAAATCAATTTGCAGTTTTTGGTTTATTGGTCACTGTTAGTGTAATCAATTATAAATGGGTAGTAAACTCGATCTTCTTGTATTTGCTATAGTACCGATAGCTGGAATTCTGTGGGTTTTTGCGTTATTATGGTGAAATGTGTTTCCCCTTCCATGAAATATTCAATCATATAATAAACATAAATAAATTTTAGAAACTCATTACTCCGTATGTGTTTGTTGCAACCTGTGCATGCCATGTTCTTTGTTATTAATTGTTTTTCATTTTTACAGTTTTAATTTTACAACAAAAAAAAATAATAAAAGTCAGTGAACAGAAATATCAATTAGTATATAACATATTACGTACTAATTGATATTTTTAAAGTGTAAGCATAAATTTAATTTTATTTTGCTAACTGGAAAATATTTTCTGATTTTCACGTATCATTGTTGGGGGATTCCTGGGTTAGGTTCTGTGCTTCTTTGAGACCATAAAAAATAATTGTGATTTCAAAGAGCATAGTTGGTGGTGTTTAAAGAAAGCAGAAGGTATACAAAATCTAGATGCTGCAGAAGAGATTGTGCTTAGCAGCGATGAAGAGGAAGAAAATTAAATGAATGTACATTATCTCACATATAAGTATTACAGTTTGTAAGTTAAGACATTTGTTCAGTTATTACTATTATAAAAATAAAGTTAAAATATTAAGTTATTACTACTATAAAAATTAAGTTTCCGATAGTTATAAAAAAAATGGCATATTTTTGTTAGCTTTTGGAACGTAAACCCCGTTTTTGTACTCGTTCTTAGTCCCATATAACATGGTTTTGCATTACACGAGATTCTGTGGGAACCAAACTACTGTGTTATATGAGGGTTACCTGTACTGTTATCACAGCATGGATTTGTGAAAGGGTGGTCTTTTCTGGATACTATGATGCCTTAACAAATAATTAGCGTTAGCATTAATAGAGGCATATGATGCAAGAAAGACAGCTTATATAGCATCAGCCAGAAAAAAAAAAAAAAAAAAAAAAAACCCTTCCCTTTTCATCCATCCATTCTCTCCAAATGCTTGTCTAGTTCTGCCTTGAATTTAATTAAGCTGTCAACTTCCACAACTACAGATGGATGTTTCTTCCAGCAATCAATCACTCACTAGCTAAATGCAAAGTTCGCTTTTATCCTAAAACTATCTTTCCTCAATATGAATTTATGCCCAATCAGCTGCGTAATCTGAGCAAGAGGAAGAATCCCATTAAAATTGAGCTTGCTCAAACCATTCAAAGCCTCATACAGTCAGATCACCTTGCAGATGCCTAGTCTCTAGACACTGCAGTTTATAGAACTCAAGATTTCTTTGTAAGAGCAACTCTTTGCTCTTACAAAGAAAGAGCAAAGGGTTGCTCTCACCAATCTCCTTCCTAAAATGAGGCCTCCAGACCTATATACAGTTTAACATTTAAAAATGGAAGGCTTCTGTAGCTGAGTTTGTCAAGATCTGAAGAGCAGTAGACCAGGGTTCAAGCCCTGACGGCTAAATACGGTCAATCTGCCAACTCGATTTGACCAGCATGGCAGATTATGGTCCATTTCCCTTAACATGAATCATTGAGGAGGCTTCCATCCTGCAGTGGATTTATCATGGCTACTGCTTACCATAGCCGAGTGGTCAGGAGCGGGAGTGCAATGGCACACGCTCTTTGAGTAGACCGGGGTTCAAGCCCCTGACTGCTAAATACGGTCGATCTGCCAACCTGCACTGGACCAGCGTGGCAGATTATGGTCCATTTCCCTCAGCATCAATTGTTGAGGAGGCTTCCATCCTGCAGTGGGTTGATAATGGCTGCAATTTACTTTACTTTACTTTTACTGCTTACCTTACCTTACTTTTATTGAAAAATGCAAGATACTGTAGTAATAAAGTGAGATTAATGTATCTGCTATATAGCATTACTTGGTGAAGTGAAAAATAAAAAAAAGACCTAGGAGGGAGGGAATTGTGCAGTAAAATATGAAGTTCTCTGAGCAGTGCAGACAGGCTACAAGGACAGATCATGGGTTTTGTCAATGATATATGATGATTTTGCTAGCAGGGATAAGGAAGTGATTAGCCCATTGTACAAGATAATCCCACTGTTATGTTTTATCTTGAATATTGCATACAGGTCTGGAGGCCTCATTTTAGCAATGTGGACCTGCTAAATTGGGTGCAAAGAAGGGCAATGAGATTGATGAAGGTTCCAAAAGGATGGTCTTACCAAAAAAGCTTCAATTCTGCAAATTGCAGCAGCTGGGACTATGCATTTATGATGTGATCTGATTTAGGTGTTTAAGGATTTGAGTGGATTGAGCTAGCTCAGTGCTGATGCCATTCTTCCTACTTTGCTCCATAAAAAAACCAAACCCAAACCAAACCATTCTTCCTCTTGCTCACACCACACACACTTTCAAGGATGAACTAGACAAATGATTAGAGGGGATGGATGGACAGGTGCTGTGGGAAGTATTTTATCTTTTGTCTTGGGTGATGCTTTGTAGGCTTGCTTTCTTTCATCATATGCCACTACTAATACTTATATTCCAAGATCAGGAGAGGGTGATGGAAATCTTGGGAGTTTCATCCTGATCATTAAGTTAAGTTAAGCTGTCAAGCTGATATTTTCTACTATTCATTTCTTTATTATATACTTTATAACATTTGAGTGTAGCCTGTATAATTAAATATTTTAAGATTACTTGCTTATTATTTTTGTTGTAGGTCAGAATACTAATGAAAAATCATGCTTTTGTTCGGGAAAATGCTGCTTGTGCTCTGAAGTACAAAGATCATCAAGGTATATTTCCCTGTTCATTAATGATTAATAAGCTTATGGGCAGTTTATTATATTGGTAATTTTTTTTTTAGGAATTATTTTAATATTTAATACTATCAATTTTTAGTATTAAATATAAAAACTATAAATACTTTTTGAAATTTTCTAGCTGAATATAATCTTTTAGGGAGGCTTTCAACAAAAATTTATTAATTTCAGAGAGCCTTTTTTGAGGGTGGTGGAAGGTCACAATGCTTAGGGCATCTTCATCAAGTGAGATAGTTTCCACAATGAGAACGTCTAAAATTAAAAATTAATACAAGAATTCTCTCTTGGGTTATTTCAGCCACACAAAAAACATTAGTTTTTCTTTAAAAAAAAAAAAAAAAAATATATATATATATATATATATATATATTAGATTTATAAATATAATATTTTTCAGTAATCTACATATATCAAAATATATTAGCGTTAGTAGAGGCATATGATGCAAGAAAGCAAGCTTATGCAGCATCAGCCAAAAAAAACCTGATCCCAGTTCACCACTCCATTCGTTCCAAATACCTGTCCAGCTCAGCCTTAAATTTATTTAGGCTTTCAACTTCCACAACAAAAGATGAAAGTCTGTTCCACCAATCAACTACCCGCTGGCTGAAGGCAAACTTCTGCACATCTATCCTATAACTGTCTTTCCTCAATTTCAATTTATGCCCTCTCAGGTGATTATTCTGAGCAAGAGGAAAAATCCTATCAGCGTTGAGCATGCTTAAACCATTCTAGACTTTATATACCTCAATCAGATCACCTCGCAGGTGCCTAGTCTCCAGACACTGTAAACTGCAACTTAACCATTTCTTCGTAAGAGCAACCAACCCTTTGTTCCATTCACTAATCTTGTTGCTCTTCTCTGTACTTGTTCCAACAGCTCTACATCCTTCTTAAAATGAGGCCTTCAGACCTGTATATAGTACTCAAGGTGTGGCCTGACCATTGCCTTATACAAGGGGATAATCACCTCCTTATCCCTGCTGGAAAAATTCCTGTATATCATTGACAAGACACTATGAGCTACTCTTGCAGACCATCTGCACTGCTCAGAAAACTTCATATCTGCCTTCACAATTACCACCAGGTCCTTTTCATTCTCTACCACTGTCAGTGTAGTCCCACAGAGTTGATACATTATTCTGGGATTACTGCTTCCCATATGTACTACTTTTCATTTGTCAATGTTAAACTTCATTTGCCACCTCTCATCCCATCTGCTCAACCTTTCTAGATCCTGTTGCAGAAGCTTACTGTTATTAGTGTCTTTAACAACCCTGCCAACCGTCATATCGATTGAAAAATTGGACATTAAGCCTGATATGCCATCATCAATATCATTTATAAATACAGAAAACAACAATGGACCCAACAATGAACCCTCAGGGACTCCACTAATAACATTAGTCCACGAAGAGCACTGTCCATTGATTACCACTCTATCTTCTCCCACTCAACCAGCCCTTTATCCATAGCAGCAATTTGCCTCCATTGCCACGCTGCTCCAATTTGTGTAGCAGCCTTCCGTGTGCAACAGTATCAAAAGCCTTTCTAAGATCCAAGTATATAATATCAAAGTTATTCCCTGCATCCAGTTCCTTTGAGACCACATCATAGTATCCAATCAAATTGGTCAGACAAGACTTTAGCATTAGCATTAGCATTAGTAGAGGCATCTGATGCAAGAAAGCAAGCTTATGCAGCATCAGCCAAAAAAAAAAAATTATAAATAAATAAATAAATAAAAAATAACCACTTCCACTTCACCCCTCTGTTTGTTCGAAATACCTGTCCAGCTGAGACTTAAACTTATTTAGGCTATCAACTTCCATGACAAGGGATGGAAGTCTATTCCAGCAACCAACCACCTGCTGGCTAAAGGCAAATTTTTTCACGTCTATCCTACATCTGTCTTTCTTCAATTTGAAATTATGCCCTCTCAGGTGATTATTCTGAGCAAGAGGAAGAATCTCATCAGCATTGAGCATGCTCAAACCATTCAAGGCTTTGTACACCTCTATTAGATCACCTCGCTGGTGCCTAGTCTCCAGACACTGTAATTTGCAAAACGTAAGCCTTTCTTCACTAAGAGCACTCCTTTGTTCCATTCACTAATCTTGTTGCCTTTCTCTGTACTCGTTCCAGCATCTCTACATCCTTCTTGAAATGAGGCCTCCAGACCTGTATACAGTACTCTAGGTGCGGTCTGACCATTGCCTTATACAAGGGAATAATCACCTTCTTATCCCTGCTAGAAAAATTACTATATATCATTGACAACACACCATGAGCTACTCTTGCAGCCCGTCTGCACTGCTCAGAAAACTTCATATCTGCCTGCACAACCACCCCCAGGTCCCTTTCATCCTCTACCACTGTCAGTGCAGTACCACAGAGTTGATACGCTGCTCTGGGGTTGCTGTTTCCCATATGTAGTACTTTACATTTGTCAATGTTAAACTTCATTTGCCACCTCTCAGCCCATCTGCTCAACCTTTCCAGATCCTGTTGCAGGAGCATAGAGTCAGTAGTGTCCTTGACAACCCTGCCAACCTTCGTATTGTCTGCAAACTTGGACATTAAGCTGGATACACCATCATCAATATCATTTATAAATACAGAAAACAATAATGGACCCAATACTGAACCCTGAGGGACTCCACTAATAACATTAGTCCACGATGAGCAGTGTCCATTGATTACCACTCTCTGTCTTCTCCCCCTCAACCACCCCTTTATCCATAGCAGCAATTTGCCTCCAATGCCACACTGCTCCAATTTGTGCAGCAGTCTTCCATGTGCAACATCAAAAGCCTTTCTAAGATCCAAGTATATAATATCAAAGTTATTCCCTGCATCCAGTTCTTTTGTGACTGCATCATAGTATCCAATCAAATTGGTCAGGCAAGACTTCCCCTTAACAAAACCATGCTGTGTCTGAGCTATTTGATTATTCCCTTGTATAAGGCAATGGTCAGGCCACACCTAGAGTACTGTATACAAGTCTGGAGGCCTCATTTCAAAAAGATGTAGAGCTGCTGGAACAAGTACAGAGAAGGGCAACAAGATTAGTGAGTGGAACAAAGGGGTGCTCTTATGAAGAAAGGTTTAAGTTTTGCAAATTACAGTGTCTGGAGACTAGGCACCAGCGAGGTGATCTGATAGAGGTGTATAAAGCCTTGAATGGTTTGAGCATGCTCAATGCTGATGGGATTCTTCCTCTCGCTCAGAATAATCACCTGAGAGGGCATAAATTCAAATTGAGGAAAGACAGATGTAGGATAGATGTGCGGAAATTTGCCTTTAGCCAGCGGGTGGTTGGCTGGTGGAACAGACTTCCATCCCTTGTCGTGGAAGTTGATAGCCTAAATAAGTTTAAGGCTCAGCTGGACAGATATTTTGAACGAACAGAGGGGTGAAGTGGAAGTGGTTTTTTTTTTTTTTTTTGGTGCTTCATAAGCTTGCTTTCTTGCATCAAATGCCTCTACTAATGCTATAACTGAAGTCTTGTCTAGATGATCCTGCAGTGCTTCTTTAACCAGTGCCTCCATTAATTTTCCAGGAACAGAAGTTAAACTAACAGGTCTATAATTACTTGTGTCACCCTTTGATCCTCCTTTGTGAATTGGGGTCACATTTGCACATCTCCAGTCCATGGGTACTTCCCCTGAGTCCAAGGAAGCTCTCATAATTATGGCTAAGGGTTTGCTTACTTCCTTTGCTGCTTCC
The DNA here is from genome assembly GCF_048544385.1 of Mastigoproctus giganteus. Taxonomy (NCBI): domain Eukaryota; kingdom Metazoa; phylum Arthropoda; class Arachnida; order Uropygi; family Thelyphonidae; genus Mastigoproctus; species Mastigoproctus giganteus. The sequence goes on along the minus strand of NC_143577.1, from coordinate 5,108,481 downwards.
TTTAATATAACTGGATAGATCCCATCCACCCCAAGTGCCTTTCTTGTATTTATCTTCAACAATTTCTCCTCCACTTTACTCTCATTTATTACAAGATTCTCTAGCTTACTGCCAGAGTTGAATACACCTCTGGCATTCCCCTCCCTGAATAATTCCTCATGTGTGAATATAGATACAAAATACTCATTTAGTTTGTTAGTCACCTGAGCAGGATCATCAACAGTTGAACCACCAAATCCAGTGGACCAATCTGATTCATCCCTTTCCTTCTAGAGTTTACATAGGTAAAGACCTCTTTGCTATTTTTCTTTGCATCCTTTGCCAAAGATTTCTCATAATCTGCCTTTGCCTGCCTAACCTCCTTTGTGACTTGGTTACAGACCAGCTTATATCTATCATAGGCTTCTGTGTCATGTGTTAATTTGTATGTATCCCATGCATTTTTCTTCTCTGCCACATGTCTCATTAGTTATTCTGAAATCCATTTAAGTCTAAACCTTGAACAATATTTCTTAGTTGGTATGTAAAGCCTAGTAGCTTCCAAGATGAATTCTTTGAATGTCTCTAATTTTGAATTTGCTGTTGGTAACATCATTAGTTGGTCCCACCGTATAGAATTTAAATACTGTCTTAGACCACCGTAGTCACCTTTACAAAAACAAAAACCCTTCCCTTTACCCCTGATGGTAGTTACCTCTTTGAGTAAATCCCACTTGAGCACACTGTGTTCACTGCCACCTAGTTGTTCCTTTATCTGCAGATTCTTAATTCATGAAGAATCACTACTGATAATCAGATCAAGAGTATTACTCCCTCTAGTGGCCTCCCAAACATGCTGATGTAGAAAACAATCATCGAAAATCCACAAAAGCCTTGCTAGCGTGTGAGTGATTAACCCACAATTTCTAGTCAATATCTGGGAAATTAAAATCCCTCATTATAAGACTCTCTGATTTACTGGCCCACTATTTCCTTGTACAGTTTCTTATTACACTCATCAGAGTCAGTAGGTCTATAACACACTCCTACAAATTTGATCTCCCAGTGCTTATGTCACACCAAACTGACTCGACACTGCACTGTCCTTCAGTGTCGATTGGCTGCACTTCCTTGGATTTTATATGTATCTTAACTAATAGCATATCCCCTCCTCCCTTCCTATTTTTTCTATCATTCCTGTGCACATTGTATTCCTCAAATTCCAGTTCTGCATTCCTTATATCTGTTTGACACCACGTCTCTGATATCCCAACAATTTATGCCTTTGATTTTTAGACCAACACCTCAAATTCATTAAATTTATTTACCAAACTCTCCTAGCATTAGTGTACACGCAAGTATACATGCACCTGTTCCTTATGTTAGCTACCCTAACACAGCCCATGGGTTTACTTGTACCGCAATGACTCCCAGCAGTTTCTGAAATAGCACACACTTCTTGATTAAACCAGGATTTGAGCCCATGACCACCTAATATAGAGGATGCGGAAAGGTCTGGGAATGACCACTGCATATCCCCGGAGCAATATGGCCTTAGCTGCTAATGCTCCTAAAAAAACCAAATAATAACAAATAACAAGCAGTGATATGTATTATACTATCTTGTTTTACATTATACCACCTACTATCTAGTTCAAGATATATGTTACGCCATACTGTAACAACTGTAATTATTTGATTCAAAAAAACATAAGTTAAAAAACTATAAGTAAAGCATAAAACATAAGCTACAAAAATAACATTAGTTACAAAAAAGATAAGTTACAAAACTTATTCAAAAAACAAATTTTATTTTAATAAGTTTTTATGCTCCAAACGTTTGTCCATTTCTTCCTTGGAATTTACCTTATCAAAGGTTTTTATATATATGTGTATATAGACATAACACTAGATAAAAATCAGTATAAAGGTAAAAAATTTATAATGAGTGTGTATATATTAATCATCTTTAAAAATTTAAAAACTGCGGACACATTGTCATTTAAAATCCGACTGAGTTTGTATGGCTTAGTCAGATGAGTAAAAGCAGTAAAATGATCAGGGAGTCTGTTGTCTTCTCCTCTTGTATGATTTTCCTGTAGAAGACTCTGGCTTTCATCAAATATCCTTTTGTCTGCTTTACTCTGGGCACTCTTCCTGTAACTCTCCCTATTATTATTATTTCAGATAGGTAAATATATTGAAATTTGACTATTGGTTAATGATTAATTTCAATGTTTTTTGGACGTTAATTTTTCATGTATACTAGAATATTTAAAAACATAAAGATGGAAAATGTTTAATGAGAAAGTTCAGAATCAAAATTTATTAGTGGAAAATCTTGATATTGCCGAGTTTTCCTAAAATATGCTATTTGTGTTTTTCAGATGATTCCAGTATTAATTCCAAACCATATCCAGATTTGAATAAGCTTATTTACTTCCTGTTTGCTCCTACTTTGATATATAGAAATGAATATCCAAGGTGAGTTTTACATCTTGCAAAAAAAAAAAAAACATATTATGTAATCAAAAATGATATGACTAAATGATTTCATAAAAGCAAAATGGTCAGCTCTTTGCAATTATGGAAGTAGAAAGAAGTAGAGATCGGTGCTTTTAACATGGATCATATTTACATGATAGGTTGATGGTTATTCAAACAACAAAGGATTTAACATTAGTATTAGTAGAGGCATATTATGCAAGAATGCAAGCTTATACAGCATTAGCCACAAAAAAAAAAAAAAAACCCCTTCCCATTGCACCCATCCATTCGCTCCAAACGTTTGTCCACTTCTTCCTTGAATTTATTTAAGCTATCAACTTCGACAATGGCAGATGGAAGTATGTTCCTTCAATAAACTACCCGCTGACTAAAGACATATTCCTGCACATCTATTTGACAGGAAGAATCCCATCAGCATTGATGTCCCATCAGCAAATCCCAAGAGGAAGAATCCCATCAGCATTGAGCCTGCCCAATCCATTTGAGTAGGAGTTTATTATTGGTCTAATGACTCTGATGAGTACAATGAACAGTTATACAGAGAAACAGAGTGGGCAAGTAAATCAGAGTGTCTTATAATGGGGGATTTTAACTTCCCAGATATTGACTGGAACTTGTGGATTGGTCACTCGCACACTAGCAAGGCTTTTGTGGATTTATTGGATGATCGTTTTCTATAGCAACATGTTAGAGAGACAACAAGAGGGAGTAACATTCTTGATGTGATTATCAGCAATGATTATTCATGCATTAAGAATTAGAACCTGTACTACACATTACAGGCTCTAATTCTTAATAAGTACAGTACTTAATTTCAAATTCTAATCCTTCAATTTATAATTATTCTTAATGTTTAACCCATACATAGTACACAGTACCATGTATGGGTTAAAGATTAAGAAGATTCTTCTTGACTTTGAATTCAGTTCTGTAAATTGTTATTTTTAGTAAGTTTGAAACAAACTACATGAAAATGTAGGTTGTTTCAAAGAACAGAAGCAGAAGAGAATATGAGGAAAAGTAAACATTAACTTTGAATTTTGATTTGCGCAGTGAATAGACTGGTTTGGAAAGAGAGAGAGAGAGAGAGAGAGAGAGAGAGAGAGAGAGAGAGAGAGAAGGGGAGGTGGAATTACAAATTGAGAGGATGTTATACACGGAAGTGTCTGTATAGAAGACAAGCAGCATAAACTGAAATAACTAAGAAAAGAGTTTTGTAAAAGGCTATTTATTATTTATTAATTAACCTGGTTGCCTGGGAGAAAGAAAGAGGTTTAGAGGGCATCACCCATGATGTCAAAACAATGTTGTTTTGACATCATGAAAAGTAATACTAAGAACAACCTAGTTTTTGATGTGAAAACATTTTGGCACCTACTAAATTTCGGACTGTAGTAAAATAATTTTTTGCAATTTTGCAATGCAGAAATGATGTTATTTGATTCATTTCTGCATTGTCATTTATGAAAATGACATAATTCTGAATAAAAGTTAGTGTTAGCCTCATTATCCGATATACGTACAGCAGAAATGATGTCTTTGATGTCATATTCAGAAATGATATACCAAATCAAAGTTAGTGAGTTAGCATCATTAGCTGATATATGTACAGCGGAAATAACGTCATTTCTGGAAATTTCATACCAAATGAAGGTTAGCGAGTTAGCATCATTAGCTGGTTTCATTGGCACTCAAGAGTCGAGAACATTTTGGTTTTACCAAGCTGTCTAATCATAGCGAATAGATTGTGCTTACATTGAGCCCAGTAGTAGGTTGAGTTAGGAAGTGTCCTTAGGAAGGCAAAATTGTTTTCGATACAGCTGTTAATGTATTCTTTGGATTGAACTTGCTCATGGATCAGTTTTGTATCTTTACCTATGTATTTGAAAGCCACCACCAAAGAGTCTCTTGTTCTCAATCTCATTATCTTCATTGCTATGTAAAGCAGATCATATGGAGTAATACTGCATCAATCAGATCGTCTGAGCTTGCTTGTTGCTATCATGAACTGTAAATAAATGCTGTAAAAGGGCAGTTCCTCTGTGTTCTCATCAAACAGTAAGTTTTGTAGTACTTTATTTTCTCCTAGGGTGGTTCTAAGATCTTTATCCTCACTCCACAACAACGTTTGCTGTTGAGCAATGAGACTTTCCTCAATCGGAATCGCTTCACTTATGTCATCTTTAGCCAAATTAATTTCCATGTGACTGTCATCAAAGAATGACTGATATATCATGATTTGATACAATCGATGGGGAAGCGTGTTGCCCAAATATAGTATCTATGCTTTAACCACTTGCTTTCTCACTAACCAAATAAAATAGCTCAGCTTGTGTATTTTCTTGCATTTTATATGTGTGTTTATATAAATGATCACTGTCAATCTTTCTTGGCAAGCGATGGACCCTCATGTTGATTGAAACAGGCACATTGATCACTTGGCCCAGAATACCATATTGTCCATATGCGTGTCTCAGGCACCTTATTTGCATGAATGGTAAGCGAGGAAAAATAAGCCTCTTTGTCACTAAATCCAATTTCAGTAAATGCGATGGAATTTCTGGGTAGACAAAGCTGTTTGACAATTAGATAGCTCTCGAATGGTGTTGTTCTTAAGGGATCCTCTGCAGTTATTACACACAGGGATCCGGTCGATGTCAACATCTGGAAATGTAGTGCATATCAATGGTGTATCTATAGCAGCTGGTTTCTTTGTGTCATTTTCGAATCATAGACAATCGCAATGTAGCATACAGAACAGAAATTGCTTTTTATAAATCACCTTTCAAACTCTCAATGCATGTCTTATGTAAATAGTAGTCAGTGTAAGGAAAAGAAGCTTTATCATTTAAACTCATCTACTCTGCAATTGGAGAAATGCCCCATTGTACATAATTAATACTCACTTCGAATACATCATTGTTAGATGGAGTGGCATTGCTGGTTGATAGCACTGCTAAATCCAGCACTTCAGTTTTTGTTTGTCTTTTATGCAATCTCAATAGTCTTTGTCAATATTCTTGACAATGCTCTGCATTTGACTTGGCATTGTTGAATACTCAGCTATAGACAGGGGCACATTATACCCTCATAAGGCCCAAGGCAAAATGGAATTTGGGGACCCCATATAAAGAAAAAACTAATAAAGAACATTTTCAATTTCATTTTATTGTGACAACAAAAAAAAAATTATGACATAAGAAAAATATCTAATCCAGAAGAATAATTCAGAAATAATGTATACACTTAAACTAAGTATTTTTATACTACTTTATATGGACTTTTCGTGCTTTTTGTGCTGAGAAATTATATATCAGTTCATTATAATCAATCCTGTTTGTGATATCATTCTCAATACAAATTATTGCCAAATTATTTAATTTTTCTTGTCTAAGTGAATTTCTAATATAATTCTTAACTCTTTTAAGCACAGAGAATGATTATTCTGCTGATGCATTTGAAACAGCAATTGACAAAAATATTTTTAAAATTATGTCCACATTAGGAAAAGTTGATATTAGTTCTCCTTGAATTGCTTCGTACATTAAAGAAGGTGAATATAAATTTAAATTTTTTGCAAAATGTATAAAATGCGTTAATTCTTTAAAAACATTAGCATCAATGTCATCTGAATAAGTATTTATTGAATTACAGTGGCGGAAAAAAAAAAACTGTATCACTTGTGAATTTTGCAAATAATGTGTTTCGCACTGCATTGTGTTCAAAATGCATTTGTTAGATGGGATATATATATCTCTGTGAATGAAATCCAATAAAAAAAGAATCCACCCGATATACCTAACGATATGCCATAGATATCTTCCCAAAGGGTAAAATGCATAATTAATGGAAATATGAGAAATCATACAAATAGCAATCATGACAACCAAACATACATTTTATTACATTTATGTGTACAAACTGAAATGACAAGTTAACCTAATAGTATTATGTATTGTAAATCAGCAAAATAAGTCCTCAATATTTTGTTCCTCCTCCTTGAGCTGCAATTACAGCCTTGCAACGATCTGGCATAACACCGACTGTAAAGTCTGCAGCTGAATCCTACTTGTTGGCTTCTACTGAGCAATTTTAGATGATATTAGGTACATCAATTTTCAATAGGGTTCAAATGTGGACTGTTCAAATCTGGGCCAGTCCACAGTGTAATGCCAGCATTTCTGAGGTATGACTGCACCTTAAGGGAGAAAATCGAGGGAAAACATTGATGTAAGTATGTTGTAAGTAAGCCTTGTTGAGACAAGACGACAAACTCATCTTTAAATCTAAGTAGCATAAAACTTGTGAATTTTGCTGTGTGGCAAGGTGCTGAGTCCTGTTGAAAAATGCAGTTTTGGATGTCTGTGTGGTGATCCCTAATAATGGGTTCCAGGCACTCCTCCAAGATAGCAGTGTAGGTTTCTGCACTCACCATTCCATTAATAAATTTAATTCTCTCCACTCCTTTGCTTGTTATGCATCCCCAGACCATCTGTCTGGTGGGCAGGGAACTTTACAGTCAGTGTTATGCAGTCAGGATGGTATGTCTCTGATTTTCATCTTCTCACATATCGCTTCCCATCCGAGCCATGCAGGTTGAAATTTTGTCTGTGTGGGCAGCACAGTGGTATCGTCACCGTTCGTTCACCCTACACCAGGTGGAAAAGCATTGGGTTCGAATCCTGTTGATGATGATGCAATGAACTTTGGTGGGCTTTTTTCACTCCGTAGCTGACTTAGTCGGTCTCAGGCATAGATAGCAAGATTTTTTCCCCAATCAACGGGTTTTTTCGTCCAGCAAACAGGCAAATCGACCAGAAAACACATGCAATTTACAGACAAAATAAATATATGGGTAGATGTGATCATTTACAGGGGACCCTAATATCGTAATTTTTTTTTTTTTTTTTGTTTTTTTTTGCAGGTTAAATTTCAATTCGTTACAAAAGATGACAGTGTCCCATTGCTCTTTTGTCCACAAAAGATGTGTTTTAGCCCAAGCAAGTCACTTCTTCCACATTTGTTGGGTCAACAGAGGCTTCTTCTTGGGCCAACAGGCATGAAGACTGCATTCCAAAAGCCATCTCTGGATAGTTTTTGCACATGTTTCAACACCATTTCAAAGTCCAGTTTTAGATCAGGAGCACTAGCACGGCAATTATGAAGTTTCAGATATCGATCTTGGGAAGGCGTAGTCATTCTCTTACGGCCTGATCCAGGTCTTCTCTTCACACCACACTTTAATTTCAGCACCTGGGATTGACTGGTGGCAGCCTATTTTATCAGCGAAAGCAGGCATAGAAGGCCCTTACTGGGACAGAGGTACAGCTATACATTTTTTTTCTTTGTGTCAACTGAACATAAGGAGCTATGCTTACCACCTCTGCAAAACTGAAACAGGATACTAATGAGCGTATATACCTTTCCAACACTGTATTTATAGAAATAGCTGATGTAATACATTGTAATTACAGTCTGATGCAATAGAAGCATTATCTGATGCAATACCTTTGCTATGCGACAAACAAAATGACTGTAATCAAACAATATCTTATACGTTTCACTACAAATGTTACTTTTTTTAATGTGTTGCAGTTTTTTGTCCACCACTGTATATAATGACAATTATTTTAAAAGATTTACAGCATGTTGTAAATTTGAATCTTCATTTTGAAGATTTTCATATTTGTTCACAAAAATATTTTTCTCTTCCACTTTCATTTATTACCATAGACTGTGAGAAGCTTTAGCCGCATTTTGCTGCTAGTTCCAAATAAGCATTCTACGTGGGAACACCCTTAAGCATAAGGCTGTCAGGGGCACTGGTTCCATACAAGGCAGTCTTTACTTAACTCAACAATTTAATGAAGAACTAAATATAAAATTTCATAAAAATCGGTAAAACCATTTTTAAAGAAAATGTAATTTTCAAATTAATCTTCAAAGTTCATTGACCATCAGGTCAAGTAGAAAGTCAGTTTCTGATAAAAATCACTTAAAAATTTTAGTAAAAAACAGCAATGAGTTTTTCAAACAGTGATTTTGGGGCCCCCTCTGATTGGTGCCCTAGGCAGATGTCTTTTTTGCCTATTGGATAATGTGCCCCTGGCTATAGCAGTGTGGCATTCAGTCCCTTTCACTAATCAGAAAATTATTGATGTGAAAACATCTATAGCAGAATGTAACGAATCTATAGCCTAACAATGGAATATAACAAAAATGCAAATTGCAACAGTACAAATACTTGAATTGTTGCAGTCATGATTGTGACATCATACTATTCAACAAATGGGCAATTAGGCTATCCACTTGGATATCTCTAACCTCTTCCAGAAATTGATTCAGTAGAATAATAACAGGCTTGAGCATTAAATGTTATATTGCTCATAACTTCAGTTTTAGCTGTTTGATATTAAAACTGTTCTGATTTTCATCAAAGATGTTTTCACATAAAACATCTGCCATGCATACTGGGTACACATGCAATTTTTTTCAAGTGTAGAGGAAGCAAGATTTGAGAAGATATGTAAACTTCCACACGTTTATTCTGAAATTATCCTTTCTCAGTTTGAATGTGCATAGTCAGCAAGAGGATGAATGCTATCAACATTCAACTTGCTCAAACCATTCAAAAACTTAAACACTTCAATCAGATCACCTCACAGGTGCTGAGTCTCCAGTTGCTGCAATTTGTTGAATATTTTCTAGTAGAGATAAGGACATCATAATCCCATTATATTGTTAAGCAACACTTGGAATACTGTGTTCAAGTGTTGGAGACCACACCTAAAAAAAGACATTAAGCTTTTTGAATGGTTCCAAAACAGTTACTTCCCTGGTGTGATTGCCAAAAGGGCATTCATATAAAACCCCAGGGGCTCACATCTAGTGAGTATGGGCTTGGCACACCCAGGGTCCTGAGCTGAATATCATCATTCTTCTCTTTCTTGGTGATTCCCTTCTACTTCTGACTTTCTCTCTCTCTCTCTCGGAATTTTTTTTTTAGCTGGTGCAGCATAAGCCTCAGGCTTCCTTGCACTATATGGCTAGTAATAATAATAATAATAATAAGGAAAGACTTTGAATATATGGGTTACACAGCTTGGAAATTAGGCACCTTAGAGGTGATCGAGGTGTTTAAGGCTGTGAGAGGCAATAGTAAAATGAATGAGGGCAAAATTTTCACATTTCTAAATGATTCTAGAACTAGGGGACATAAATTCAAGTTGCAGGGAGGGGATGTTTAGACTGGTTTGGTTTTTTTTTTTTTAGGAGCATTAGCAACTAAGGCCATATTGCTCCAGGGATATGCAGTGGTCATTCCCTGACCTTTCCTCATCCTCCATATTTAGTTGTAACGGGCTCGAACCCCGGTCTAGTCAAGAAGCGTGTGCTACACACTGCTGCTCCTGCCCACCTGGCTACGGAGGCGCCTTTTAGACTGGATTGCAGGAAGTTTTATTTCAGCTAGAGAGTTATAAATTACTGAAATACTCACTTCCACTTCAGTCCAAGTGGTGGTTGAGACTGACAGTTTGGGGAAATTCAAAGGTCAGCTGGATAGTTACCTATGGGAGGAGGGAAATGCATGATTTGTCTGTTTACTTTTTTTTTTATTATTTATTTTATTTAATTTTATTATTATTTTGCTCCTTTTTTTTTTTTTGGATGGTGCTACATAAGCCTTAGGCTTCCTTGCATCATATGGCCATTACTAACACTAATACTAATTTGCAGAACTAGAGCCTTAATTGGTAAGAGCAGCCTTTTTCTCCAATGCAAATCTCATTGCCTTTCTCTGCACCCATTCCAGGGTCTCCAGACCTATGTACTGTTCTCAAGATAAAGCCTAACTATTTCCTTAATCCCTGTTAATTAACTATTTCCTTATTCACTTAGCAAAATTCTTGGATATCATTGACAAAACCCCATGAGCTGTCATAGTGTTTAAGCAGCCTGTTTGCACTGCTCAGAGAACTTTATCTGACTGCACAATTACCCCTGGGTCTGTTTTCATTTTCCAATACCCTGAGTACCACAAGTTGTGCTAAACTTGGGGATTACTGCTCCCCATATGTAGTACCTTGCATTTGTCAATGTTAAACTTCAATTGCCATTTCCCAACCATCTGCCTAATTTTTTTTGTTCTCATTGCAGTACTTTACCCTGCTTACTGCCATTAGTCACAATGTTTAATCTTTGTGTCAACTGCATACTTAGACATAAACCTGGTATTCCTATATGAATATCATTAATGAATATAGAAAGCAACAATGGCCCAGCACTGTCTATTAATAAGCACTCTCTGTCTTTTCCATTCAACGTATCCTTTTATCCAAAGCTGTGCATGCCCTTAATATTACACTGCTGCAATTTGTATAGCAGTCTTTTATGTGCAACAATATTAAAAGCTTTCCTAAAATCCAAGTATTTGACATCAAAATTATTTTTTGCATCGAGTTCCTTTTACTGCATCATCAATGATATTGGACAGACAAGGTCACCCCTTAACAAATCCATGCTGTGACTGTAGTATAACTGCATTTCTGCGGAGATGGTTCTGCATTACACTTCTTTAACCACAGACTCCATTTTTCCACGGAACAGAGGTTTAGCTCTGTAATTGCTCATATCTGTAATATGAACAGATGTTAGGTCTGTAATTGTTCATTAGCATTAGTAGAGGAATATGATGCAAGAAAGCAAGCTTACTATTGAATACACCATGAATTGTCAAACTAATAGAACAAGCTTATCTGCGAAAAGATCTAAACCTCCCAAGGACTTCTTAATTCATTTCACAAATATACGTGGTCTCAATTCTAATCTCAACGATGTCCATTTCCACTTGCAGTCTGCCAAACCACATGTACTTTTTCTGACAGAATCTCAGTTATCGGTTGATTCAACTACTGCTCATCTCAGATGCCCAAATTATTCACTGTATGATTCCTTTCGCCTCAAAGGTGGTACTTGTGCATATGTCCATTCTGATATTCCCTGTCAGAGACTTGGCAATTTGGAATCTCCTCTCTTTGATCTTCTCTGGCTTAAAATCTCTCTACCTCATTGTGTCACATTCATTCTGTTGTCTCTACCGTTCTCCCAACTCCACTAATCACTTGGAGCTCTTTGACTTCCTCTCGTTGCAACTTGATTTTCTCCAGTCCAACTTTCCTAACAGTGAAGTAATTTTCCTTGGTGATTTTAATGTTCACAACTCCAGCTGGCTTCCGTTTTCTAGTCACACTGACCCAGCAGGTCGAGATGCTGAGGCTTTTGCAATTACTAATGACCTAGCACAGATTGTTCATTTACCTACAAAAATACCGGACAATCCGAATCATACAGCCAATACGCTTGATCTTTTTCTGACAAACAACCCTTCTAAGTACACGGTCAAAGTGAGAGGTCCTTTAGGCACTTCAGATCACAACTTGGTGATTGTCTCTTCTCCAATGGAACTGTTATCTCATGGCTATTCCCAACCTCGTGTTGTTTGGCATTACAAGAATGCAAAATGGGATGACCTGCGAGACTTCTTTTCTTCATTTCCTTGGTCAGATTACTGTTTCAAAACTTCTGATGTCAACGTTTGCTCAGATCGTGGCAGTGAAATTATTCTTGCAGGAATGGAATCCTTTATCCCACACTCCACTTTAAAATCTCGTCCTTTATCTAAACCTTGGTTTTCCAATAAATGTGCTAAGGCTGTTCAAGAGAAGAATGTTGCATATCGTAATTGGCTTGTTTCTAATTCTTCAGTTTCATTTTCTACCTACACCAAAGCTCGCAACAATTGTAAAGCAGTTATTAATCAGTCCAAACTAGAGTTTGAACGGGCTAAGAGTAGAAAACTTGCTTCTTGCCCTAATGGTAGCCGAGCATTCTGGTCTCTTGCCAAAGCTATTGGCCGCAAGTTTTGCCCATCTCTGCTCCCACCTCTGTCCAAACCAGATGGTTCTGTTGTCACTTCAGCCAAGGATAAAGCTGACCTGCTAGCATCCCATTTTTCTTCCAGCTCATGTATTAATGAACTTGGTAAAACACCTCCCACCATTCCCAACACGGTCCATTCAATGCCTCTTGTGGTCTTCCGTCAAAAGGATATCAGAAGGATTTTGATGAATCTTGATGCTAAGAAAGCTCCAGGTCCCGATGGTATTTCTCCACTTGTTCTCAAAATCGGTGCTCCTGAACTTACTCCTGTTCTTTGCCGCCTTTTTTCACTTTCTTATTCCAAAGGTGTTTTTCCTTCTGCTTGGAAATTTGCTCATATCCAGCCAGTTCCTAAAAAGGGTGACAAATCCCTCCCATCCAATATCATCCCATTGCAATTACTTCTACTCTTTCTAAAGTAATGAAGAAATCAATTAACCGCCAACTCTTAAACTACCTAGAAACCTTCCGTCTGATCAACGATCACCAGTATGGATTCCGTCAGTGTCGATCCACTGGTGATATCCTGGCTTATGTTACCCATTTATGGACTACTTCAATGGAAAGGTTCGGTGAAACACAAGTAGTTGCTCTTGACATCTCAAAGGCTTTTGATCGTGTTTGACATAAAGGTCTTCTAAACAAGCTTCCATTTTATGGTTTGCCAACTGTTTTTAGTAATTGGTTATCCGGTATTCTCTCTGATCGCTCACTGAGGGTGATGGTAGATGGCTCTCTGTCTTCTAACTTCTCCACTAATGCCGGTGTCCCCCAAGGTTCAGTTCTTTCCCCCACTCTTTTCCTCTTGTATATCAATGACCTTCTTGCATTGACTGGAAATCCTATCCATAGTTTTGCTGATGATAGCACATTGCATTCAATTTCCCGTTTTGAGAAATCTTGTCCTGCTCAATCAGCTTCAACTTCTCGAAAATCTGCTACCAATTCCTTAAATGCCGATCTTCAGATAATTCTCCAGTGGGGCAAAGACAACTCAGTTGATTTCAACCCTTCTAAAACTCAGTCTTGTCTTATATCTCGCAAAAAGGATTCTTCTGCTCCTGTGCTTATCTTTAATGGCACTCCAATTTCTAGGCAAAAGGATATATCTCTTTTGGGGATTACCCTGACTTCTAATCTCTCTTGGCACAAGCACATTACAAATATTGCTTCCTCTGCATCTAAAAAACTTGGTTTTCTCTTTCGCTCCCGGCGTTACTTTTCTTCCAAACAGCTGCTCACTCTGTATAAATCACAAATCCGCCCTGCCATGGAATATTGTTCCCACATTTGGGGTGGTGCCCCCAAAACCTCTCTCAGGCTTCTTGATTCCATTCAGAAGAGGGCAGTTAGGTTAATTAATGACTCATCTCTAACAGAGTCTCTCCACTCGCTTTCTCATAGACGCACTGTTTCTGCTGCATGCCTCTTTTACAGATACTTCCATGGGCACTGTTCTTCTGAATTGGCTTCTATAATTCCCGCTCTCTCTTTCAAAACAGTCCGAACATGTGCCGCCACCAGACAACATCCGTTTACTGTCCAACTTCAAACCCACAGAATGAACCAACTTTTCATCTTCCTCATTTATTCATTCAACTGCCATTTTCTGGAACAACCTTCCTTCATACGTATTTCCTGAAAATTACAATCTACTGAAGTTCAAGTCCAATGTCAACAAATATCTTCTTTCGTCTTCTCAACCTCCAACCCAAGCACGGTACTAAGTACTATAGGTTCTAATACCTCTCGTGTTTGGGGTTCACATAAAAAAAAAAAAAAAAAAAAAAAAATGCAGCATCAGCCAAAAAAAATAAAAATAAAAAACAAAAAAAAACTTCCACTTCACCCCTCCATTTGTTCAAAATATTTGTCCAGCTGAGCCTTAAATTTATTTAGGCTATCAACTTCCACAACAAGGGATGTAAATCTGTTCCACCAACCAACTACCTGCTGGCTAAAAGCAAATTTCTGCACATCTATTATACATCTGTCTTTCCTCAATTTGAATTTATGCGCTCTCAGGTGATTATTCTGGTCAAGAGGCAGAATCCCATCAGCATTGAGCATGCTCCAACCATTCAAGGCTTTATACACCTCTATCAGATCACCTCGCCGATGCCTAGTCTCTAGACATTGTAATTTGCAAAACTTAAGCCTTTCTTCGTAAGAGCAACCCTTTGTTCCATTCACTAATCTTTTTGCCCTTCTCTGTACTTGTTCCAGCAGTTCTACATCCTTCTTGAAAAGAGGCCTCCAGATTGGCCTCATATTGCCTTTTGATCTCCTGTTTTGAAATGGGGATACATTTGCACATCACTATTCCATAGAGGGCCTCCCTTGAATCCAGAGATGATCTCATAATAATGATGGTCAAGAATTTGCTTATCTCATTTGCTGCCTTCTTTAATACAATTGGATAATTACTATCCACCCAAGGCACCTTTTTTATGTTAAGTTTCAACAATTTCCCTTCCACTTTCCTCTCAGTTATCACAAAATCATTTAGCTCCCTGTTACAGCTTGATAAACTTCTGGCATCTGCCCCCTAAAGAATTCCTTGCATGAGCGTAGATGCAAAATTCCTTATTCAGTTTGTCAGCAACCTGAGCAGTATCATCAACAGTCAAACCATTGACATTACAGGGACCAATGTGATTTGACCTCTTCCTTTTACTGTTGATATAAGTAAAGAAGTGTTTGTACTGTTCTTTGCATTCTTTGTCACACTTCTTGTAATCTGCCTTAGCTTGCCTAACCTCTTTTGTGATTTGATTAAAGACTAGTTTATATCTACCATGGGCTTCTGTATCACCTGATAAGTTATATTCATCTCATGCATTTAACTTCTCTGAGACAAGTCTAATCAATTCTTCTGATGTCCATTTTCTTCATCAGATGAATTAATTGATGACCTAAATAATTTTCCAAGGTCGAGCCTGCAATGTTATTTCTTAGTTAGTACGAAAGCCTATTAGCTTCTATGATTAATTCCCCAATTTCTTCCCATTTAGAATTTGTTTTTGCTAACATCATCATCAGATGGTCTCACTGTAGAGAACTTAGAAACTGTCTCAGACCACTGCAGTCATCCTTATGAAAGCAAAAGCCCTTTACCCATGACTTTAAGTAAATCCTACATCATATGCTGTGATCACTGCCACCTAGAGGTTCTTTTACCTGAACCTTGATTCTTAATGCATGAAGAATTGCTGCTGATAATAAAATCAAGTGTATTGTTTAATCTTGTTGCCTCAAAAATTGTTCCATAGGAAACAGTCAACCATTAAATCCAGAAAAATCTTGTAGTGTGTGTGAGACCAACCCACAATTTCCAGTCATTATCTAGAAAGTTAAAATCCCCCATTATAATATATTCTGGTTTACTGTCCCACTCTATTTCTCTGTATGTTTGCTGTTCTCCTCATGGTCATTTGGCCTATAAACACACTTCTCTCATATTTGTTTTGCTAATGCTTATGTTAACACAAAACTGACTTAGCATTGCACTAGCCAACCATGTCAACTGGATGCACTGTCTTAGATATAATATGCTTCTTAACTAAGAGCATAACCCCATTCCTCTTCTTGTACTGTCTGTCCTTTCTGTTTCCTCAGTTTCTCTTCTTTTATTTTTTTTCAGGTAGCCAGGTTTGGGCTGCCTCAGTACAAGATTTTGCTGGCATCCACAGGTATAGTTTACACTGCACTACCTCTTGTGGATGCAGGATTTTGTGCATTGTGCACAGATAATTGAAAAGGCCCATGGTTACAAAGTATGGTATTGAGGACTGAGTAACCTGAATACTGGGTCAATGTATCCAGTGGTTTTGCACTACCTCCAGTAGATGTAATTAAAGACAGGAAACACATTCGGTTCATGTGCAGAGAATGGCACTGGGCAGCAGTTGTCCAGATGATGGCTGCTCCCTGGTTTGTTATGTTTGTTTGTTATTTGGTTTTTAGGAGCATCAGCAACTAAGGCCATATTGCTCCGGGGATATGCGGTGGTCATTCCTTGACCTTTCCACATCCTCCGTATTTGGTGGTGACGGGCTCGAACCCCGGTCTAATCAAGTGTGTGCTACGCACTACTGCTCCTTCACACCTGGCTAGGGAGACGCCTGCTCCCTGGTGGTAAAGAGACCTGACACTTACAACATATACTACAGAACATTCATTATCACTACGCATACATTCATTGACCACACATCAGCCCTGTTTTACAGAGTTTCTGTATTTCATCACAGTGACACTAGGTGGAGATGGACATTAATCTGAGAGCCACCATAGACAGGGTACACATACTGAGGCAATGTGGCACTCCATTAGCCCCCCCAAGCTAAATGCCAGAGGAACAACAGGCCAACACTACACTACACTACACTATACAAACTAACACTAAAACTTACACTCTGGCATTTACAGAGTTTATAGTATCGCAACGTATAATATGTGGTTTGCAGGGACTCCCTCTAGTGCTGCTTGACAATATACACAATGTACTTTCTGTACTGCCTGTCCTTTCCATAATACCCCCTCATTTCTATTCATAACACCCAAATAAATGCTTTTTAAGGGAAGTCTGAATTTTGAAAACCACCACAGACCAGATATGAAATATTTAGGTGTGCGACGACAACAAGCTCTCTCTTCTGTTCCCCATTCCAAATTTATCAAAGTTAAGGTCAAGAGGTATGTTGACAAGCTTCTCAGGGTTATCCACATGGATTGAGGCCTTAAGAAGCATATGCTTAAACTGTACTATGACTGTATATTCCTTCCAGTCATTACATATGGTGCTGGTGCCTGGCAACATTGTATTGAGGATGTGGCAGTGAAACAACATCTCACTCAGGTTCATCCCATTAGTTTTATTAATGATTTCTAGAGTCTTCTGGACCTCTCAACCCTGGCCCTGCAGGTCCTCCCAAGAGCAATCAGTGTACTGCACTGCAATAAAAGCAGTGCAGTACACTGGTTGATCTTGAGGTCTCCTACCAGCTCCACAAATACCACCTTAGGAAGAATCTTCCATGCACCACTGGGGGCATATCACTTGACCTAGCTAATTAGATCTCAGCTCAGAGAAACTGAATTAGGGTGGATTAATAACGTATGGCAACAACCATGGAATAACAACATTCTCAGAAGAACAACCTTTGCATTCATCCTCACTGTTAAGGAATTTAATAAAAATCAGCTCAGATGGTTCATCCCAGGATTATTTTCTTCTTTTTTGCTCATTGGACATGGTAATCTTAATGCAAAGTTGTTTTCCTTATGACATGCTCCATTCCCTCTGTCCTTGTGCTAGTCATGAAACAGTGCATCATATAATCTGTGATTGTCCACATTACTTGAATATCCAAAATGATCTACAACTCTTAACTGGAGTTACCTCTCCTGACCTGCTGCCACTTTTGCTGGAATCTAAAGCAAACTTTCTGACATTCTCTTTTGTGGATAAGGTGTTCAGAAGAAGACCTCTTGTGCATTCCCTATCTTCAAGACTGCACTATATCTACTCTGGAGACTCCTGAAGACCAAGAATGGACCTTACTCCTGGACTTACACAATATGCTTAGTACCAGCGACCACACCTGGAGCTGGACTGCTGCACCCCTAACTATTGTTTCAACTATTGCTCCTGTTGTTTCAACATAGAGACTCTTCAGGTCCAAATCAGGACCATCACTTGACACCCTACCAGTCAATAGTGACCAAACTGGGATATGATATTTGTCTATTTCCAGATGCGTCTTGGAGTAACAACCTAGCACCTACTGCTGATCCATATGGGACAGGACTTCTCTGGATCTAACTATCCTCTATGTTGCTGAGTGACTTCTTGGATTGCCTTACCTCTTATGATATTCATGGACTCGACTCCTAGCTTCAACTGCTGGCCCCTTTTGGGGTGGGATTTGCCTTGTGACCTGTTGTTTTTGGAACCACCAAATAGGATCCTTTTTAGCTACTGCATTGCACTGGCCACCTTTGTCAACTCGATGCACTGCCTTAGAGTTAGTATCCTTCTTAACTAAGAGCATAACTTTCCCCTCTTCCTGCACCGTAAATCTTTACCATACACGTTGCACTCTGCATATTCAAATTCTGCATCTATTATGTCTGAGTGACACCATGTTTCCAATATCCCCACAATGACCTCATTTGATTATTCAACCATTACTTCAAATTCCTTATAGTTATTTACTGTGCTTACTATTTTCTATACTTATATACATACACCTTCATACTAGTCATCCCAAATAGTTCATGTATTTCATGTTTCATGTGTACACCCAACAGGCTCTGAAATCCCTGACATCTTGCTCTCCAGGCTGCTACACATTCCAATATAAGTAGTGCAAGAACCACTTTTACCTCTGCCTACAGCTGTTGTTAAGTGTGTGTGATCCCCATGTTAGCAGTTCTTTGACAGCCTTTCACTGTCTCATCAGCATCAGCAAACATGTTTGCAAACTTTCATTTAAGTGTATTCCATCCATGTGGAAACAAGTCTCTCCTGTTTGTCAAGCACAGACCATGGTGCAAAAAATTTTGTCCCATAAGCCTTGCACAGGTTCTCCAGAGCCAAATTGATTGAAAAGGCCCTTATTATGTATTGGTCTCCTATTGTGTCTGGATAGAATGCAGACACTTTCAAATTTCATCCTAACTCACAACTTTTTCTCAGTTCCCTGTACTTGTTAACAAAGCCCTCAGATTTCTTATCTTAATACCATTATTGCCAACATCTGAAACAATATATCATGTTCATGCCCTAAAAAGATGATATCTGCTCGATATCATTAGCCTTTGCCCCTGGCAGACATATCCTGGTCCTAATCCACCTATCCATTTTACACTGTATATTTTTTCTTTTCCTGACAGTAGAGTCGCCAACAATAACTACCTCCCGTGGGACAGGCACATTCTGCCACAGGGGATTGTAGCTGTTTATGCAGTGCAGAGTTTCTCAAAGTGCAGTGTACAATGTATCATCAGCAAAATAATTGGCATGATTTGAAATAGGTCATTAATATACAGACGAAAAGGAGTAGGCGAAAGAAGGGAACCTGGGGAACACCAGCATTACATGAGAGTTTAGAAGACAGGCAGTCACCTATCATCACCCACATTGGATGGACAGAGAGAAAGCTGGCAACCTGATTATAAAAACAACTCTCACAATGAGATGGAAGTTTGTATAAAAGAACTTTGTCTTTTAAAAAGACATAAGTCTTTAAACTTTAGAAATGATGAAGAACATCTCAACTTCTTGATTTTTCTTGAACTTTTAGAACAAATTTGTCCAAAGATGAAAAATAAACCAAGCTATCAGTATTGGATTAACACTGATTTTGGAATTTGGAATCTATATTGGTGATTCTTAATCAGATGGAAAATTTTGATATATGATAACACAAAAAAAAAATAAAAAAAATCAGAAAATCAGAGAATGTAAAAAGCTTATTAAAAAATCAGGCATTAGCTATTTTTTTGCTATTTAAAAAATGCACATTTTTTTTAAAAACAAGTGTAAAAATGAATTGGAGACTTCTTGGCATTAGTGTTGTTTAGGATTATTCTAATTTTGATTGGGAAAAGACAGAGTTGTAATCAATGGACACTGCTCTTTATGGACTATTTTTATTAGTAGAGTCCCCAAGGGTTTGGTTTTGGGACCATTGTTGTTTTCTATATTTATCAATGATATTAATGAATGCATATCAAATTAATGTCAAAATTTGCAGATGATACAAGGTTGGCAGGGTGGTTAATGACAGTACACTACTGCAAACAGGATCTAGAAAAGTTAGGCTGATGGGCTTAGAACTGGCAACTGAAGTTTAACATTGACAAATGCAAAGTACTGAATATGGGTAGCAGTAATCCCAGGAATGTACCAACTGTGTTGGTACATTCCTGGGATTACTGAAGATTACTGGGATTACTGGGATCACTAGAAGTGGATTACCAACTGAATGTACCAACTGTGTTGGTACATTCATTTTCCATTACCCTGAATGTACCAACTGTGTTGGTACATTCAGGGTAATGGAAAATGAATAAGGGGTAATTGTGCAGTCTATGAATTTCTCTGAGCAGATGGCTGCCAGGACAGCTCATGGAATTTGTCAATGATATATAATTTTGCTATCAGGGATAAGGAGGAGATTATCCCATTGTATAAGGCAATGGTTAGGCCACATCTTGAGTACAGATCTGGAGGCCTCATTTTAGGAAGACTGTCGGAATGAGTACAGAGAAGGGTAACACTTTCAAAATGTTTACCAAGGAAGGCTTAACTTCTGTAAATTGCAGTTTCTTGACACTAGGCACCTATGAGGTGATGTGATTGTGGTGTTTAAGGCTTTGAATGGATTCAGCAATTATTTATGACTGATAGAATTTATGACATTGATAGAAAATATGATATTGATAAAAAACTATTTTAGGATTTCACATATATTGAACAAGGGATAAACACATTGGTTTCCACTATATGCATATTAGGAGGTGTACATTTTAAATATACATATTGCTTGAAAAATAATAATTAAGTTTCTGTAATAGTACCATAGTGCATAGATAAATCAAAATGGAGAATAGCAAAAATCTGAGCACTTGATGTAAAATCTGTCTTCTTTAATTTCTTGAAGGAATATAGATTATTTTATAGTACTTGCTGTACCACTTCTTCAATGAATGAATTGCTATCCTTATGACACCATCAGTTTCACGCACACATGCACGCGCACACACACACACTTATGTTCTAGAAGTGATAGAGGAAGTACCACAAAATTTCTGAGAATTAGCTTCATTCCTTCAAGAAACTAAAGATTTCATTCTTTAAGCAAGTTGAAGTGCTTAGATTTTAAGTATTTCATAGATTTTTTGTAACAAAATTATTGACAAAAAAATTAACCACAAAAAAATAAATGTTATTTAGGCTCTTTCAATTGAATTTTTCTCATCAGTGAGAATATAATGATTTTGATTCTGTTGTGATTGTTCAAAAATTTACTTACACATCATTAGAGTGATTGGGAAAATTCACAAAAAAAATTTTTTTTTTGTTCAGTATTGTTTAGTCATTACATTAAGTATTGTATGCATCATTGTCTCCTCTTCAGAATTATTTAGTTCCATGGATAGGGGATCTAAAGCAAGCAAGCATGGACCCCTAGGGCAAATCCTCACTGACTTGCCTTTCTCCTCTGATTCCCCATTTTGTAGCTCATTGCAGGTTCATCTCTAGAATTGAAACTGATACAAAAATAATAAAACATCAGAAATATAACTGCATAATCAGACAGAGTTCATGAGTGCTGTATTCTTAAATCAAAATTGGAATCATAATAAGAGTGGTCATGTGAATTACTGTTGTTCTCTATATCAATTTGCTGCTTAGGTGGCTGACCTATTTATGATATGAAATCATATAGAAACTATGAATTAGATTAAGGAAGGAAGGTATTAAGTAAACTACATTCTTGCAAGTCAAGTACCATTCATGGGCAACAGTTTTAAAACATGCTGGAGGACTGTTTTGATCCACTGAATGACCAAAAGGTGAATATTTTACACATATGTACTGACTGGTCATTGATTCTTTCCAGTATATACCGGTTGAAAATATACCTGACTAGAAATTTAGAGGTTTGTGGTATGAATTTACTTAATGCACCCAAAAACTCTGCCAGTAACAAAAGCCAGTTAAAACAGCATTTAAATTTTTTATTGACATAGTGTCTGACTTTCTCACTGACAGTGATAATTTGCCACCATAAAATGTAAATTTTTTGTTGGAAGGAATAGTCATATAGCCATCTAAAAATTTTGATTTCAGATGTGAAATGAAAAAAAATTCCAATGCCATATAATATTTAGTTCATTCCAATGAAATCCATACATAATGCATATAGGTTTGTTAAGGGGAACTTGTCTGACCGTCTAACCAATTTTATTATATGCTATAATGTGGTCATGAAAGAACTGGATGCAGAAAATAATTTTGATATCATAAAGGCCTCCGTAGCCGAGTGATCAGGAGCGGGAGTGCAGTAGCACACGATCCTTGAGTAGATTGGGTTTCAAGCCCCTGACTGCTAAATACGGTTGACCTACCAACCCGCACCGGACTAGCGTGGCAGATTATGGTCCACTTCCCTCAATATGAATTGTTGAGGAGGCTTCCATCCTGCAGTGGGTTGATAATGAACAAATTGGAGCAGTATGCCATTAAGGGTAAGTTGCTACAATGGATAAAAGAATGGTTGAGTGAGAGAGGACAGAGAGTGGTAATCAATGGACACTGCTCTTTATGGACCACTTTTATTAGTGGAGTCCCCAAGGGTTCGGTGTTGGGCCCATTTTTGTTTTGTTTATTTATCAATGATATCGATGAAGGTATATCAGGCTTAATGTCCAAGTTTGCAGATGCTACAATGGTTGGCAGGGTTGTTAATGATAGTAAAGACAGTATTCTACTTCAACAGGGTTTAGGCAGATGGGCTGAGAAGAAGCAACTGAAGTTTAAAATTGACAAATGCAAAGTACTGCATATGGGTAGCAGTAACCCAAGAGAAATGTACCAACTGTGCGGTACTAGCCTCAGGATGGTAGAGATTGAAAAGGACCTGGGGGTAATTGTGCAGTCAGATATGAAGTTTTCTGAGTCGTACTTATAGACTGCCAGAGCAGGTCATCAGTCTTGTCAATGATATACAGGAATTTTGCTAGTAGGGAAAAAGGAGGTGATTATTGCTTTGTCTAAGACAATGGTCAGGGCATACCTTGAGTACCGTGTACAGATCTGGAGGCCTCATTTCAGGAAGCATGTAGAGTTGCTATAATGAGTACAGAGAAGGACAACAAAATTGGTGAGGGAAATGAAGGGTCCTCTTACCAAGAAATGCTTAAGTTCTGTAAAATGCAGCATCTGGAGACTAGGCACATGCAAAGTTATCTGATTGAGATGTATAAGGACTTGCGCAGGCTCACTGCTGATGGGATTCTTCCTCTTGCTCATATTATGAACCTGAGTGGGTATAAATTCAAATTGAGGGGAGTCAGCTGTAGAATAGATGTGTTTAAAGTTGCCTTTAGCCAACAGAGTTGATTCTTGGAACAAATTTCCATCTGTTGTTGTGGAAATTGACAGCTTAAATAAATTCAAGGAAGAACTAGAGAAAGGTTTTTTTTTTTTTTTTTTAGCTAATGCTAATATAGAATCCATTTGTGCCTGCAATGTCAAATGTACTGGCACACATTACAGCAAATAGGATTATTCATCAAACTAAGTAATTGATAGGTGGACTTACTTACCAGATGGATATTCTATGATTACGTCTAATTTGATTCACTCCAGGGGCTCACATCTGGTGAGTAAGGGCTTGGCACACACACACACACACACACACACACACACACACACACACACACACACACACACACACACACACACACACACACACACACACACACACCACAGCATCCTGAGCTGGACATCATCGTTCCTGTCTCTCTTGGTGATACCCTTCTACTTTTCTCTCTCTCTCTCTCTCTCTTAGGGAAACACACAGCGGCACTCCATCATGCCATAAGGAAGATAGACAAGCGGTATACCTCACTCGACCTAAGCAAGGAGCCCCCCAACCAGGAGGTACAAACAAAGATAGAAAGATGAGCAGAGAAGACACTCCATGGCAGACACTACAATGATCTCCATCAAGATCACATAGATAAAATTGCTTACAATGCATGGCTCATGAGCGGGATGCTCTTCTCTGAGACTGAAGGATTCATGCTTGCCATCCAAGACCAGGTAATCAACACCAGGAATTATAGAAAATATATTGCCAAGGAGCCCAGAGTGTTCGATGACACTTGTCAACGATGCCACCTGGCCACAGAAATGATTCAACACATCACTGCGGAATGCAAGGTGATCATCCAGACTGAGTATACTCATAGACATGACCAGATAGCCAGGATAATACATCAGAAGCTAACAAGGAAATACCAGCTGATTGAAGAAAGAGTACTGTAATACAAGTATGAACCCCAGGTAGAACTAGAGGCCACAACCCACAAGCTGTACTGGGACTAGAGACCAGGTAGAACTAGAGACCACAACCCACAAGCTGTACAATCCCGCACAGCAGACGGTACATAACCCTTGTTGACAAGAAGGAAAAGGCTACCTATCTGATTGACGTAGTGGGGAAAAAATCAACAAATATGTGAACCTAGGACAGGAGAGCAAAGAGATGTGGCATATGCAACAAGTAACGATCATCCCAATTATCATGTCAACCACAGGTATGGTGCCAAAGACCCTACATAACAGCCTAGCAGCAATAGTTCTCCCAGAAAACACCTAAAAGGAACTCCAGAAAGTCGCAATCCTGAACACCTGTAGGATAGCCAGAGAGTTCCTCGACCAACAGTAACACCAGACATAACAACAACCACCCTGTGTACTTGGTAGCAATACCTGTCACGAGGTGGGACCCATAATCAGGGAGAAATTATATAAGACAATGATAATAATTTTTATTTTCTCATATCTAGATTTTTACTGAACTACTAAAATTGCAGCAGAAGTTTCAAAAGTTCAGTAGCCAAATTGGATTTAGTAGTTACTGGATATTAATTTCATCTTTCCCTTTTTCTCGTGCACAAAAACTAACTTGCCATAAATCACCGAACCAAGAGTTTTTTCTTATCTCCCAGGCTAGCAAGAATATCCAGAACTAACCATTTGAATTTCTGTTGTATTTCTGTTTATCTGAGAAAGGAGAAACTAAGCACTGGAAATAAAAATAATTTTTAAAAGCAAAAAAGTATGATGCAATATATTTTTATGTATATGAAGGAAATATATATATGCATAAATTTAATTTTTGGATTAATTTGATTATATATATATATATATCTTTGTCCACTACTTTTTTATTATTTTATTTCAGAGCACAGTATGTGAGGTGGAAGTATGCAGTATGGTACTTCTTACAGTTCTGGATCTGTATTTTCACTTTTTTGTTACCCTTCTGTAGATTGTCTGAAAGACTTCACAACGTAGTAAAAGAGCCAGATGTTTCATTTGCAGACTACACAACTTTATTCAGTTTATATACTCTTCTTAATACTTATATAACACCTGTAGCTTTCTTTAGTTTCTTCCATTGCTGGCTGAATTGTTTTGCTGAAATGTTGCAGTTTGGAGACAAAATGTTCTATCAGGTAAGCATATTAAAATAAGATATAAATCCTTCATATCAGAAATTGCTGGACGTTCAGAATGTAGCTATTGTTAGTGAAATGGGAAATATATTTTGTAAAAAGGAAAAGTGGAGTAGGACTAGGGTATGTGTGCCAGGGACAAAGTTTGATGTGGTGTAAAGCAGCTAATATTATTGATAATATTATTATCAATGTGTACAACAATAAGAGTAAGAGCTATGAGGATTTACTTAACAAGTACAGGGTAATGTTGAGAGAAAGTCGTGAGTTATGATTAAATTTGAATGCATCTCCAATTCCGCTTAATAGAAAGGAGCACATGATGAGAGCCTCGTCAATCAGTTCAGACCTGGGGACACTATGCAAAAATTGTTTGATAGAATTTTTCTTGGTGTGGTATGTGCTTGTTAACAAGAGAAACTGAATGGGATACAATTAAATAGAAGAGGTGGAAGAATACTTGCTGATGATAACGAGACAGTGTTAGGTTGTTAAAAAAACTGCTAGCATTAGCATGTGTGGTTTTTCACACATGCTAATAGATTAATAACAGAAACAAGCAGAAGTATAAGTGATCCTTGCACTACTTCTCTTGGAATACGTAACAGCCTGGAAAGAAAGGTGTTAGATTTTTTAGGGATGGCTAATACTTGGACCATATTAGTGTTACTAAAAGTAAAAACAGGTGCAGGTATATACTTGTATGTATACTAATGTTAGTAATGTATTAAGCAAATTTGATGAATTTGAAGTACTAGTTAGGTCATTAAATGCAGATATTGTAGAGGAGACGTGGTGCTACCCAGACATAAAGGATGAACAATTTGAATATGGTCAGTACAAAGTGTATAAAAAGGACAGGCAGGGGAGGTGGTGTTATGCCTTTTAGCATTCATAGAGGCATATGATGCAAGAAAGCAAGCTTATTCAGCATCACCCAAAAAAAAAAAAAAAAAAAAACACCACTCCCATTTCACCCCTCCATTCATTCGAAATACCTGTCCAGCTGAGCGTTAAATTTGTTTAGGCTATCAACTACAACAAGTGATGGAAGACTGTTCCACCAACCAACTATCCGTGGGCTAAAGGCAAATTTCTGCACATCTGTCCTACATCTGTCTTTCCTCAATTTAAATTTACGCCCTCTCAGGTGATTATTCTGAGCAAGAGGAAGAATCTCATCGGTATTGAGCATGCTCAAACCATTCAAGGCCTTATACACCTATAACAGATCACCTCGTCGGTCGGAGCATTATGGCCTTAGTTGCTAATGCTCCTAAAATCCAAACATCATCATCATCAAACCTCGTCGGTGCCTAGTCTCCAGACTCTGTAATTTGCAAACTTTTAGCCTTTCTTCACATGAGCAACCCTTTGTTCCATTCACTAACCTTGTTGCCTTTCTCTGTACTCGTTCCAGCATTGTTCTGCCAATCCTTGAATTCAGTTCACCCATCTGGAATCCTCACATTCTACATTCTTCTTGAAATGAGGCTTCCAGACCTGTATACAGTACTCAAGGTGTGGCCTGACCATTGCCTTATACAAGGGAATAATCACCTCCCTATCCCTGCTAGAAAAATACCTGTATATCATTGACAAGACACATTGAGCTACTCTTGCAGCTCGTCTGCACTGCTCAGAGAACTTCATATCTCCCTGCGCAACTACTCCCATGTCCTTTTCATTCTCTACCACTGTCAGTGTAGAACGCAGAGTTGATACGTTGCTCTGGGGTTACTGTTTCCCATATGTAGTACTTTACATTTGTCAATGTTAAACTTCATTTGCCACCTCTCAGCCCATCTGCTCAACCTTTCCAGATCCTGTTGCAGCAGCATAGCGGCAGTAGTAGTGTCCTTAACAACCCTGCCAACCTTTGTATCGTCTGCAAACTTGGACATTAATCTTGATGTACCATCATCGATATCATTTATAAATTCAGAAAACAACAATGGACCCAACACTGAACCCTGAGGAACTCCACTAATAACATTAGTCCATGTTGAGCAGTGTGCATTGATTACCACTCTCTGCCTTCTGCCACTCAACCATCCCTTTATCCATAGCAGCAATTTGCCTCCAATGCCACACTGCTCCAATTTGTGCAGCAGTCTTCCATGTGCAACAGTATCAAAAGCCTTTCTAAGATCCAAATATATAATATCAAAGTTATTCCCTGCATCTAGTTCTTTTGTGACTACATCATAGTATCCAATCAAATTGGACAGGCAAGACCTTCCCTTAACAAAACCATGCGGTGTCTGAGCTATAACTGATTTCTTGTCAAGATGATCCTGCAGTGCTTCTTTAACCAGTGCCTCCATTAATTTTCCTGGAACTGAAGTTAAACTAACAGGTCTATAATTACTTGTGTCAGCCTTTGATCCCCCCCTTTGTGAATTGGTGTTCCATTTGCACAACTCCAGTCTATGGGTACCTCCCCTGAGTCCAAAGAAGCTACCATAATTATGGCTAGGGGTTTGCTTACTTCCGTTGCTGCCTCCTTTAATATAAGTGGATAGATCCCGTCCACCCAAGGTGCTTTTTTATGTTTATCCTCAACAATTTCTCCTCCATTTTCCTCTCAGTTATTACAAAATCATCTAGCTCACTGCCAATGTTTACTTCACCTCTGGCATTCCCCTTCCTGAATAACTACTCTTGTGTGAATGTAGATGCAAAATACTCGTTTAGTTTGTTGCTATCTGAGCAGGATCCTCAACTGTTGAACCATCAATATCCAGTGGACCAATCTGATTCATCCCATTCCTTGTAGAGTTTATATGATTAACTGTGTCCATTCAGTTATATCTGACATTGTTCCTCAATCCCATCTTACCACACGCTCTACCTACCCGCACTGGTATAACAGCGAATTAATACATAAAATTAAATCCAAAGAATTTTATAGAAACAAATATAAGCAATCAGGTGACAGCCAATATTATGAAATATTCAGCCAACTCCACAAAGAAGTGAAAACGCTCATATTAAACTCTTACAATATGTATACAGAGTCAGTTCAGGATAGTCTGCTTACTCACAGAGATATCAAACCATTCTGGAATTTCATATTGTAACTTTGTAACTTTCTACTGGTTATAAGAATATAACCAGTAGAAAGTTACAACTCAGTTATAACGCAGATGGAATTCTCTTATCTGACGAATTCAGTATTGCTCAAGAGTTTGCCAAACACTTTTCCAGAATTCAAACAAATGATACATTGAGACCTGCCTCATTTCCTGACTTCACACCTGTTAAAGATGATATCCTCATTAACCTCTTTATCACTGATGAAGATTTAAATTCGGCATTAAAAAGCATGAGAAATGACTATACTAGAGGCCCAGATGACATTCCAGGCTTATTTTGGAAAATGACTGTCACTACATTAAAACCCCTCATACTGCGGATCTTCAATTTGTCTCTCAGGCCGGGGAAGTATCCTAAGCACTTTAAGCAGGTCAATATAGTTCCTATTTTCAAAAAAGGTGATAAAAATGACGTATTTGATTACAGACCCATAACCTTGCAAAACAGCCTGGCTAAACTCTTCGACACAGCAGTACACAAACATCTCTTCGAATTCTTCAGGCCTTTCATCGATCAGAATCAACATGGTTTCTGCAGTGGCAAGTCAGTAGTCACAAATTTACTTCCTTTCTGGCAATACACCTCGGAAGCTCTTGATAACCACCTACAAGTTGATGCAGTCTACACAGACATATCTAAGGCATTTGATAAAGTCCCGCACGAACAACTTCTGGAAAAACTTAAGCTATATGGTATCCGTGACCCTTTCTCTCATGGCTACACAGCTATATTACGCATCGTTCCTTGAGAGTTATCATCAATCAAGTGAACTCAGACTGTTTTATACCACTAAGCGGAGTACCACAAGGCTCTCCCTTAGTCCTCCTCTTCATTGTTTTCGTAAATGATCTTCCTTCTTTCATCCACACCTCCAATGTTCAAGTTGCTCTCTATGCAGATGATCTTAAGATCTACTCAGCAGTGAAGGAGATTACCGATTCTTAACAGCTTCAATGTTCTCTCAATAAATTCTCTCTGTGGCTATCTCTGAATGGCTTGTCTGCTAACCCCTCGAAGTGCAAAGTAATCTCTTTCTCATCTTGCAGATCTCCACAACTAATGAATACGGAGTACACTGTTAACTCTGTGATCATCGAAAGGTGTGACCAAGTTAACGACTTGGGGATTCTCTTTTCCAGCAGTGCTAAATTCGATGCCCATGTCCTTAAAATCACCAGCAAAGCATTCAAAACACTTGGATTCATCAAACGGAACACATACAAGTTCAAAAACTACAGATATGCGGTTATCCTTTATAAAACCATTGTTCTGCCAATCCTTGAATTCAGTTCACCCATCTGGAATCCTCACACAAAGACTTTAACTAACAAAATTGAAGCAGTCCAAAAAAATTTTGTCCGTTACCTTACGTACCGCAATCCTCTATTCTATCACTCAGTGTATTATGAATCGCTGTGTGATTACTTTCATCTGAGGCCTCTGTGCACTAGAAGAGTTACTGCTGACATCGCCCTTCTAGCCAAAGTAATCACTGGAATTTATGAAGCATCTGATATCCTGAGTAAAATAAACTTCAATACTCCCTGTAGACAAGTCAGGAACCTTACACCGTTTCGCCTTGACTCTGCCATCACGGACTTTATGAAGTTCAATCCACTGAACAGAATCAGCAAATCAGCAAGTGACTCTCTCATTGACTTCTTTGACAACTCCCAATCACTGATGAACTCCATCCACAAGTTTGCCTCTTCTCTTAAACTGCAAAGTGACTAGCTCACATCTAATTATTGTAGCTTATTATTTGTTATATTATTTTTCTATTCTCTAATGGATTAATTATTACTTGTTTTACCGGTAACTTAACTTAATGCAATCCTCTTTTGTACATATGCTTTTATTGTTTGAATCTATATCAATGTTTATCGTCCTGTTGGATTTCATATTATTGTTATTATTTTTATTGATCTGATCTCAGATACACTGTTAATGGTTACCTGTTGTGTATCTTGCTTACTAATAAAATAAAAATAAAATAAAATAAAAAAAAATAAAATATAGCTAAAGAACTGCTTTCTGTTTATATTTTGCATCCTTTGCCAAGGATTTCTCATAATCTGCCTTTGCCTGCCTAATCTCCTTTGTAATTTGGTTAGAGACGAGCTTATATCTATCATAATCTTCCATGTCACCCATTAATTTATATGTATCCCATGCATTTTTCTTCTCTGCCATATGTCTGATTAATTCAAATGACATCCATTAGGCCTAAACCTTGAACAATATTTCTTAGTTGGTATGTAAAGCCTAGTAGCTTCCAGGATAAGTTCTTTGAATGCTTCCCATCTTGAATTTGCTGTTGGTAACATCATCAGTTGGTCCCACTGTATCGAATTTAAATTCTGTCTCAGACCATCGTAGTCGCCTTTACGAAAGCAATAACCCTTCCCTTTACCCCTGATGGTAGTTACCTCTTTGAGTAAATCCCACTTTAGCACACTGTGATCACTGCCACCTAGTGGTTTCTCTATCTGCAGATTCTTAATGCATGAAGAATAACTACTGATAATCAAATCAAGAGATTACTCCCTCTAGTTGCCTCCCGAACATGCTGATGTAGAAAACAATCATCCAATAAATCCACAAAAGCCTTGCTAGTGTGTGAGTGACCAACCCACATTAAATTTATAAATTTAATCAGATCCTCCTATATACCCTTTGTCTATCATTACTCTTTAGTTTGCTATTCTGCATTTTCTGTTTTCATTTTATATATGAATTCTGAAATTATGAGAATTTTTTGTTTGGATTTTAACAGACTACTGTGAGAAAAATGTTTTTCTTTTTTCTAGGCAATGCCCATTCCCACATGGCATCTGGAAGGTGCTAGCAACAGGTGTCTAATCTTGACATAGAGTTTTTCACCAGCTAAATGCAAACAGCTGATAAAAATACAAATGTTTATATTGTCTCTGACTGACACCTAACAAGCATCTGTTTCAGTCTTTGGAATCCTTGAAAATTCAAAAAAATACAATAAAAACTTTTAATATTATTTTGATTTCTCTTAATTATATTTGTTTAGTATTTTTTAATTAAGTGTAGCAAATCATAATTAATAGATCATCATTTTAAATTCAGTAAAAAAGCTAAAAATTATATTATTTTTAATTAAAAAAGGGGTATCTCATAGATGCTGTGCAAGTGTCTTTGTTAAATTGAATTAAATTAATATTTCTTAGCTCTATCATCATTTACTAACCATGAAATTTAGTCTTCGTTCATTTTACTATCTTTTGTCAAAAGTATATATGATCTATACCAACTAGTCAGATTATCACCTCCCCCTCTGCTTAGGTACTTTGTTACGAAGCTTGGGAACCTACATATTCAAAGTCTTTTCACATACTGTATTTCCCCATGTATAAGGTGCACCTTTTTTTGAAAAATTTGGGGTCTAAAAACTATGTGCGTCTTATACAGTGGTTGTAGATTTTTTTTATTTGCATTTCTTGCTTTTTCGCACTTGTTGTCTTTGCACTCATTGTTTCGCACTTGTTACTGGTATATTAGATTACGTTTTGCCACGTTCTGCCCAGAAATGGCTCAGAAAAGATTTTTGTACAGTGCTGAATTCAAGTTAAAAGTGATCCAGTTTACAAAAGTGAATGGAAATCGTGCTGCTGAACATAAGTTTGGTCCTCCTCCAACTGAGAAAACAATCTGAGACTGGCTGTGGGAAGTAGAAACTCTACTGAAAACGCCCCGGCTGAAGAAAGCCATTAGAGACAAGTCAGCAAAATGGCCTGATTTAGAGAGGAGACTGAAGATATGGATTGAGTAGCAAAGGGCAATTGGAATTCCTGTGTCCACAAAGATGGTTCAGCATGAGGAAAGAAGAATTGCTGATGAAAAATAAGTTACTGATTTCAAAGGACACAATCAGGTTCATCAAACAGAATGGACTAAGCATGCATACATGCACCAGACTTGCCCAAAAGATGCCTGAAAGCTATGAACAGAAGGTCCTTGAATTTCATTGTTTTTTCATTCAATGTCGGAAAACACATCAGTTTGAGTTGGGACAGATTGCAAATATGGACAAAGTCCCCCTTCAATTTGATGTCCCAAGTAACAGAACTGTTGATAGGAAGGAGGTGAAAACTAACTGTGAAGACAAGTGGACATGAAAAGAGCCATTATACAGTTGTTCTAGCTTGTTGTTTCGACGGAACCAAGCTGCCTCCTATGCTGATTTTCAAACGCAAAACAATGCCAAAAGAAGACATTCCTCGAGGAGTGATTGTCCACGTTCATGACAAGGGTTGGATGGATCAGGATGGGATGAAGATCTGGTTTGAGAAGGTTTGGAGCAGGAGACCAGGTGGGCTGTTACACAAAACTGCCCTATTGGTGCTTGATCAGTTCAGGGCACATATAACAAAAAATACAAAGAAAATTGCTGCAGAGCCAAAAACAAAACTTGCCGTCATACCTGGAGGCTTGACATCCCAGCTCCAACCACTTGATGCCAGCATTAACAAACCCTTCAAAGCTGCTATGAGAGACGAATGGAACCAATGGATGAAGTCTTCTGGGGACAATTTGACACCAGCAGGAAGAGTGAATAAACCAACTATAGAAGTTTGTACTGGGTGAAAAGATCCTTGGATAATATCAAGTTTGAGATCATTGTCAAGTCATTTAAGAAGTGTGGCATTTCAAATGCCATAGATGGAACTGAGGATGAGGCATTATATGAAGACAGTGATTCGTCATCAGACACAGATGACGACAAGCTAATGGATGGGAGTTTTGACAGTGATGAGTTGTATGAATTTTATGATGAATAAAACTTGAGTTCAATAACTTTATGTAATACATTTTTTTTCAAATTTCGGGCCCCAAAATTAAGGTACGTCTTATACATGGGGAACTTTTAAGGGCACAAAAGGTGATATAGTTGTACACGTTGGCACTAATGATATCAAGAGTAGGAGACCGGCAGAATTGCTTACCAAGTACAGGTCACTGTTGAAAAAAAGGCCGTTAAATAGGATTGAATTTGAAAGTGTCTGCAATTCTGCCCAGACACGATAGGAGGGAGTATATGATGAGAGCCTTGTCAATCAATTCGGCCCTGGAAAGATTGTGCAAGGCTCAAGGGGTAGAACTTTTTTCAGCCTGGTCTGTACTTGTTAACAGGAGAGACTGCTTCTACAGGGATGGGATACATTTAAATAGAAAAGGTGCAAAAATATTTGTTGATGCTATCGAGGCAGTGTTAGGTGGGTCGGAAAACTGCTAGCTTGGGGGAAGACAAAGACGAATAGATTAACAGTAGCCACTGGCAGAGGTGAAAGAGATTCTTGCACTGCTTCTATTAGAATGAGCAGAAGCCTGAAAAACAAGATGCAGGATATTTCAGAGACTGCTGGGAGTCATTGCGGTACAAATAAACACATGGGTTGTGTTAGGGTAGCTAAGAATAGAAATAGGTGCATGTATACTTGCGTGTACACCAATGCTAGGAGTTTAGTAAATAAATTTGATGAATTTGAGGTAATGCTCAAAACATCAAAGGCAGATATTGTTGGGATATCAGAGACGTGGTGTCACACAGATATAAGGAATGTAGAACTGGAATTTGGGGAGTACAACGTCTACAGAAAGGATAGACTGGATAGGAAGGGAGGAGGGGTTATGCTATTAGTTAAGAAATACATAAAATCCAAGGAAGTGAAGCCAGTGGACATCGCTGGACAGTGCAGTGTCGAGTCAGTTTGGTGTGACATAAGCATTGGGAGATCAAAATTGAGAGTAGGAGTGTGCTATAGGCCTAATGACTCTGATTAGTATAATAAGAAACTGTACAGGGAAATAGAGTGGGCCAGTAAATCAGAGAGTCTTATAATGGGAGATTTTAATTTCCCAGATGTTGACTGGAATTTGGGGGCTGGTCACTCACACACTAGCAAGGCTTTTGTGGATTTATTGGATGATTGTTTTCTACATGAGCATGTTCGGGAGGCAACTAAAGGGAGGAATACTCTTGATTTGATTATCAGCAGTGATTCTTCATGCATTAAGAATCTGCAGATAAATGAACCACTAGGTGGCAGTGATCACATGTACTGAAGTGGGATTTACTCAAAGAGGTAACTACCATTAGGGGTAAAGGGAAGGGTTATTGCTTTCGTAAAGGCGATTACGATGGACTGAGACAGTATTTAAATTCTATACAGTGGGACCAACTGATGATGTTACCAACAGCAAATGCAAAATGGGAAGCATTCAAAGAACTTATCTTGAAAGCTACTAGGCTTTACATACCAAACAAGAAATATTGTTCAAGGTTTAGGCCTAAATGGATGTCAGATGAACTGATAAGGCATATGGCAGAGAAGAAACATGCATGGGATACATACAAATTAACACATGGCACAGAAGTTTATGAAAGATACAAGTTGATCTGTAACCAAGTTACAAAGGAGGTCAGGCAGGCGAAGGCAGAATACGAGAAATCTTTGGCAAGGGATGCAAAGAAAAACAGCAAAGAGTTCTTTACTTATGTAAACTCTAGAAGGAAGGGGATGAATCAGATTGGACCACTTGATATCGATGGGTCAACTGTTGATGATCCTGCTCAGGTAGCTAACAAACTAAATGAATATTTTGCATTGACATTCACATATGAGGAGTTATTTAGCGAGGGGAAAGCCAGAGGTGTATTCAACTCTAGCAGTAAGCTAGAGAATCTTGTAATAACTGAGAGTAAAGTGGAGGAGAAATTGTTGAAGATAAACACAAGAAAGGTACCCGGGGTAGATGGGATTTATCCAGTTATATTAAAGGAGGCAGCAGAGGAAGTAAGCAAACCCTTAGCCATAATTATGAGAGCTTCCTTGGACTCAGGGGAGGTACCCACAGACTGGAGATGTGCAAATATGACCCCAATTCACAAAGGAGGATCAAAGGCTGACACAAGTAATTATAGACCTGTGAGTTTAACTTCTGTTCCAGGAAAATTAATGGAGGCACTAGTTAAAGAAGCACTGCAGGATCATTTAGACAAGACTTCAGTTATGGCTCGGACACAGCATGGTTTTGTTAAGGGGAAGTCTTGCCTGACCAATTTGATTGGATACTATGATGCAGTCACAAAGGAACTGGATGCAGGGAATAACTTTGATATTATATACTTGGATCTTAGGAAGGCTTTTGATACTGTTGCACATGGAAGACTGCTGCACAAATTGGAGCAGTGTGACATTGGAGGCAAATTGCTGCTGTGGATAAAGGGGTGGCTGAGGGGGAGAAGACAGAGAGTGGTAATCAATGGACACTGCTCATCGTGGACTAATGTAATTAGTGGAGTCCCTCGGGGCTCAGTGTTGGGTCCATTATTGTTTTCTGTATTCATAAATGATATTGATGATGGTATATCAAGCTTAATGTCGGAGTTTGCAGACGATACAAAGGTAGGCAGAGTTGTCAAGGATACTAATGACACTATGCTGCTGCAACAGGATCTGGAAAGGTTGAGCAGATGGGCTGAGAGGTGGCAAATGAAGTTTAAAATTGACAAATGTAAATTACTACACATGGGAAACAGCAACCCCAGAGCAACGTATCAACTCTGTGGTACTACACTGACAGTGGTAGAGAATGAAATGGACCTGGGGGTGGTTGTGCAGGCAGATATGAAGTTCTCTGAGCAGTGCAGACAGGTGGCAAGAGTAGCTCATGGTGTATTATCAATGATATATAGGAATTTTTCTAGCACGGATAAGGAGGTGATTATTCCCTTGCATAAGGCAATGGTCAGGCCACACCTAGAATACTGTATACAGGTCTGGAGGCCTCATTTCAAGAATAAGTAGAGCTGCTAGAACGAGTACAGAGAAGGGCAACAAGATTAGTGAATGGAACAAAGGGGTGCTCTTACGAAGAAAGGCTTAAGTGTTGCAAATTACAGTGTCTGGAGACTAGGCACCAGTGAGGTGATCTGATAGAGGTGTATAAAGCCTTGAATGGTTTGAGCATGCTCAATGCTGATGGGATTCTTCCTCTCGCTCAGAATAATCACCTGAGAGGGCATAAATTCAAATTGAGGAAAGACAGATGTAGGATAGACGTGCGGAAATTTGCCTTTAGCCAGCGGGTGGTTGGTTGGTTGGCGGAACAGACTTCCATCCCTTGTCGTGGAAGTTGATAGCCTAAATAAGTTTAAGGCCCAGCTGGACAGGTACTTTGAATGAACAGAGGGGTGAAGTGGAAGTGGTTTCTTTTTTTTTTTTTTTTTTTTTTTGGCTGATGCTGCATAAGCTTGCTTTCTTGCATCAAATGCCTCTACTAATGCTAAAATGCTAATGCTAAATATGGTAAATATCCTGTTGTCAATATCATTAGGCACTCTGACTATCATTTAATCTTTTCATGAATGTCATCTTTGTTTTAGGTACAGTCTCCATTAAAGAGTTTCTTTGGTCAACCCAATCTGTAGGCCCAATTAAGTAAAGCTAATAATATTCAGGTTTGGTCCAGGTTGAGATTTAGTGATCAGATAAAGGGTTTCTAAGTTGGGATTTACAAATTAGAAGTTTCTATGTTGAGATTTACAAATTAAGGTTTTCTAGCACAAAATCATCAAATGAGTTTAGTAATGAAAGTAGATGCCATTCTGTTCCTGTATTTTACTATGCAGTAAAAAATGTGGAAAGGAAATTGCCTTGAAATATGTTTAATTTAAGATGTGTTTAAAATAACAGCTGTCCCTTCAAAAAAAGAAAAATTCTATAATTCGATTACCTAATTTCATATTATGATAACAGAATGTTTAAAAGCATTTGTAAATCATTTTTACAAATAAATGTTAGTTATATAATTTTTATATCACTTAATTATTACAATGCAGAATATGTGTTTTGTTGAAATTTAATACAGTTATCATTTCTAGCAGTCACCGATTAAAAATGTATATTTTAAATCTCATAATGACTAGGAATATGTCCGACTTTTTTTCCCTTTATAAATTGTTCCAGTTATTTAAAGCATTCCTTTTTTGGATGAGGATTCACTCTATAAAATCACAAAGATGCCAGAAGTTGCTAAAATAGCACTGTATACTATTAGGTATTGTTAACTGATTCTGAGTAGGATTAGTATAATGATAGTGTGGATGCTTTGCTGCTTGATTGTTTCCTTTATATAAAGAAATTTTCTGTTTATGCTCTGACACAGCTACTTGTGGTCAGAGGAGTTTACAAGATAGCGACTACAAAAATATTATTGTATTTTGTGGTAGCACATTGAGATGAACACGTCATGGGTATCTCTGTACTTGCAAGCTGATAATTGCTGTGGTCCTGCTTTAATGACCAATAGGTTCAATGTTAGTAGTAGTAGTAATGGCAAATGATGCAAGAAAGCAAGCTTATATTAGCATCAGCAAAAAAAAAAAAAAAAAAAAACTACACAGTTCACCCATCCTTACCCTTCAAGAATTTGTCTAGTTCTTCCTTGAATTTATTCAACCCATCGACTTCCACAACAACAGATGGAAATCTGTTCCAACAATCAACCACCCACTGGCTGAAAGCTTCTGCATGTCTGTCCTGCAACCATCCTTCCTCAACTTGAATTTATACCCCTTCATATGTGTAGCCTCAGCAAGTGGAAGTAATAAAATAAAGACATACATAAATTATTATATATTTATTCCATAATATGAACAGAGCTGTAATGCTCAATACATTCTACATGGATATCAATATTTGTAAAATAATAAGAGAAGTTTATCTCAATATAGTACGTAGAACACTTCCATATGATACTCTCCAGAAATTAAAACGAAAAAATTTAATAACTTAGAGTAACAAATAATTAAAATATAATTAAAAATCAATTTAACTCAATAAAAATCAATTTTCTTAAATTGATTTTTAATTGTGCTAAATTGAGTTTTATTTGGTTAAATTGATTTTTAATTATTTGTTACTCTAATGTAAGTTTTTCGTTTTAATTTCTGGAGAGTATCATACGGAAGTGTTCTACATACTATATTGAGGTAAACTTCTCTTATTATTTTACAAATTTATTCCATAAATTTATTTTTCTTGCCTTCATTTCAGCAAAATCATTAATTATATTGTTATAATCAAAATTTTCACATAATTCTGCTTACTCAATCCATTCAGGGCTTTAAACACCTCAGTCAGATCTCCCTGCAGGTGCCTAGTCTTGAGATACTGTACTACAATTTGCAGAACTGAAGCATTTCTAGGTAAGAGCACCCTTTTGTTCTCTTTACCAGTTCTGGTTTCCCTTCTCTGCATCCATTCCAGCAAAGCAACAACCTTTCTAAAGTGAGGCCTCCATACCTGTATACAGTATCAAGATGCAGCTATAACCATAGCCTTATACAAAGGGTAATCATCTTCTTAACCCTGCTAGTGAAGTTCCTGTATATCATTGACAAAACCCCATGAGCTGTCCTGGCGGCATGTCTACACTGCTCAGAGAATTTCATCTCTGACTGCACAATTACCCCAGGTCTTTTTTATTTTCCACTATCCTTAGTGTAGTACCACACCAGGCCTTCCCCCCTAATATTTGCAGGACCTGGGGCAAGAATACAAATGGGGGCCCACATACCATATGTCTAAATATTTAAAAGTTATAAATCAAGCTAACAAACTGTTAAATAAAATAAGTTCTATCCTCCTACCTTGACAAATATATCTTCATAATGACAAAATCAAAAAATATACGTAAAACTATGTTTTTTATATGAGTGAAAGTCTGCAAAATATCAATGACAACTGAATTTAATTATTACTGCACATGTCTGGGTATTCCGTTGATGGGCTGGTGATGTTTAGATGAGTAATAAAATAATGACATACATAAACCATTATATATTTATTCCATAAATTTATTTTTCTTGCTTTCATTTCAGCAAAATCACTAATTATATTGTTATAATCAAGATTTTCACATAATTTATGTTCTATTGACAGTAATACCAAATTAGACACCCTCTCATGAGTCATTGTTAATCTTTAATAATTTTTGATTAATTTCAATTTGGAGAAACTTCACTCTGCTGGGGCAGTAGCAACTGGAATGTCAATAAAATTCTTAAAGCAATACTTAGATTCAGAAATGAACCATGAATTTTACACATCATGTTCGAACATTGTAATGGGGTTGCATATGATAAATTATCGTTATCACAGAAAATATTACAAAGTATTTTAATTTAATCACATAAATCACTGTCACTCATATCACAATTTTCACCATTTCTTAAAGCAATATCTTGATCCATACAACTTTTGTTAAGTCCCTCTTTCAAATTTTTCAATGTTGGGACATTATGAATAAAACTGAAAATAGCAATATGTTGCTCAATTTGTTGAAATCTCTTTTCAATCGAGATTATACCTTGATTCGTAATGGTCAGAAAATAGTCTCTATAGAAATTAGTTTCAGGGTTATTTGTATGTGAATCTTCTCCTTCATAGTCATGCAATGATTTTAGTTTCCTTGTTCTAATTTCCTTATATTTTATTGAAATGTCACTTTTGTTGCATATTTCACATTCAGTTTCTTTCAGTTTAGAAAAACCATTATCTCTAAAATTAAAAACAAAAATTACTTTATCCTTTTAAAAGTTTAATAGCCAAACTTAAATCTGTTTGGGTTATTCATAAACTTTTGCTAACATTATTAATAGCAAGCAACAGTCCATACCAAATAACTGTGGATAGTGCAAATTCAAAATTACTTTTTTTCTGCCAAAGACCACGATCTGGTCTTTATTTTATTATTGTTATTGTAGTAAACATATTAAAGCTCCACAGATTCGTCTGTTTTGTCCAATTTGCCAATTTCATTAATGTAATTTTCTTGACCTTCTGACAGGCAGGTCAGGTTGCATTTGTTGTTTCTGAGTTGAATTTTATATGAATAATTTTATTTTTCATACTCATTGTTTTGATCAGTAATTAAATTTTCATCTAGTAAAGAATAATGAAGGTGCAGGAATTTGACCAGACCTGTTCAAGTTGTGGATTTGTTGAGAATAATTTTCTTGCTCATTTTAATTGTTTTAATCAGTAATTAAACCTTCATTAAATAATAAAGAATTTGTAATGACCTGTACATGAATTTTATGTGTGTTTTCTTGACAGAAGTCTGATCACTTTCATTGTTTCCAGTTTTTAAAAATTTAAGCCGACCATCTCTTTGAAGATTTTTCTATTTCTTTTTTCTTTTCAGCTTTTTTAATTTTCTGAGTTCCACTTTCATGTTTTCTATTTCTATCATGATCTTGACTTGTACTCATTCCCAGTGATCTAAAATATTAAAAAATAAAATGTAATTGAATTCAAAGTGTACAAAATTGTAATATATTTTCATTAAAAAATGTAAAGTAAATGTAAAAAAATCGAAAAATTTAAATAATTTTTCATATATGATTTCAAAAAAAGTTATTTCTTCTAAAATATTCAAAATTTTCTATTAGATTGCTTGATTGTTGTATGTCGTTCTTAACAATTATTTTATGTGATCTGATTCTGAATATTTAATTTTTGTCTCTTATTTACTAAATTTATTTTTTTTGTGTTTTTGTGATATGCAGGGCCCTCTAAAGCACAGGACCCAGGGTAAGGCCACTCTTGCCTGGGTTTAAGGGTGGTACTGTACCACACAGTTGATAAGTTACTCTGAGGTTAATGCTACCCATTTGCAGTACCTTGCATTTGTCAATGTAAAAACTTTAACTGTCATTTCTCAGCCCATCGACCCAATTTTCCTAGATCTTGCAATAGCTCATTCCAATGACTGGTTAACCACCATGCCAGCTTTGTATCATCTGCAAACTTAGACATTAATCAATATCATTGATAAATATTCAAAACAACAATGAGCCAGCATTCAACCCTGGGGAACTCCACTAATAACATTATTCCACCCATGAAAAGTTGTGTGCATTGATAACCACTCTGTCTTCTTTTTCCACTTCACCAACCTTTATCTGTCAGTGACTTGTCCTTAATGTTATGTTGCTCCAGTTTGTACAACAGTCTTTTATGTGCAACAATATCAAAAGCCTTTCTGAAATATAAGTATATGATGTCAAAATTATTTTTTGCATCCAGTTCCTTGGTTGCTGCATCCTTGAAACCTGTCAGATTAGTTAAACAAGGCCACCTCTTAAGAAATCCATGCTGTGCTTGTAGTATAATTGCATGCCTGTCCTGATGGTCCTGCATTATTGTTTAACCAGTGATTCCATTATTTTCCCTGGAACAGACGTAAGCTAACAGGTCTGTAATTACTCAGTTGCCTTTTGATCCCCCCTTTATGAATTGGGTATACATTTGCACATCTGCAGTCCATAGGGACTTCCCCTTAATCCAAGGATGCTCTCATAATCATGGCTAAGGCCCTGATTTTGCTTACCCCCTTTTCTGCCTCCCTTAGTATAACTGGATAGATTCCATCCACCCCATGTGCCTTTTTTATGTTGATCTTCAACAATTTCTCCTCCACTTTCTTTCAGTTATTACAAAATCACTTAGCCCCCTGTTAGAGTTTGATAAACTTCTGGCATTCCCCTCAATGAATAACTCCTCATGTGCAAATGTAGATGCAAAATACCTGAAAAAAAAAAAAAAAAAACTGTTGATGACCCTGGAAAACAGCAGGGTCATCAACAGTTAACCCGAATTCATGAAGTGGCCTAATGTGATTCAACTCCTTTCTTCTACTGTTAATATAAGCATAGAAGTCTTTGCTGTTTTTCTTTGCATTCTTTGCCAGAAACTTCTCATAATCTGCCTTAGCTTGCCTAACCTCCTTTGTGACTTGATTACAAACTAATTTTAGCTCAATGTTTTAGCATGCACTTTTCTTCTCTGCCATGGGTCTGAATAGTTCTGACATCCATTTAAGTGTACGCCTTGAACGGTATTTCTTTGTTGGTATGAAAATTCTAGTAGCTTCTTTGATTACAGCAGGCCCCCGTTATAACGCGGTTCGCTTTACGCTGATTCGCTATAACGCTGTTCTTATATTATAACCCATATCTGACTATAACGCTGTCACAGATCACTATAACGCTCTTTTACGGATTACATTTTTGACATATTAACGAAATCGTTTCATTTGATGGAGTCGATAGCTTGAAAATGAATAGCAAAACAGCATTAAAACGTTTCCCACGCTTAGTAAAATTTTCTCGCACGCTAATTTAGTTTCAGTACAGTGACTTGTTACGTAGTTCCGCGATCAACATTTTAAAAAATGATCAAGTATATTGCTTGTAATATTTGCGTTATATGCATTTATCCGAAGTCTAGTCATCACTCAGTAGAGTATTAGACATCGTGCGTAACGGAAAGTTTACTTGAACATTGTATCGTAATTAATTCAACCAACGCAGTTACATTTTCGAAGAGTTAATAATGACTGATAGGAATGAAAAAGCAACAACGACTGGGCGCAGTACGAAGACTATAAATGTAAGAAAAAGACTGAATTTGAAAAGTAAATTAGACGTTTTGAAGCGAATCGATTCCGGTCAACGACAAACGGATGTGTGCCATAATTTAGGACTTGCAACTTTAACTGTAAGAACAATTATAAAAAAATAAAGAATTAATTTTTGCAGCGGGAAAGATAGCTGTTCCACTGCAAGCAACTAGGACTAGGCCGGCTATTAGGATTGAAATGGAAAGACTTTAATTTTATTGAAGATAATATTCCAATGCAGAATTCAGTTAAGTTAAATATTAAAAAGAGAGAGAGAAAGAGATTAGCCAATATGATGATCTGAAGAAAACTCGCCTAAAAAAAAAAAAAAAATGTGGAACCATTTAAAACTGGTAAGGGCTGGTTGAATAGATTTAAAATCCAGGGAGAAGCCGCAAGTGCAGATCAAGGAGCCGAAACTTTCAAAAAAGAACTTTTGTTAAAATTATTGAAGAGGGGTATTATGTGTTATACTTCTCAACAAGTTTTTAACATAGCTGAAGCAGGACTTTTGTGGAAACGAATGGCTAAAAGAAGTTTCATATTGAAAGAAGAAAAAAACATGCAGGTTTCAAAGCGGTGAAGGATCGGTTGACTTTATTGTTGGTTGTAACGCTGCGGGGGATTTAAAATTAATACCCCTTTTAGTTTATTTGGAAGAGGGCCAAAGTTCAACTCAAAATCCACACATTTTTCATGATTAAATTCATCAATTAAATTAAATTCATTATTTTAATTGGAATTTTAAATTTACTTTTGATACGCAAGCAGTTACCACATAATTATACGTATGCAATATTTAATATTCAAATATGTGCAAATATTTGAATATTAAATATTTTGACCGACATTTGTGCATCTTTTCATTACTGTTTATTATTCATTAGGAAATATCCTATGGCACTGACCGCAGCTCATAAATACATATGTTACCTTATGGGAAAGTGGCGCTCGCTTAGCGCGGATTCACTTAGCGCTCTGTTTTTCCGGAACGAATGATCAGCGTTAAGCGGGGGTCACCTGTACTTCCCATTTAGAATTTGCTGTTATAACATTATCACTTCGTCCTCCTGTAAAGAATTTAAAAACTGTCTGAGATCACTGCAGTCATCCTTGTAGTCATATTAGGACCACAAGAATTTTTATTATATCTGCTGCTTTGTATGACTTGGATTTCTCAATTTATTAGGTTCATTAGCCTCACAGAATAATGGTAGAAAACTAATACATTTTCCATTCACTGTAATGTTCCACCAATGCACAAATAAAGTCAGAAATTCCTTTCTTCACACCGATACTGACCCAAACACTGGTGGGGCGCCTCCGTAGCCAGGTGCGAAGGAGCAGCAGTGCGTAGCACATGCTTCTTGATTAGACCGGGGTTCGAGCCCATCACCACCAAATACGGAGGATGTGGAAAGGTCAGGGAATGACCATCGCATATCCCGGAGCAATATGGCCTTAGTTGCTAATGCTCCTAAAAACCAAATAACAAACAAACCAAACACTGGTACTCACAAGGGAGAGGCTAAACCTTATTCCTGTGAGTGGCAGTGATTGGGTCTGTGTATGATTGCTTGCTTACTATGTCCTCTCCT
This sequence comes from Mastigoproctus giganteus, assembly GCF_048544385.1. Lineage (NCBI taxonomy): Eukaryota > Metazoa > Arthropoda > Arachnida > Uropygi > Thelyphonidae > Mastigoproctus > Mastigoproctus giganteus. Next base: position 5,063,596 of record NC_143577.1, on the reverse strand, counting down.
CGATAGGACTTAGGATGTTGCTTAGCTTCCCCAACTTTCTCCCCTGTTACTCTTTTTCTCTTCAGCTCCTGATGAATTCCACAGGAGCTGATTGAATCCATCAGGATCTCTCATGAATCTGGAAAACTCCTGCTCTTTTCCCATACATGACTCTCTTCCCCACAAACTCTCCTAATTGTTCAAATTTGTTACTTAACTGGGGGGGGGGGTGTAAGTGGTATTAATCTGGGCAATGATGACCTGAATTGTTTAGTTCTGCAAAAGCGGGTTGCTAGCAGGTAATTCTAAACCCTAGGAACTTGGAATCTGGGCAATATGTGACACCTGAATACAACTGGAATACCAGTTGTATCCAGGTGTCATAGTTTCAGCAGAAATATGTGAATGATTAATGTGTGGCAGAGTGTGGGCCTTGCTGTTTCCTCGTTCAGCTCTTCTGCATTTAAGGCTATAATTAGTCAATCTCAGGCAAAGACTGTAGTTTTTTTCCCCTGTGAGTTATTGCAGTTTTTTCAGCCTGCACGACTTTCAAATTAGTTTGCAAACACACACTTGCACATGCTGCTATAAACTTATATATTCATTATGCTATAAACATAATGAATCCTTCTGCCTATACAGTTTTTTTTTTTTTTTTTTTGAATAGGACTGGTGGAATTGCACATCATTTGCAAAATATTATTACAAGTGGAATGTCACTGTATATCACTGGCTGTACTCATATATATATAGAGATGTTTATCTGGTAAGTCCCCTTTTGTTTTTTTTTAACTTTTTCTTCTTATTATACAAGAATATTTATAACTGGATAATTTAAAAATAATCTTTTGTGAAAATTACTTCTGGTGCATATGTCAGGATAATTCTTGCAATTATTAATTTTCAGTATTATTCTATAACAATTTTAATGTCACTGGGGGCATTAGTGTCACTAAAATTGTTATAGTGCTACTGAGAGTATCAGAAAACTATAGGAGATCCTCGCATTTCTTAAGCTGGGCTTTAGGAAATCAACTTGGGTCCACTTGCACTGTCCACTCCTTTACCTTCCTTGCAACCTGTTCATAGAGATCCGGTTGTTGCCACTAAATGAATAAGAGCAATATGGAATCAAGCTAACCAAATTGATAAATTCTATTCAAGCCTTTTTACTATGATAAGATGGAACAGTCCAAGACACATGCTGACTGGAATGTTTTCATAAGCACAGTTTTAAATTTCCTACTGGTCCATCCATTAAAATACCTTAATTATAAATAGCAAATTAACAAAGGATAGTCCACAACATTCTTCTATTTCATGATTTCTCAATTCTTTCTTATACTGTGGAAAACAAGTGCACTTACATTTATTAAACATTTGGTTATCCTTGGTTAATCTTGGTTGATCACATAGTGTCTGATATACACTACCATTTTTTTCCCTGTTATTTTCTGAATCTTGCAGTGGAATCATCTCCTCCCATGTGACTTTTTCCTCTAATTTTTCTCAAAATGATGATGATGCAGTATTAGCTGTTTTAGCTCTGATTTATTAAGGATTACAAGAGATAATTGTTTAGTTTGATTTTGTATTTTTTGTAATTATTTGGAGTGTACAAACCTCCTTCATCCAGCAATCATTATTTGAAGGATGAGTGAATGGATGAATATGAGGGGAATATAATGGATGAATATATATCCTATGGCACTTAATAATTTTTCCCATTATACTCACATGAAACAAGGGATAACTCAGGGGTGAGGAACCTTTTTACACTGGAAGGTCAAATTTTATTTAACCAAGGTACTATTAGGCTGCATGCTAAGAATTAAATATATCTACAAAAAAATTATATTTTTGTAGGCATATTTACAATTTTAATTTTAATTACATCCTGTAATTGTATGAGGAATTTAAACAAAAAAATTAGCAAAAACATTTATTGGTTTAGCAAAGATGATAACAAAACTAAAAAAATGAATGAATTTTGACAACAAACCATTTAATAACTTCTTTTGTGACTGCTGAATGCCAGATAGTATCTGATATTTGGTTCCAACGTCATTGAGCATAGTTTTAATTAGTCATCCAAGTGAATATCCATAATCTGAGAACTCAAGCTTGTTTTAATTTGTGTCATATATAAAAATGTTGATTCATAACAGTAGGTTGTGCCAAAACAAGATAGCATTCGATGAGCATGTTGATGTAGATGTGGATATCCAACAGTATTTTTCCGTATTTAAAGAGGATCCTTCTTCGTGTCAAATAGAGACATCAGAATATTATCTTCTGAGAGCTCACTTAATTCCATCTGAAAGTCATCAGGTGCTTTGGAGACATCAGTCAGGTGTGGTTGAAAAGCTAGTTTCAGTGTGAGATCATGTTTCTCAAAATTACCAAACCTTTCATTGTATTCTTGCTGTGTATTCTTTCATGTTGCATTTCTCAATGATTTGTTTGTATCCTGTTCATTAATTACTTTTGCCAGGCCAGGAAAGTGTTCCACTGAAAGTTACAATCGGTTAAGCCAAGTTTTGAAAAAGGTCAGCTTTTTCTGAAATGCCTGTATTTAAAGCCACATATAATATTTCAGTTTGGTTTTACCTTGCAAAAAAATATCCAGTTCATTTTGCTTTGACATTATATTACACAAAAATGCAATATCCCTGCAGAATTCCATTCTTGTCAATTCACATTGTTGATTCAGTTCCTTGAAAAAAGCTTGATTATTTTTTTGCAACGATAAAAGTTTGTCCTTGGGAAAACCAGTGCATTTTAGAATGATATGGCAGATCCATGCTGAATATTATTATTATTATTATTGGCCACACAGTACAAGGAAGCCTGAGGCTTATGCTGCACCAGCCGAAAAAAAAAAAAAAAAATTCAACGAGTTACCCTGAGAGAGAGAGAGAGAGAGAGAGAGAGAGAGAGAGCGAGAGAGAGAGAGAGAGAGAGAGAGAGAGAGAGAGAGAGAGAGAGAGAGAGAGAAGTAGAAAGCAATTGCCAAGAAAGAGAAGAATGATGATATCCAGCTCAGGACGCTGGGTTTGCCAAGCCCATACTCACCAGATGTGAGCCCCTGGGGTTTCATTAAGCTGAAGCATGTTGCAAAATTGATGATGCTGTGATGTATTTGCTGAAATGTAGTTTACAATACCTATTACTTAATTTAATGTGTCATTTAAAACAATAGATTTGGCACACGGATTCTACTGATGAAGAATACAGTGAAAGGTCAGTATTCGGATCTGGCAATTTTTTCTGTAGTAATGCAACAAAATTTATCCCCAGGAGGCTCACATCTGATGAGTATGTGATAGGCAAACCCAGAGTCCTGAGCTGGATATCATCTTTCTTCTCTTTTTTGCTTCCTTGGTGATTCTCTTCTACTTCTGACTCTCTCTCTCTTTCTTTCTTTCAGGGAACACAGGATTTTTTTTTTTTTTTTTGTTGGTGCAGCATAAGTCTAAGGCTTCCTTACACCATATGGCTAATAACAATAATAATAATAGTAAAAATAATAATAAAAAGAGGGCACAATGGCCAAGTGGTTAATACACCACTGGACTATCAACCTGATGACCTAGGTTTGAATCCCGCATTAGTGAAGTGAACACGGCTCTATTACGCTGGGAGACCGATATTATAATAATAATATTGAAAAAAAAAAAAAAAATTGCGAAAATTACCCCATTGGACTTACTTTCCCAAGGTCACAGTGACGGCTGAGGCAGATAGTGGCACCATCCGGTGTCACTCGCGAGAACTAACTAAATAAATAAAACCACAGGACATAAGCCGAAGCTGAACAAGTCCACCTCCATAGATGGATGATGTCGCGTATAAATATTATTCATATTGCATCGAGTCTGGCACAGGATAAAGTCACTCGCGTTCAGGCCTTAGGCAGAGGGGTCTGTTCGAAAAGTTGGAGACTGTCTCCTGAGCAAGATAGTGAAGCAAGTGGTGCTGTCCCTTGTAAGGCTACCACAAGAGAAGGGAAAGACCATCCAGCCTCACCAACTGGAAGTGTTTCCTGCGCAACTGCATTAGTGACCGACCACCCAGGAAGGAAGAAAACACAAATACATGAAGTGGAGCATTGAAATGAATACATACATCATGTGAACATACTATGAAATAACCAGGCTAGAGACCGATATGACAATGTACAGATCGTGATTACATACCAAGTGGCTAGAACAATACCCGGATATTCAGGTCACCGAACTTCGTGATGACGGTCCTTCTCTGGTCGCAATTAGCAGACCAGAGAAGGACCATCATCACGAAGAACCTAATAGCTCCTGCCATCTTGGAAAAAAATCAAGCAGGATGTCAGCAATCTGCTACAAAGCACAAAGAATATGGACAATATGGAACCAGAGGAGGAGCATTAGTAGAGGCATATGATGCAAGAAAGCAAGCTTATGCAGCATCAGCCAAAAAAAAAAAAAAAAAAAGAAAAAACACTTCCATTTCATTTCACCCCTCCATTCATTCGAAATACCTGTCCAGCTGAGCCTTTAATTTATTTAGGCTATCAACTTCCACAACAAGGGATGGACGTCTGTTCCACCAACCAACTACCCGCTGACTAAAAGCAAATTTCTGCACATCTATCCTACCTCTGTCTTTCCTCAATCTGAATTTATGCCCTCTCAGATGATTATTCTGAGCAAGAGGAAGAATCCCATCGGCATTGAGCATGCTCAACCCATTCAAGGCTTTATACACCTCTATCAGATCACCTCGCCGGTGCCTAGTCTCCAGACACTGTAATTTGCAAAACTTAAGCCTTTTTTCGTAAGAGCAACCCTTTGTTCCATTCACTAATCTTGTTGCCCTTCTCTGTACTCTTTCCAGGAGCTCTACATCCTTCTTGAAATGAGGCCTCCAGACCTGTATACAGTACTCAAGGTGTGGCCTGGCCATTGCCTTATACAAGGGAATAATCACCTCCTTATCCCTGGTAGAAAAATTCCTGTATATCATTGACAAGACACCATGAGCTACTCTTGCAGCCCCCATCTGCACTGCTCAGAATATCATGGAATTGGAGAAGGAACAGCAAGAAGAAATACAACCCAGAGTAGCTGAAGTGGAAAGAGATGAATTCATGCTATCCAGAATAGAAGACAACTGGAAGAAGGCCCTAACAGAATTCAAGGCATGGACCCCACAAGAACCCACGTGATGCCTAAGCAGAGGCCAAATAAAATCCTGTGGAGAGTAACAGACCACCTGAATCAGCAAATAATGCCACATTACTTTGACAACAGTGGTGCAATGCTGGAGGCTATCACACAGCTGTATACTGTGCTGCCATAGCAGCCACTAGGATTAATAGAAAAGAAATGAGAGACCAGCAGCAGAAGAACCAAAAACAGAAGGAACCGCCAGCTTGGGAAAGAAGACTTCAGCAGAAGATAGGTCAGTTGACCCAGTACCAACAGGGTAACAGAAGTAAGAAATTGATTGGAAAGGTGAAGAGCATCCAGAAGAGAGACAGCGCTCACAGCAAACATGAGACCAGAAATCAGAGAATAGAAGAATACTTAGACGCACTGAAGCAGAACCTCCTCGCACACAGCAAGAGATTACACCAATACAAAGAGAGCTCCCAGAGGAAAATAAACAACTGAATCTTGGATGAGGATCTAAGCGCCTTCTACAGGAAACTGGGTGAAGATGAGAAAGCAGGAAACGGACCACCCGAGAAGAAGACGATCGAAGAGTCCTCGGGAAATATCTGGAGCAGTGAAGTAAGACATAACAGCAAAGCACTCTGGATAGAAGTGGAATGGAAGAAAACATTAGCATTAGCATTAGCATTAGTAGAGGCATATGATGCAAAAAAGCAAGCTTATTCAGCATCAGCCAAAAAAAAAAAAAAAAAAAAACCCTCTCCCATTTCACCCCTCCGTTCGTTCGAAATACCTGTCCAGTTGAGCTTTAAATTTGTTTAGGCTATCAACTTCAACAAGTGATGGAAGTCGGTTCCACCAACCAACCACCCGCTGGCCAAAGGCAAATTTCCGCACATCTATCCGACATCCGTCCTTCCTCAATTTGAATTTATGCCCTCTGAGGTGATTATTCTGAGAAAGATGAAGAATCCCATTGGCATTGAGCATGCTCAAACCATTCAAAGCCTTATACACCTCTATCAGATCACCTCGCCGGTGCCTAGTCTCCAGACTCTGTAATTTGCAAAACTTAAGCCTTTCTTCGTAAGAGCAACCCTTTGTTCCATTTACTAATCTTGTTGCCCTTCTCTGTACCCGTTCCAGCAGCTCTACATCCTTCTTGAAATGAGGCCTCCAGACCTGTATACAGTACTCAAGATGTGGCCTAACCATTGCCTTATACAAGGGAATAATCACCTCCTTATCCCTGCTAGAAAAATTCCTGTATATCATTGACAAGACACCATGAGCTACTCTTGCAGCTCGTCTGCACTGCTCAGAGAACTTCATATCTGCCTGCACAATTACCCCCAGGTCCTTTTCATTCTCCACCACTGTCAGTGTAGTACCGCAGAGTTGATACATTGCTCTGGGGTTACTGTTACCCATATGTAGTACTTTACATTTGTCAATGTTAAACTTCATTTGCCACCTCTCAGCCCATCTGTTCAACCTTTCCAGAAAAACGAAAGACATACAAGAGATGAGAGAGTGGGAGATTTGAGATGAAGAAGTAAAACAGTCAATCAGGAACACCCAGAACTGGCAAACCCCGGGAATTGATAACATCCACAACTACTGGTACAAGAAGCTCACCTGCACATACAAACACCTAGCAGAATAGTTCACTCAAGTGATAAGGCACCCGGAGACAATCGTGAAGTTTCTCACTGAAGGAGTCACATATCTGAAGCCTAAAGATACAAGAAACCCAGCAAAATACAGGCCAATCACATGCCTCCCAAAGATGTACAAGATCCTGACCAGCTGCATAACTAAGAAGATATCAGACCACTTAGAGAGTCAGAACATAATGGCCGAACAGCAGAAAGGATGCAAGTGGAGGAGCAAAGGATGCAGGGAGCAATTAACCATAGATGCCGCAGTTATGGAGCAAACCTTCAAGAAGTACCGGAACCTATACACGGCCTACATCGATTATCGCAATGCCTTCGACTTCGTATCTCATAGCTGGCTAATAGAGACCCTGAGGATCTAAAAGTTCAATCCGATAGTGACAAACTTCCTAGGAGCAACAATGGCAAAAATGGAGTACCTCCATTAAGGTCAAGAACATCACAACCAGGCCAATCCCCGATTATAAGAGGAATCTTTCAGGGAGATGCTCTGAGCCCACTATGGTTCTGTCTAGCACTCAATCCGCTGTCCACGATGCTCAACGGCAGCAAGTATGGATATAACCTCAAAGAAGGAAGAAAGAACCTGTACACTTTCACCTACCTGATGTACATAGATGACATCAAGCTCTATGCGGCAACCGAGAAGCAACTCCAGCAACTACTCCGGTTCAGCAAGGACATCAGGATGGAATCAACGAAAATTAGTTGGCCGAAACTACCAGCTGCTGACTCGTAAAGAGATCAAAGCTATGACAGAAGGAGAGACATACAAATGCCTAGGGATGATGCAGGCTGAGCAGTTGGAACACAAGGAAATCAAGAAATGCCTGACTGAAAAATATCATCAGAGACTCAGAAGCCTGCCTAAAGCAAAATTGAATGGAGGGAACACCGTTAAAGCCATAAATGCCTATGCAGCTCCAGTAATAACATACACATTTGGGGTCATAGATTGGACTAATACTGAGCTAGAAGATATCATGCGAAAGACAAGGACAATGATGTCCAAGAGTCGCCAACACCACCCAAAGTCAGCAGTAAAGAGAATAACAATACCTCGGAAAGAGGGAGGAAGTGGCCTGATAGACCTGACAGAACAACAGAAAACAGCGATAGTTAACCTGAAAAGATTACTTTGAGAACAATACAGCACCACTCCATCAGGCCATAAGGAAGATAGATAAGAGGTATACCCCACTCAACCTAAGCGACGAAATCCCTCCCGCCCAAACGGTACAAGAAATGAAGATAGAAAGATGGGAAAAGAAGACACTCCATGGCAGACACTACAATGACCTCCATCAAGATCATATCGATAACATTGCTTCCAATGCATGGTTTACAAGAGGGACGCTCTCCTCCGAGACAGAAGGATTCATGCTGGCCATCCAAGACCAGGTAATCAACACGAGAAACTATAGAAAATACATCGCAAAGGAGCCTGGAATGTCAAATGACACATGTCGATGTTGTCACCTGGCCTCAGAAACGATTCAACACATCACTGTGGGGTGCAAGGTGATCACCCAGACTGAGTACAATCATAGACATGACCAAGTAGCCAGAATAATACATCAGAAGCTAGCGAGGAAATACCAGTTGACCAAAGAAAGTGTACCATACTACAAGTACGAATGCCAGCCAGTACTAGAGACCTGAACCCACAAGCTATACTGGGACCACGCCACAATAACGGATAAGACCATCCCGCACAACAGACCAGACATAACCCTTGTGGATAAGATGGAAAAGGCTACCTACCTGATTGACATAGCTGTGTCGAACACTAGCAATGTCCAGAAAACCCATAAGGAAAAAAATTAGGAAGTATATGAACCTGAGACATGAGATCAAGGAGATGTGGCATATGCAAGAAGTATCAATCATCTGAATCATCGTGTCAACCACCGGTATGGTACCAAAGACTCTACATAGCAGCCTAGCAGCAATAGGTGTCCCAGAGGACACCTACAAGGAACTCCAGAAAGTCGCAATCCTGAACACCTGTCAGAGATTTTCTCGACCGACAGTAGCACCAGTCATTACAACCACCCTGTGTACTTGGTTGCAGTACGCATCACGGAATGGAATCCCCCATTCAGGGAGAAATAATATAAGAGCAACAACAATAATAATAATAATAATGTTTTCCTCTCATGGAAGGCATGCCACTTACTAAATTATATAAATTCAGTTTTGCTCCACGGCGTTTTTCTTTGAAGATGGTAAAGATGTCAATTTTGTGTGGCCTGGCATTAAGGGTACCCAAAGTCAGTAAGGCTCAGGTTACTGGTACTATATTCAAGGAGGTGGAGAATAAAAAAGACCTGAGGTTACATAATTGTGCAGTCAGATATGAAGTTCTCTGAGCAGTGCAGACCAGTTGCCAGGGCAGGTCATGGAATTTTGTCAGTGATATATAGGAATTTTGCTTGTGGAGACAAGGAGGTGATTATCCCTTTGTATAAGGCAATGATCAGTCCCCACCTTGAGTACTGCTTACAGATCTGGAGGTCTCATTTTAGGAGGGATGTGTAGAGTTGCTAGAATGAGTACAGAGAAGGGCAACAGGATTAGTGAAAGGGGTGCATTTACGTAGAAACCCTTAAGTTCTGCAAGTTTCAGCATCTGGAGACTAAGCACCTGCAAGGTGATCTGATTGAGGCGTATAAGATCTTGAATGGTTTGAGCAGGCTCAATGCTGATAGGACACTTCTGCTGCTCAGATTAAGAACCTGAGAGGGCATGGATTCAAATTGAGGAAAGACAGTTGTAGAATAGATGTGTGAAAATTTGCCTTTAGCCAGCGGGTAGTTGATTGCTGGAACAGACTTCCATCTTTTGTTGTTGTGGAAGCTGATAGCTTAAATAAATTTAAGGCTTTACTAGACAAACATTTGGAGTGACTGGATGGGTAAAATGGGAAGGGTTTTTTTTTTGTTTTTTTTCTGGCTGATGCTGTATATGCTTCTTTCTTGCATGATATGCCTCAACTAATGCTAACCCCTTGTGACAGTGAAAATCTGCAGTTATAACACAAATAAAAAATAACACCTGTGCTGAGTCAGTAATATCAGTGGATTCATCCAAGGCGATCGAATAATAAATGGCTTCATTTTGGAATATTGTGTGAAGTTGTTCTGTAATATTACAGGCTAATTCATGTTGCCAATCAGTTATGGTCCTCCTTGAAAGAGGTAGTTGTTTGTACTTATTAACCTTAGCTGAATCTAAACATCCCACAACTTCAACGATGCATTCTTTTATGATTTACACATCGCTAAATGGCTTACCTCTTCTTCCAAGTATATATGCTACTTTGTGTTGCTTCAGCAGTCTCTTGCCCTGATGTAGTTTTGAATACTTGTTGCTGCTGCTGCTGGTGCTTTCCATCTTTCATTTTCTTAAGCTCAGACACTCGAGGTTCTCCTAGTTTAGCATAAATCCGAATCATAATCCTTATGATTCGGATAATGCTGATATGCATTGTATTTCTTCGCTGTTGCCAATATGGCATCACAGAGCAAACACATTTTATCATTCACTGCAACAATGCAGTACTGCAATTCCCATTCTTCATTGAATTCTCTCTTTTCTTCCTTTAATGCTCTTTTCTTATTTCTTGACATAATCGGGTTACCAGTAAAAATTAAAAATGAAATAAGCAGATTGGAAGATTCAATTTTAAAGGAAACAAGCAATGGAAACTGATGGCACTGGGGAGAATGACTGGAATGTCAACTGATACTGATAGCAGTCAGTGAGATGAGTCATCACTGATAAGTAAGGCAACATTGCCAAATGAAGTTCAGTTTCAAGTGGAAGTGATGCCATATTATTATTATTAGCTATATGGTACAAGGAAGCCTGAGGCTTATGCTACACCAGCCAAATAAAAAAAAAAAAAATTCCCCTGGTTACCCTGAGAGAGAGAGAGAGAGAGAGAGAGAGAGAGAGAGAGAGAGAGAGAGAAGGGAATCACCAAGAAAGAGAAGAATGATGACATCCAGCTCAGGACCCTGGGTGTGCCACCCCATACTCACCAGATGTGAGCCCCTCGGGTTGTCTATCGTCTATATGGGAAACAATAATATTCTGTAAAGATTAGTGAATTAGAATAAATGCTTTATTTTGTATTTGCTTTAATATATAATCCATTATTATTTTCCTTAACTAGAAAAGGCAATGCATACATTTTATTTAACGCATGCCTTTTCTTTCTTAAGAAGCTCTCATGCCCGTGATGCGAATCACTGGGTGGTTCCCATTTTGCCAATTACTGAGTTACCACTGACAGTCCTCTTGCTAACTACACAGTTATTAATATAAATAATTTTACCTCTTAACTTTGTTTTGTCCTCTATCGATCTGTCGATATTTTGAGTTTGGTGTTATCGAAATCCGCATCAAAAGGCTGCAACTGGTATCCCAAAAGGCCACAGGTTCACCACCCTTGGGATAACTGATGGAAGTGGAGTATAATACAACAAGCAGAAGAAATAGAGCTTTCAGGTAGTGAGTAATGGGATATTTATGTAAATCGCAATTAATTAAAATATAATTCCTAATTCACAAAATATCGACATTCCTCGCTAAATAACTCCTCATCTAAATAACTCCTCGCTAAATCACTCCTCATCGACATTCACACATGAGGAGTTATTTAGGGAGGGGAATGCCAGAGGTGTATTCAACTCTAGCAGTAAGCTAGAGAATCTTGTAATAACTGAGAGTAAAGTGGAGGAGAAATTGTTGAAGATAAACACAAGAAAGGCACCCGGGATGGATGGGATCTATCCAGTTATATTAAAGGAGGCAGCAGACGAAGTAAGCAAACCCTTAGCCATAATTATGAAAGCTTCCTTGGACTCAGGGGAGGTACCCACAGACTGGAGATGTGCAAATGTGACCCCAATTCACAGAGGAGGATCAAAGGCTGACACAAGTAATTATAGACCTGTGAGTTTAACTTCTGTTCCAGGAAAATTAATGGAAGCACTAGTTAAAGAAGCACTGCAGGATCATTTAGACAAGACTTCAGTTATAGCTCGGACACAGCATGGTTTTGTTAAGGGGAAGTCTTGCCTGACCAATTTGATTGGATACTATGATACAGTCACAAAGGAAATAGATGCAGGGAATAACTTTGATATTATATAGTTGGATCTTAGAAAGGCTTTTGATACTGTTGCACATGGAAGACTTCTGCACAAATTGGAGCAGCGTGACAGTGGAGGCAAATTGCTGCTGTGGATAAAGGAGTGGCTGAGTGGGGGGGGAAAGACAGAGAGTGGTAATCAATGGACACTGCTCGTCCTGGACTTATGTTATTAGTGGAGTCCCTCAGGGCTCAGTGTTGGGTCCATTATTGCTTTCTGTATTTATAAATGATATTGATGATGGTATATCAAGCTTAATGTCGAAGTTTGCAGACGATACAAAGGTAGGCAGGGTTGTCAAGGACACTACTGACACTATGCTGCTGCAACAGGATCTGGAAAGGTTGAGCAGATGGGCTGAGAGGTGGCAAATGAAGTTTAACATTGACAAATGTAAAGTACTACACATGGGAAACAGCAACCCCAGAGCAACAACGCCGACCGGGCTAGCCGAGTGGGTAAAGTACCTGCCCGGCAACCCAAAGGTCGCGGGTTCGATTCCCGCCTCGGGCTTGGATCAAAGTACTGCAAAAACCTTGGGAGGTGCAATATGGCCACAGAAGCCGATGCGCCAACAACTACCAAAAATCAAAAAAAAAAAAAAAACCCAGAGCAACGTGTCAACTCTGTGGTACTACACTGACAGTGGTAGAGGATGAAAGGGGCCTGGGGGTGGTTGTGCAGGCATATATGAAGTTCTCTGAGCAGTGCAGATGGGCTGCAAGAGTAGCTCATGGTGTATTGTCAATGATATATAGGAATTTTTCTAGCAGGGATAAGGAGGTGATTATTCCCTTGTATAAGGCAATGGTCAGGCCACACCTAGAGTACTGTGTACAGGTCTGAAGGCCTCATTTCAAGAAGGATGTAGAGCTGCTGGAACGAGTACAGAGAAGGTCAACATGATTAGTGAATGGAACAAAGGGGTGCTCTTACGAAGAAAGGCTTAAGTTTTGCAAATTACAGTGTCTGGAGACTAGGCACCAGAAAGGTGATCTGATAGAGGTGTATAAAGCCTTGAATGGTTTGAGCATGCTCAATGCTGATGGGATTCTTCCTCTCGCTCAGAATAATCATCTGCGAGGGCATAAATTCAAATTGAGGAAAGACAGATGTAGGTTAGACGTGTGGAAATTTGCCTTTAGCCAGCGGGTGGTTGGTTGGTGGAACAGACTTCCATCCCTTGTCATGGAAGTTGATAGCCTAAATAAGTTTAAGGCTCAGCTGGACAGGTATTTCGAACGAACAGAGGGGTGAGGTTTTTTTTTTTTTTTTGGCTGATGCTGCATAAGCTTGCTTTCTTGCATCAAATGCCTCTACTAATGCTAATGCTAATGCTAAATAAACTAAAAATTTAATTTTATAATTTAAAAAATGTCTAATGCACCAGTTACAAAGCAAGCAGTTGTATTCTGTTTTGGAATATGGTTAACTATGAGAAAAATTAATTATTTTTGAAAATTTCATAATGAATTTTTCAATAATAGTTAAACATTATTTTTTCAGTCATAATTTAAACATGATTATAACTAATAATTTATATATTACCTTCTAATATGCTTGTTTGCTTATCATTTGTTTTGTTTTTTGCATTTAGTTATTAGGAAGAAACAAACTGATTGCTGTATTATCAGTATTTATGGTGTCTTCAGTGGCTCACGAATATATTTTCGCTTTCGCTTTTGGATTTTTGTACCCCATCATTTTTATACTTAATTCAATAGCAGGATGTGAGTATTATTTGCTTTCATGGCTTTGTTGAGTTAGCAAAAATTAAAAGAAAATTCTAGTAATATTTCTGGTTTTTTTAATTTTTTTTTATATTTTCTTTGGCTTGGTGATGATGCACTTTATATCTAGAAACAAAGACATTTCTTTTTCTCTTTCTTTTTTTAATACAGTAGTCCAAAACATGAAAGAATGAATTTATCGTACTCTAACTGGAGTACTATACTTAAACTGGATGGACAGGGAGCACATAACTTAGGAAAATCTATTAAAATAAAACTGAAAATCTTAGTGGTGTATGGGCACTACAATTTTCAGTGCCCATTCACTCTCCCCTACATGAAAGAAACACAAAAATCAGGGGGTATAAATGTAAATTGTTGAGGGAAATAGACTAATTGACTGGACATCAGGAAGTTAATTCAGTATTAAAATATACTGCTTTTCTGGGAGGTTTGAAGTTCACAGTCTGGTTAGTGGATTAATTATTTAGCTTTTATTATTTTTTAATTGATACTGCAAAAACTTAGCTTCACTGCATCTTTTTGCCTATACTAATACACATGGTGGAGGAGTTTTCCAGCAAACAGAAAAAAAAAAAGGAGAGAAATAAAGGCGCCCCCGTAGCCAGGTGGGCAGGAACAGCAGTGTGTAGCACACGCTTCTTGATTAGACCGGGGTTCGAGCCCATGACCATCAAATATGGAGGATGCGGAAAGGTCAGGGAATGACCACCGCATATCCCTGGAGCAATATGGCCTTAGTTGCTAATGCTGCTAAAAACCAAATAACTAACTAATAATAATAACTAAGAGAAATAAAAAATTACTTCAGTTTGAAGTTTAACAGCTAAAGAATTGTAGCAGTTTCCAAATCTGTTCTAGTATATTTAGAAGAAAGGAGCAGTGATAGATATCAGTTCCTACAAGCAAAACCTATAAAAATATCTATAAACATGGGGGATTCCACTCCTTGCTCTCTTCACTTTCGAATTCCTAGTTCTGTAAAGCAATCAATGTAATGAATGTATTTTAAATCTCTGTGAATGAGTTACATTTTTGTATTTGGTAAGAATAAATCTGATAATAATTAAAAGATAACTGAAAAAGTATAAATGTATATTAATCCAATTCTTATTTCAATGGATACATTACTGAAAACTTCATTATATACAAATTGTATTGATCTCTTCAAGTTTTTTTTCATCTATATTGGAAATTTGAATTTAGATGTAGCCATAGAGAAAAGCCCCATACAGCTGACTGCATCAAAATAACATCTTATTCTGATTTAAGTTAAGACCAGTGCAATTAAATTTTGCTTCTCTCTTTTTTTTTTTTTTTTATTGTCATGTTGAAAGCCAACCATATGAGAAACTTTTCTATTGAGAACAAAAAAGTAAACCATAGCTGGAATAGTAAATGATTGGCTTTAAAGGAAGTTTCTTTTTTTCATTTTTTTTGTGGGATGGAGTGGGGAGATATATGGCTATATGATAGGAATGATTTAATGAATGGGGTTGCTGTTCTTGAAACTTTGTTTGTTTTAAATAGTTTGGAATTTAGGAAGGTTTTTATGGGTTTTTTTTCATATGCAGGAATAATACAAAATTTTATACAGCTAAGAAGGTTTGTACTTGTACAGCTAATAAGGTTTCCACTTATACAGCTAATAAGGTTTGTACATAAACAGCTTTTGAAAAGATTTTATTTCAGTATTCAACACAGTCCCCTAAATAGCACATATCACCTCTTCATTTTTGAGTGAAATGTTTGTCCGTGAAAGAAAGCGCTTCTTAATTTTTGGAAAGAGAAAAAAGTCACTAGAAGCCAGATCTGAAAAATGGGTTGGAGCATTTTGTACAGCGTATCTGTAATTGCAAACACTGCAACAATGGACTGTTGTGCTATTGCATTGTCTGGTGGACAAGATACAATGGCCATCACCACTTTATCTTGATTGCTTTATGACTTTAACTATTTATTGCATATTACACTGGCCTGCGATAACAGCTACATTCTCAGGGTACCAATGTAGTGCACACTTAAGAACTACTCCTTGAATATCTCAAAATATGGAGGCCATCACTTTATTAATATTATTATTAGCCATATAGTGCAAGGAAGCCTGAGGCTTATGCTGCACTAGCCAAAAAAAAATTTCTGAGTTACCCAGAGAAACTAGAGAGAGAGAGAGTTGTTGTTATTTGGTTTTTAGGAGCATTAGCAACTAAGGCCATATTGCTCCGGAGATATGAGGTGGTCATTCCATGACCTTTCCATTGCGCCTCCGTAGCCAGGTGGGAAGGAGCAGTAGTGCGTATCACATGCTTCTTGATTAGACCGGGGTTCGAGCCCGTCACCACCAAATATGGAAGATGCGGAAAGGTCAGGGAATGACCACCGCCTATCGCGGAGCAATATGGCCTTATTTTCTAATGCTCCTAAAAAAAAAACCAAAACAACAAAACAACCTTTCCGTATCCTCCGTATTTGGTGGTCACGGGGCTTGAACCCCAGTCTAATCAAGAAGCGTGTACTATGCACTGCTGCTCCTACCCACCTGGCTATGGAGGCACAGAGAGAGAGAGAGAGAGAGAGAGAGAGAAAAAGAAAGTAGAAGGGAATCACCAAGAAAGAGAAGAATGATGATATCCAGCTCAGAACCCTGGGTGTGCCAAAGCGACAACACAGAATAGAATTTCTTGGATGGCAGAGATGATGTATATGTTTACAAGTCATGTTTCGAAGCTTGTATCAGGAACAAAGTGGTATACATGTTACCCATATTTATAAACTGAAAAAGAAAGTCTTCAGAATGCTGTCTATATAATCTCCAAAAGGTGATCTGATATTACACAGAGATTATCCATATAATAATTTTTGAAATAAATTAGATTCATGGCATTGAAAACAATTTTTGAAAAATTAGTTTATTAATCAAGTATTTTTACCTAATTTCTAGATTTATTACAAAGGTGACATTTTGGGTTCTTGTCAGATCCTATCATCAGATCATACAGGACTAAAATAAGGAAAACAGAAAAATTTACGTTTTGGACAACTTCACATCAAATTTGCATTCTTAACAAATTTTTTAAATTATATTTAGATTCACAACTAAATTTTACATTCTTAAGCATTTTTCATATTACACTTACAAGTTTTCAAATTAACCTTCTTAACATTTTTAAAATATAGCAATTTTAGTTCAGAAAATGAATGAAAGTTTTATAAATTAATTATGCATAAAATTAATAAAATTACAATATCATTAATTGCCATTATAGTTTTATAAATAAATATACAAAAAACAACATGCCTATTAACAGCTTCTCAAGCTGGCTTGTCCGAGTATAGTGTAACTTGACTGGCAGCACTTAACTCTGTGATTGATACTCTGTGACATGTGACATTATCTGGCCACTTAGTCTAGGATCTATTGGAGGCCATAAACCCCTAGTTACTGACCATCACCATGGAGAGGCAGGGCAGGTCAGCAGGAAGAAATAGACTGGTGGGGCAAACACTAGGGCTGCCTGAGCATCCTAGGGAGGGCCCTGCTTGTCTAAGTAGGACAGCTCTATTTGAATATAAGGTTTTAAAACTTTGTCAATGCCTCAGTATCAGTGGTAACAAACCATTGATGGCCAATAGGAGTGGCCAGATATTAAAACCTCAAAACCAGTGGCAAAATTATGCCAATACAGCTGCATACAGCAGGGGCCCAAGCTTGAAAGGGGCAAGTGAAATTTGGAAGACAGATTCATTTCTTAAGACGAATTTCATTAATAAACGAGAAATTTTTTTAATTAAATGTAACACATTCCTATCAACCTTGTGACTAGCCATCCGAGTATTGTTTAGACTGATGCCATGCTTATAGAAATAATTGTAAATAAAAGATAGTCGTGAAATATTCAGCAAAATCAGTGTCAAATATAAATATACATCACAGTTTGATTTTATTCTAGTGTTGGTGAATTTATTTTACATTTTTTATATCTGTGCATACTCTGATTATTGTCAGAGGGCAATATGTTTTTATTTATTAATACACAAATTTGCCAAATAACAGTCTAGCTATGGCCAGTGTTATCATTTTAGCATTTTTTTAAGCTAGATTTGGTGTTTCTTTTTTTTTATCTGAAACAAAACACTAAAAGAACTACAAATGAGTTATTACTATGCTAGTCAGAGACACATCTAAATTGCAAATCCTTTGTTCCTTGCTTATGTTGGCAATGTTCTGAAACTGACTAGTGCATTGCAGGGAACCTATTCTGTAATTAGCTGTTCGTTTGTTTGGGAATTTTTTAGGCACATCGGCATCTATGGCCATAGTGCACCACTGTAATTAGCATTTATCCCGTGGTGTTCAGAGAGCGGATTAAGCAATGACCTGACAGAGTAAAGCGTCTACCTCGGTCACTCCAAAGCATTCAGTTTCGTTAAATTTATGGTTTTGAAGTTCATTTGCCATTATCACATTAACATTCTACCCTTGTCTATTGCTTTGTTTCTATACAGCTAACAGGACCCAGACTTTGTCACTGGCCATGAATAATACATTTTATAACCTTTTTATATGTATCTGTTCTGTTTTTGTTTGAGGCAGGAAAATTTGTTGCAAAGTTACTTGAAGGAGTAACTTGGGAAATGAGATTGGGAAATGAAACAAAAAAAATCAGCCAATCACAGTGATTTTCATTTGCTTTATTGGCAGAGAAAGAAAGCTCTGCAGCTGTTATCAAGTATCATGTACATTTTGTTATGCTACATTTTCAAGTTTCTCAGAGCAAGAAACTTTGTCAACCATTACGATTACAACCATTCTTTTCTAACTTGTGATGGGACTGTAGATGTAAGTAAATTTATTATTCCTGTTTTCATTAGTTTACATGATAGACCATTCACAAATTATGAATACTCCATGATGTTGGCGATTGTCAAACATTGTCCAGTTTTGATACTAATATGCGTTACTTATTGTTGTAGATTTATTTTTTATTTTCGTATTTTTTTACTATTCTTTGCATTTTGTTACTGTGGTTAGCAAATTTTTTTTATTGAAAATTTGTTGCTGAATAATAGGAATTTTATATGAATATATGGTATTATAATATGAATTTTCACCAATCACTCAGAACTCTTCAACTTCCTTTTTTTGAAATTTGACTTTCTGCAGTGGTTTCACTTTTCCAATTACTGGAATAATCTGCCCAAAACATAGATGCAGTAATAAATCATTTCTGCATGCAAACCACTGTTCTGAATAGGTTTAACAGTGTTGATGTAAACTTGTCCTTTTTTGTTTGTGACGATTCGTTTTTTTTGAGTAGGTAACTACATAGAACCTTGATAAGAAATTCCCACATAAGAAGTTTTTCCCTGTACTAGGTTTGGTTTCTTAAGTTCTAATTTCATCTCTATGTGTGTTGTAATGTATTATTTTTCCTTGTAAAAAGTTTTCCCGCATAAAAAGTTAATGATAAAGAATATACAGTGTATTATTATAATGACATTTGCCCAATTAATACGTTTTTTAAATATATAAATTATTTATTTTTAATATTAAAAAATATTAAAGAATATAAACATTTGGTAATCGAACAAGTTATTGCCAAGAATCATTTTATTTCATAGTAAACCACCGAATTAGGTGAAATGGCATTGTTTTTGATATTCATGTACAGTACAGTATCTGGAGTAATTGGGGGAGAGGTCATCCACATTAGGCGAGAATCTGGATTAGTGAAGCAAAAGATAGCCCTAAAAGAACACAAATAAATGGAAAATTTAATGATATGGAAAATTTAGTCAATACTGATGAAAATAAATAAAACAAAACTAGTGTAGAGCCTTTATTTAAAAACTATAAAAATACAATATTTTTTATGTTGTTAATTGTCTTTTGTGATTTTATACATTTATCAGGTGGCACTGGCATCGCACACCAATGCAACTTGATTGTTGCTATGAATACCACTTAAATACAGCTTATTCCAGAAACACTTCTTTTGACTTTTTTAATGTCTCTGTATTTAATACACTGCTTTGACACAGCCTGTTGCCCATTACCAAATTATTAAATTTTTTTTTACAGGAACACCATTTTCAAGTTAAAGTGTTTTCTTTTTATTTAATTTTTTAATTTTTTATAACCCATAATTATAGAAAATATGTTAACTTATATATATGCATATAAAGAAGTGTGCAAATGAAGAGATATAAGCAATAGCATCTGCCCGACTCAGAGTCAACAACAACAACATTGAACAACACACAAGACAATGTAATGTATGTTCCATCTCTGTCTGCACAGTCAATCAGCGTGCAGTGAGAGTTACTCATCTGCCTTCATTAATCCCATGTGTCTTTCAAAGTACTTAACTGTAAACAGAATTTTCACAATTCAATCTGGATTAACTGTAACCAGATTATCGAGGGTTTACTGTATCTCATAGTATGGTAGCCTTCACAACGAGGTTGCCCTGATATTGCACCACCACCAATAAGCAATGCTTCTCCAACGGCGGCAATGGGGTGGTCATATCCACCGAGAATCCATTGGCGAAGTAGTAGTAGTACAGGAGGCATGTAATTCAAGAAAGCAAGCTTATGTAGCATCAGCCAAAAACAAAACATTTCACATATCCATTCCCTCCAAAAGTTTGTCCAGTTCCTCCTTGAATTTATTTAAGCTATCAACTTCCACAGCAACAGATGGAAGTTTCTTCCAGCAATCAACTACCTGCTGGCTAAAGGAAAATTTCCACACATCTATTCTATAACTGTTTTTCCACAGATTTAATTTATGCCCACTCAAGCTTGTAATCTGAGCAAGAGGAAGAATCCCATCAGAATTTAGCCTGCTCAACCCATTCAAGGCCTCATACACCTCAATCAGATCACCTCGCAGGTGCCTAGTCTCCACATGTTGAAATTTGCAGAATTTAAGCCTTTCATAGTAACAGCAACCCTTTGTTCCACTTACAGATCTCATTACCCTTCTCTGTATTTGCTCAAGAAACTATACATCCTTCCTAAAATGAGGCCTCCGGACTGGTATGCAGCACTCAAGGAGTGGCCTGACCATTGCCTTATAGAAAGTGATAATCACCTCATTTTACCTACTAGCAAAATGCCTGTATTGCCTATTTGAGAATCCATTGTTAAAGCGTTGCTTATTCGAGGTAGTTCAATATCAGGGCAACTCTTTGTGAAGGCATTCACAATATAAGATATAACAGAAATGATGCCATTTCACCTACTTCAGTGGTTTACTATGAAATAAAATGATGCTTGGCACTAACTTGTTTGATTAGTGAATTTTCCATAGTCTGAGGCTTTCAGTGCTAAAACCTTTTTAGTATAAACATTTTGATATTATGGAAGTGACATATTGCAACTGTTTTCCATAATCGTATAAGTAGAACTCGTTAAGCGTTAAGTTCTGATGATTGTTAACACTTCTGAATTACTTAGTGTAACTTTTCTGTATCTTATTGTAATTGTGGCCTTTTGAGGTACGATGAAACTCCAAAGGAGTTCATTCTTCCAACTTTCAACGAGTTTAATAAACAGAATGTTAAACAATTAGAAATCCTCAGTTTAAAAATGTTTCCCATAGGCAAAGTAAAATATTTTTAAATTCTAAAATAGTACTTAAAAAAATCTTTAGCTTGTGTATGTTAAATATTGTGTATGTTATTATGTATGTCTGTTAAGGTATGAATCAGATTGGTGGACTTGATATCGACGGTTCAACTGTTGATGATCCTGCTCAGGTAGCTAACAAACTAAATGAATATTTTGCATCTACATTCACACATGATGAGTTATTCAGGGTGGGAATGCCAGGGGTGTATTAAACTCCGGCAGTAAGCTAGATAATCTTGTAATAAGTGAGAGTAAAGTGGAGGACAAATTGTTGAAGATAAAAATAAGAAAAGCACCTGGGGTGGATGGAATCTATCCAGTTATATTAAAGGAGGCAACAAAGGAAGTAAGCAAAACCTTGGTGAGAGCTTCCTTGGATTCAAGGGAAGTACCCATGGACTGGACATGTGCAAATGTGACCCCAATCCACAAAGGAGGATCAAAGGGAGACACAGGTAATTACAGACCTGTTAGTTTAACTTCTGCCCCAGAGAAATTAATGGAGGCACTGGTTAAAGAAGCATTGCAGGATCATCTAGATAAAGGTTCAGTTATAGTTCGAACACACCATGGGCTTGTTAAAGGGAATTCTTGTCTGACCAATTTGATTGGATACTATGATGTAGTCACAAAGGAACTGGATGCAAAGAATAATTTTGATATCATATATTTGGCTTAGAAAGGCCTTTGATACTGTTCCACATGGAAGACTGCTGCACAAATTGGAGCAGTGTGGCACTGGAGGCAAATTGCTGCTATGGATAAAGGGATGGTTTAGTGGGAAAAGACAGAGAGTGGTAATCAATGGACACTTCTTCATAGACTAATATTATTAGTGAAGTCTCTCAGAGTTCAGTGTTGGGTCCATTATTGTTTTCTGTATTTATAAATGATATTGATGATGGTACATTGGGCTTAATGTCCAAGTTTGCAGATGATACAAAGGTTGGCAGGGTTGTTAATGACAGTACAGTAATGACAGTACACTGCAGCAACAGGATCTAGAAATGTTGAGCAGATAGGCTGAGAGGTGGCAACTGAAGTTTAATATTGACAAATGTAAAGTACTACATATGGGAAGCAGTAACCCCAGAGTAACATATCAACTCTGTGGTACTACACTGACAGTAGTAGAAAATGAAAAGCACCTGGGGGTAATTGTGCAGGCAGATATGAAGTTTTCTGAGCAGTGCAGACAGTCTGCAAGAGTAGCTCATGGTGTCTTGTCAATGATATACAGGAATTTTTCTAGCAGGGATAAGGAGGTGATTATCCCCTTGTATAAGGCAGTGGTGAGGCCACACCTTGAGTACTGTATAGAGGTCTGGAGGCCTCATTTTAAGAAGGATGTAGAGCTGTTGGAACGAGTACAGAGAAGGGCAACAAGATTAGTGAATGGAACAAAGGGTTGCTCTTACGAAGAAAGGCCTAAGTTTTGCAAATTACAGTGTCTGGAGACTAGGCACCCGCGAGGTGTCTGATTGAAGTGTATAAAGCCTTGAATAGTTTGAGCATGCTCAATGCTGAAGGGATTCTTCCTTTTGCTCAGAATTAATCGCCTGAGAGGGCATAAATTCAAATTGAGGAAAGACAGTTGTAGGATAGAAGTGTGGAAGTTTGCATTTAGCCAGCAGGTGGTCGATGCTGGAACAAACTTCCATCTTTTGTTGTAGAAGTTGACAGCTTAAATAGATTCAAGGCAGAACTTGACAAATATTTAGAGCGAGTGGATGGGTGAAATAAGGGTGTTTTTTTTTCACTGATGCTATATTGCTTTCTTGCATCATGTGCCTATGCTAATGTGTATCTTTTCATTTTTATATGTGTAGTTAATATTTCGCACTCTTAGGTCATTTTTCCTTCTTAGAAGTTTTCCTGTGTAATAAGTTCTGAACCTCCAGTCCTTTGGAAAACTTCTTATTCGTGTTCTACTGTATTTGTTTTTTGCTTGTGAATTTTCTTATTAAACTGTAGTGTGTAATTTTGTCCCTTTGTGAAAATGAGCAAAAAATATATTCAACACTTACGTGATTAGTGGCTTAAAGAAGCTAAACTTCAGAACTGGATTTGAAAATTAGACTATAAATATTTAAATGTGTTTGTAAATATTGTCAATGCAAGCTGACAGCAAAATTAAGTAATATTGAAAGGTATCGCAATACAAACAAAACACAAGAAAGCTGAAGAGCCCTTTAGTTTTCGGCATCAGAGAGTATTCCCAATAACTGACTTTGTAACCAGTGAATTAAAACACAGATTCACGAGTTTGAAAACTATTGCTGACTTATTTTCATTTTAAACACCGAAAATATTACTGAACACACAGATGAAGAAATCATGTAAAACACATATTGCACACAGAATCAGTATTCAAATGATTTATCGAAATCTTTAACTCCTCAGTTATTGCTTTTTGTCAGAATGCTCCAAAGGGAAATAGAGAAAATTTACACAATAAGAGAATTGGTTGAACTAGAGTTGGTGCAGTATTATGATATGAGCACGAATTACACTGAAGTGTGTTCATTGCTAATTCTTTTTTTGACAATTCCGGCAACCGTGGCAATAATGGAATGATTGTTTTCAGAGCTTTATAACACAAAGTGTTATAGTACTTAGTACCATGCATGGACTGCAGGTTGAGAAGATGAAAGAAGATATTTGTTGACATTAGACTTGAACTTCTGTATGTTGTCATTTTCAGGAAATACATATGAAGGAAGGTTGTTCCAGAAAATGGAAATTGAATTTATTCATTCACAGTAAATGGATGTTGACTGGTGGCGACACGTGTTTGGACTGTTTTGAAGGAGAGAGCTGGAATTATAGAAGCCAATTCAAAAGAACAGTGCATCATGGAGCGAGTGGAGAGACTCTGTTAGAGATGAGTATTAATTAGCCTAATTACCCCCTTTTGAATGGAATCTAGAACCTATGACAGATTTTGGGGGAACTGCACCAGATGTGGAAACAATATTCCATTATAGGGTGGATTTGTGACTGGTACAGAGTGAACAGCTGTTTGGAAGAAAACTAATGTTGAGAATGAATGAGAAAACCAGTTTTTCAGATGCAGCAGAATGTTATACTGGCATTTACTTCTTCGTTCAGGCTCATTGGGAGGTGTCTGATATTATGTTGGGCTGGGTTTGCCTATTTGTATCGACTATACAACAAGCTCACTTCTTTGGGACAGGTTGGAGGCTGGGGAATCTTTATTGAAGCCTTTCCCTGGGAAAAAACAACAGTAAACTTACGTAACTGCCAAGTAGCTTTTATAGTAAGACAATGGTCTCGAGCCCTAAAAGATCTATTTGGCCACGCAGGGAATAGAACCCGCAGCTTTGACCAGCATTGTATTTTTCACGACAAGACCTTAACGGTTGTAGCCAGTTCCTGAAGTGCCGCAGTACAAGTTCTTTTATAAATATTGTCAATGCAAGCTGACAGCAAAATTAAGTAATATTGAAAGGTATCGCAATACAAACAAAACACAAGAAAGCTGAAGAGCCCTTTAGTTTTCGGCATCAGAGAGTATTCCCAATTGACTCAGACATTCTCTGTCATGTGATAAGAGAATGTCTGCCTCAGACATTCTCTTATCACACGACCTGATTGTCGTGTGATAAGAGAATGTCTGAGGCAGAGATACTTAAACAAAACATAGTTTAATATTGCATTATTCTGAAAGATTACATTTACATAAGTAATAGACAATTAAGCTACAACATTAGTGAGTTATGCTGGCAGGCTGAGCTTGTAAACATAGATGACAAACAATTTGGCTTTAACAACCGACAAAAGGGTAGCTCATGTGCTCCTGGCTAATGAGCTAGAATGTGTAAGTGTTCTTCATGTGGAGGGCTCATCTCTAGCCCGTGCAGGCCCGTAAGAAGTTTGGGGTATCCCCTTTAGGGGATAAACTAGTTAGATCCAAAATGATTATGATGGGTGACATTATTAAGTATTGCGCTATTTAAGATAGCATTAATAAGGCATCGTTTAACTTATTAACAATGTTATAAAATCATATTGATGAATTATGAAGGGTGACAATACTAAATGTCACACTATTTAAGATAGCACTTATAAGGCATCATTAACTGGTGAACAATATTATAAAATCATATTACTGAGGAGTAATGCTTAAGCATAATTAAGGGGAGTCAACATGACTTACCGCAATAGGGTACAATGTGCCTTCTGTTGTTACGTCCTCGGCCGGGAAAACTCAGTGTCGGGTTTGAGTCCGT
This sequence comes from Mastigoproctus giganteus, assembly GCF_048544385.1. Classification (NCBI taxonomy): domain Eukaryota; kingdom Metazoa; phylum Arthropoda; class Arachnida; order Uropygi; family Thelyphonidae; genus Mastigoproctus; species Mastigoproctus giganteus. The sequence continues at coordinate 5,037,978 of NC_143577.1, read as the reverse complement.
TGTCTTCTTCGTACAGCTTCTTTCAGTGTCTCCATTCTGTCATTTCACTCTCTCTAACTGCCTAACCACTTAACTATTTACTGCTTACTGTGCTTCTCCGTTTGTATATATCCGCCTTATCATTTGAACTTCTACCAGTCTGGTGTTTGAAAAGGGGGGGGGTAACCTGCAACGATGGAGTTAGCAACAACCAGCATGAAGCAATTTCTCCAAGAGCAAGCGAAGCTCATATTTTTGGACTCCCGAACTTAACTTCTTCGAAAGCGACTGTTATCTCGAGTTGAGACAACAGTGACAAAGGGGAATTTGTTACTGCATGAGGCCGAAAGCTACTACATTTGGGGTAAGGGTTTGACACTACTGAATTTAGGAATCTTATTATTGTCAAGGAGCTGATAGCACTTAGTTTGTCATGTTAGTTTAATAGTTATATTTTCTTCTGAAATGACCAAAACATCTCTTCAGCAAAAGGGGCACAGTATGGGGGGGGCAAATGTATGGGGAATGTCTGCAGATTAATACGTAAAATGTAGGCATTCTACAAGAAGCAATATTTATAATGTGATTATGCCAAGAGAAGATTAGAGGTCAGGGTAATCCCATTAGAAAAATATGATCTTGCCTAGAAATCAGAGTGTCACTTAAGGTAAATACAGAAACAGAAGGATCTTTTTGTGAGATATAAGACAAGACTGAGTTTTAGAAGGATTGAAATCAACCAAGTTACCTTTGCCCCACTAGAGAATTACTTGGCAATCGGCATTTGAGAAACTGGTAGTGGATATTCAAGAAGTTGAAGCTCTTTATGTAGGGCAAGGTTTCTCAAACTGGATGGTGGAATGCAATGTGCTGTAATCATCAGAACTATGGATAGAATTTTTGGTCAATGGTAGAAGAACATTACTATACAAGAGGAAAAGCGTGGGAGAAAGAACTGAACCTTGGGGATCACCTGCATTAGTGGAGAAGTTAGAAGACAGAGAGCCATCTACCATTACCCGCAGTGAGCGGTCAGAGAGAAAACTGGATACCCAATTTCAGAAAACAGCTGGCACGATGGAATCTTATTTTCAAGACCTTTATGCCAAACAAGATGAAAAGCCTTTGAAATGTCAAGAGCAACTGCTTGAGTTTCACCAAACTTTTCCATTGGATTTGTCACCAGTGCATCGACACTGACAGAGTCCACACTGGCAATTGTTGATCAGATGGAAGGTTTCTAGATACTTTAAGAGTTGGTGGTTAATTGATTTTTCCATTATATTAGATTTTTTCCATTTAGAAAGTGCAGAAGTGCAGTTGGATGATAATTGAACGGGAGGAATTTGTCACCCTTTTTAGGAACTGGCTGGATATGAGAAAATTTCCAAGCAAAAGGGAAAACACCTTTGTAATCAGATGATTCGGTTGAGTGCAAACTGATGAACTCGGAAAAGAAGCAGGATTGGATGAAATTGACAATGGTAACCAGGCCTCATTTTGTTGATTGGTACTCGGAATTCTTCTGTCCCACAGTGAAAAGATATTAAGTTCAACTCCACCAAGTGTATAAACTATTTTGGGGTTACTGTTCTCTCTCTCTCTCTCTTAGAGTAACTCGGGAATTTTTTTTTTTTTTTTTTTGGCTAGTGCAGCATAAGCCTCAGGCTTTCATGCACCATATAGCTAATAATAATAATAAGAAAGTGAGGGAAGAGGCAATGCAAAATAGCAGTTCAGGTGCACAGGTTTTGAGAACAAGTGGAGAAATACCATCAGGACCTGGAGCTTTCTTAGCATCAAGGTTGATAAAAATCCTTCTAACATCCTTTTGACGGAAGACAACAGGAGACACTGAATAGAATGTATATTTGAAAAAGTAGTACATTGATGATCTTGGTGGTGTATTGATGACCAAGTTATGGTGGTGTATTGATGATGTATTGATGACCACAATCATCAATACATGAGTTGGAAGAAAAGTGGGATGCTAGCAGGTCAGTTTTATCTTTGGCTGAAGTGGCAATATAAACATTATGTTTTGACAGAGGGGAGAATTGAGATGGGCAAAAGTTGTGGCCAATAGCTTTGGCAAAGAACCAGAATGATTGACTATCATTTGGACAACAAGCAAGTTTTCTTCTCTTAGCATGTTTGAAATTTAATTTGGATTGATTAATAACTGCTTTACAATTGTTGCAAGCTTTGTTGTAGACAGAAAATGAACCTGGATATTTGGATACAAGCCAATTTCATTAAGCAATATTCTTATCTTGAACAGCCTTAACATATTTATTGGAAAACCAAGGTTTAGATAAAGGATGAGATTTTAAGGTTTAGTGTGGAATAAAGGATTTTATCCTTACAAGAATAATTTTGCTGATGTGATCTGAGCAAACACTGATATCAGAAGATTTAAAGCAGTAATTTGACCAAGGAAAAGAAATCTTACAAATCATTGCATTTTGCATTCTTGTAATACCAAACAACACAAGGTTGAGAATGGCTACAAGAAAATGGCTCTATTGGAGAAGAGACTATCATGAAGTTGTGATCTGTGGTGCCTAGATGACCACTCACCTTGACCCTGTACTTAGAGTTTTAAAAAAGATCAAGCATCTTGGCTGCTTGATTAGAATCGGCTGGTATTCTTGTAGGTAAATGGAAAATCTGTGTGAGGTCATTAGTAATTGCAAAAGCCAAAGCACCTTGACCAGCTGGGCCTATGTGACTAGAAAATGGATGCCAGTTGAAGTTGTGAACATTAGGAAAGTTGGATTGGAGGAAGTCAAAGAGTTCCAAGTGTTAAGTGGAGTTGGGAGAATGATAGAGATAACAGATGAATATGATAGAATGTGTTAGAGAGATTTTAAGCAAGAGAATATTGAAAAGAGGAGGTTCCAAATTACTTTTTCTCTGACAGGGAATATCAGAACAGACTTATGCACAAGTACCATCTTTGAAGCAAAAGGAATCATACAGCAAATAATTTGGATAGCTGAGATGAGCAGTAATTGAATCAACTGATAACTATCAGTTAATTGTAAGGAATCAACTGATAACTATAAGGATTCTATAAGAAAAAGTATGTGGGGTTTGGCAGGCTGTAAGTGGAAATGGACATCATTTTCTGTTAATATAAGTGAATTAGGTGGAGCTGGGCAATTGCCTAGGGACCACCCTACACACACACACACACACAGTAATACCTGGTAAATAAGGAATGCAGATATTTGACCATCTTTCAATTATTTTTGATTGATTAGTTGCACTGATGGTTTATAGTTTTTGAATGACATGGACAAGTATTACCAAAGGGAGCCATGTCACTTTCAATTCCTTTTCCTGCAATAAAATTTAAAATGGAAATAGAGAACAATGGCATCCTGTCGTTCCAGGACCTAGCCATCAACTGAAAGGTCAAATATTTAACTCCAGGGGCTCACATCTGGTGAGTATATGGGCTTGGCACACCCAGGGTCCTGAGCTGGATATCATCATTCTTATCTTTCTTGGTGAGATTCCCTTCTCTCTCTCTTAGGTTACCTGGGGATTTTTTTTTTTTTTTTTTTTTGCTGGTGCACCATAAGCATCAGGCTTCCTTGCAACATACGGCTATTAATAATAATAATAATAATAATTTGCATTTTTTATTTACCAGGTATTAGGAAGAAAATAGCCAAAGAAGCAAAGAAATATGGAGTTTGTATCTTTTACAAAGGCTTAGCTTCTGTAAAACAGAACTTTTTATTGCATACGTAGGTGCATGCCGTACACAACACCCTTCACGGCTACAAGCCAGGTAGTATTATAGGCAGCAAGCTATCCTAATACTCCTATGGGTCTGAGTTATAAAATCAACTGCAACTGTGGAGAGATCTCTATCTACATTGGAGAATCATACAGGTTTTATACCAGATTGGAGAAACACAAAAAGAATGTCCAATGGGAAGTCAGACAATTTTGACCCAGCATTCCAGGCTTTTCAGTGTCGTGATCCTTAGAAATATGGCAAAATGATGGTCCTTTCTACAGACTGACAATAACAGACCGTTCTACAGACTGACAATATTGCTGTATCTTAATAGGATGGAGAGAAGAGCAATGAGATTACTGAGAGGAACAGAGGGGTGTACCTACCAACAAAGGCTTCAGTTTGAATGGATTGAGTAAGCTCAGTGCTGATGGAATTCTTCTTCTTGCTACAAACAAATGCCATAAATTCAAATTAAGAAAGGTGGCTGCAAGATAGATGTGTGTAAATTTGCCTTCAGCTAACAGGTAGTTATTGTTGTAATAAACTTTCATCTCTTGTTGTAGAAGCATGTTGAATGAATTCAATGAAGAACTAGACAACTATTAGAGGGGACAGACAGGGCTCATAGCACTGCTGAATGTGAAAGGATATTCCACCAGATGGAAAAACAAAAACACACTTCAGATATCATACTAGTGAAAATTTGGAAACATTCTGGACAGTCAAGTCTAGATAGCAGGGCCATTGTTATAAACAAAACTTTGACTGAATGTTTCAAAAGAGGGCAAAATCTTCAAGAGTGTCTTCCTTGGAATTGTCATAACCAAGTTTTGCCTAACAGACAATCCAAGAGGAAATCCACAAAACAGAAATTTGTAGGTAAGCTAAAGTTTGAAAGCATATTATACTGGGAGGTGTAATATAATTAATTTAATTTAAAATGCATATAGTTTTCAGTAAAATTTAATTTCAACTCCGAAGTCTCGATTTTAAAAAAAACCTCTCCCTTTCCTCCTGTTCATAATTACCAATTCCTCAGCTTTTCAAAATTGAAATTGTGAAAACTATATGATTGTCAGTTTCATCTTTCTTTCTTTCTGCATTCAAAAAAAATAAATAATGATTTTCAAAACTTTTTAATGAAACAAGCACTCTATCCTGGAGGATAGAGTGCTTATTTGATTATAGCTGTATCTTATGTTTACTGAGCAACATGCCTTTCCAACAATACATTAAAATTTTGAGAGTAGTTTTATATGTAAAAGTAATTTTTTTCAATCCATTAATTTCTAGCAATCTTCATAGCTATTACAAAGAAAAGGACATCTTCAGTATGGAATGTTTTCTTTCTATGCTCATTTTTATTTGGTTCAAGTGTGATGCTGTTCTCATATTCTGTGCAGTGGTATTCTCGAAAATACTGTCCTCAAATTTTGGTAAGCATTCATAACTGATTTATTGTTTATCAGTAACGAATTTGTTTACTCTTTATCTTACACACCTCACAAAGAAAAAATGTTCTGTCAAATCTAATGGAAATGGAATATCAATAATTTAAACATTTTTAAAATTTATGGATGTTTCCTTTGGGATGGGGGGGGGGGTTTGCATTTAATAATTTCTAAATAAAAAGATTTTCAGCAGTTTCCTCTATCTTTCCTATTCATTTCGTGTCACATAAACTCATCTATTCAGCTGTACAGTACATTTTTAATTGTTGCATTTGTTTAGTAAATGTTTAAATTCAGAATGTATATATGATAAACCCTCATTATTCACTGATTTAACATTCAAATTTTTCAGTCTGAAAGCCTGTGCAACATTCAAGTCATATTATGCTCACCACACATTTATGAGAATTCTCAACAAGATGGAAAACAATTCTCATATGTCATTTTGCAATTGCTGGCCAACACTGCAGACTGTATAACAAATATAAAGGAATTGCTGAATGACTCTAGACTATAAACTTGGAATGTATGCTGGAGGAAGCTGCCTAATGCAGTGAAAGACCTGAAAAGAATCTTTTTTGGTAGAAGAAGAGCTGTGAAGGATTGCAAGTTAGACGTATGATTTGAGTTTGGACAATCTCAAAGAAAGTCAGACCTGTAAGTATGACTTCTGTTTCAGTGAAAATAATGGAGCCACTCGTTAAAGAAGTGATGCAGGACCATCTGAACTGGCATGCAATTATTGTGCAATCACAGCATGGATTCTTTAAAGGGTGGTCTTGTCTAACCAATCCAATAGGTTTCTAGAATGCAGTGACCTAGGAACTGGATGCAGAAAATAATTTTTACATTGTGTACTTGGATTTCAGAAAACCTTTTGATACTGTTCCACATGAAAGACTGCCATACAAATTGGAGCACTCTGGCATTAGGGGCAGGTTACTACTATGGATAAAGGGATGGTTGACGTATTAGTTATCAATAGGCATTTCTATTATTGGAGTCTCTCAAGAGTCAGTGCTTGGTCTCCTTACTGTTTTCAGTATTTATTAACAATATTGATGAAGCCATATCAAATTTAACGTAAATGTTTGCACACAATACAAAGATTAGCAGGGGGGTTAATGACACATATGAGGGTATGATGCTGCAGAAAGACATAGAAAAACTAGTAAGATGGGCTCAGAAGTGGTAATTGAGATTTGATATCAGCATTAGCATTAGTTGAGGCATATAATGCAAGAAAGCAAGCTTATACAGCATCAGCCAAAAAAAAAAAAAAAAACCTTTCCATTTCACCCATCTGTTCACTCCAAATGTTGATCTAATTCAGCCTTCAATTTATTTAAGCTATCAACTTTCACAACAACAGAAGCCTGTTCTAACAATAAACTACCCACTGGCTAAAGGCAAACTTCCACACATCTATTCTACAACTGTCCATATGGAGTACTTTGCATTTGTCAATGTTAAATTTCAGTTGTCACTTCTCAGCCCATTTGCCTAACTTTTCTAGATCCTGCTGCATACTGTCTTTAGTGTTATTAACAACCTTGCCAACCTTTGTATTATCTACAAACTTTGACATTAGCCTGATATACCTTCATCGATATCATTGATAAATACACAAAACAACAATGGGCCCAGCACCAAACCCTGGTGACTCCGCTAATAACCTTAGTCCGTGTAGAGCAGTGTCCATTTATTACCACTCTCTGCCATCTCCCACTCAACCATCCCTTTATACATTGCAGTAACTTGTCCTTAATGCCATACCACTCCAATTTGCACAGCAGTCTTCCAAGTGCAACAGTATCAAAAGCTTTCCTGAAATACAAGTATGTGATACCAACATTATTTTTCGCATCCAGTTCCTTTGTGATCACATCGTAGTATCCAATTAAATTGGTCAGACAAGACTTCCCTTGCCTAGGTGATCTTGTATCACCTCTTTCACCAGTGCCCCCATTATTTTTCCTGGAACAGAAGATAAATTACCAGGTCTGTAATTGTTTGTGTCACCCTTTGAATCCCCTTTGTGAATTGGGGATACATTTGCACATCTCCAGTCCATGTGAATCTCCCCTGACTCTAAGGATGTTCTTGCTAACAGGAGAAACTGCTTCCACGGGGATAGGATACACTTAAATAAAAAGGGTGCAAGAATATGTGCTGACGCTATCGAGGCAGTGTCAGGTAGGTCAGAAAACTGCTATACTGAGGGGATTCACTGACTGAAAGATTAACAGTAGTCGCAGGCAGAGGCAAAAGTGATTCTTGCACTGCTTCTATTGTAATGCAGCGCATCCTAGAGAGCAACTTGCTGGATACTTCAAGAGCTGCTAGGAGTCATCATGGAGAAGTAAGTAAAAACGTGGGCTGTGATAGAGTTACTAAGAGTAAGAACAAGTGCATGTATACTTGCATGTGTACCAATGCTAGAAGTATAGTAAATAAAATCGATGAATTTGAAGTGCTGATCAAGACATCAAAGGCAGATATTGTTGGGATTAGCATTAGTAGAGGCATATTATGCAAGAAAGCAAGCTTATGAAGCATCAGCCAAAAAAAGAAAAAAAAAAAAAAAAAAACACTCCTATTTCACCCCTCCGTTCGTTTCAGATACCTGTCCAGCTCAGACATAAATTTATTTAGGCCATCAACTTCCAAAATAAAAGATGGAAGTCTGTTCCACCAATCAATTACCTGCTGGCTAAAGGCAAACTTCTGCACATCTATTCTACAACTGTCTCTCCTCAATTTGAATTTATGCTCTCTCAGGTGATTATTATGAGCAAGAGGAAGAATCCCATCAGTATTGAGCATGCTCAAACCATCCAGGGCTTTATACACCTCAGTCAGATCACCTCGAAGGTGCCTAGACTCCACACACTGTAATCTGCAAAACTTAAGCCTTTCTTTGTAAGAGCAACCCTTCATTCCATTCACTAATCTTGTTGCCCTTCTCTGTACTCATTCCAACAGCACTACATCCTTCTTAAAAATGAAGCTTCCAGACTTATATACAGTACTCAGGGTGTGTCCTGACCATTGCCTTATACAAAGGGATAATCACCTCCTTATCCCTGCTAGAAAAAGTCCTGTATATCTTTGACAAGACACCATGAGCTACTCTTGGAGACCGTCTGCAGTGCTCAGAAAATTTCATATCTACCTGAACAATTACCTCTTGGTCCTTTTCATTCTCTACCACTGTCAGTGTAGTACTACAGAGTTGATAAGGGGTGGTTGAGGGGGAGAAGACAGAGAGTGGTAATCAATGGACACTGCTCATCGTGGACTAATGTTATTAGTGGAGTCCCTCAGGGCTCAGTGTTGGGTCCATTATTGTTTTCTGTATTTATAAATGATATTGATGATGGTATATCAAGCTTAATGTCCAAGTTTGCAGATGATACAAAGGTTGGCAGGGTTGTCAAGGACACTACTGATACTATGCTGCTGCAACAGGATCTGGAAAGGTTGAGCAGATGGAATGAGAGGTGGCAAATGAAGTTTAACATTGACAAATGTAAATTACTACACATGGGAAACAGCAACCCCAGAGCAACGTATCAACTCTGTGGTACTACACTGACAGTGGTAGAGAATGAAAAGGACCTGGGGGTAATTGTGCAGGCAGATATGAAGTTCTCTGAGCAGTGCAGACAGGCTGCAAGAGTAGCTCATGGTGTCTTGTCAATGATATACAGGAATTTTTCTAGCAGGGATAAGGATGTGATTATTCCCTTGTATAAGGCATTGGTCAGGCCACACCTTGAGTACTGTATACAGGTCTGGAGGCCTCATTTCAAGAAGGATGTAGAGCTGCTCGAACGAGTACAGAGAAGGGCAACAAGATTAGTGAATGGAACAAAGGGTTGCTCTTACGAAGAAAGTCTTAAGTTTTGCAAATTACAGAGCCTGGAGACTAGGCATCAGCGAGGTGATCTGATAGAGGTGTATAAGGCTTTGAATGGCTTGAGCATGCTCAATGCCGATGGGATTCTTCCTCTTGCTCGGAATAATCACCTGAGAGGGCATAAATTCAAATTGAGGAAGGACGGATGTCGGATAGATGTGCGGAAATTTGCCTTTAGCCAGCGGGCAGTTGGTTTGTGGAATAGACTCCCATCGCTTGTTGTTGAAGTTGATAGCTTAAATAAATTTAAGGCTTTGTATTTCGAACGAACGGAGGGGTGAAATGGGAGTAGTGGTTGTTTTTTTTGGCTGATGCTGAATAAGCTTGCTTTCTTGCATCATATGCCTCTACTAATGCAAATGCTAATGCTAATATGCCTCATTAGTTCATCGGACATCCATTTTGGCCTAAACCTTGAACAATATTTCTTAGTTGGTATGTAAAGCCTAGTAGCTTCCAAGATAAGTTCTTTGAATGCTTCCCATTTTGAATTTGCTGTTGGTAACATCATCAGTTGGACCCACTGTATAGAATTTAAATACTGTCTCAGTCCATCGTAGTCACCTTACGGAAGCAATAACCCTTCCCTTTACCCCTAATGGTAGTTACCTCTTTGAGTAAATCCCACTTCAGCACACTGTGATCACTGCCACCTAGTGGTTCATTTATCTGCAGATTCTTAATGCATGAAGAATCACTGCTGATAATCAAATCAAGAGTATTACTCCCTCTAGTTGCATTAGCATTAGCATTAGCATTAGCAGAGGCATATGATGCAAGAAAGCAAGCTTATTCAGCATCAGCCAAAAAAAAAAAAAAAAAAAAAAAAAAAACACACCACTCCCATTTCACCCCTCCGTTCGTTCGAAATACCTGTCCAGTTGAGCTTTAAATTTGTTTAGGCTATCAACTTCAACAACAAGTGATGGAAGTCGGTTCCACCAACCAACCACCCGCTGGCCAAAGGCAAATTTCCGCACATCTATCCGACATCCGTCCTTCCTCAATTTGAATTTATGCCCTCTGAGGTGATTATTCTGAGAAAGATGAAGAATCCCATTGGCATTGAGCATGCTCAAACCATTCAAAGCCTTATACACCTCTATCAGATCACCTCGCCGGTGCCTAGTCTCCAGACTCTGTAATTTGCAAAACTTAAGCCTTTCTTCGTAAGAGCAACCCTTTGTTCCATTTACTAATCTTGTTGCCCTTCTCTGTACCCGTTCCAGCAGCTCTACATCCTTCTTGAAATGAGGCCTCCAGACCTGTATACAGTACTCAAGATGTGGCCTTACCATTGCCTTATACAAGGGAATAATCACCTCCTTATCCCTGCTAGAAAAATTCCTGTATATCATTGACAAGACACCATGCGCTACTCTTGCAGCTCGTCTGCACTGTTCAGAGAACTTCATATCTGCCTGCACAATTACCCCCAGGTCCTTTTCATTCTCCACCACTGTCAGTGTAGTTGCTCTGGGGTTACTGTTTCCCATATGCAGCACTTTACATTTGTCGATGTTAAACCTCATTTGCCACCTCTCAGCCCATCTGTTCAACCTTTCCAGATCCTGTTGCAGCAGCATAGCGTCAGTATTGTCCTTAACGACCCTGCCAACCTTTGTATCATCTGCAAACTTGGACATTAAACTTGATATCCCATCATCAATATCATTCATAAACACCGAAAACAACAACGGACCCAAAACTGAACCTTGAGGAACTCCACTAATAACATTAGTCCACGTTGAGCAGTGTCCATTGATTACCACTCTCTGTCTTCTGCCACTCAACCATCCCCTTATCCATAGCAGCAATTTGCCTCCAATGCCACACTGCTCCAATTTGTGCAGCAGTCTTCCATGTGCAACAGTATCAAAAGCCTTTCTAAGATCCAAATATATAATATCAAAGTTATTCCCTGCATCCAGTTCTTTTGTGACTACATCATAGTATCCAATCAAATTGGTCAGGCAAGACCTGCCCTTAACAAAACCATGCTGCGTCTGAGCTATAACTGAATTCTTGTCTAGATGATCCTGCAGTGCTTCTTTAACCAGTGCCTCCATTAATTTACCTGGAACAGAAGTTAAACTAACAGGTCTATAATTACTTGTGTCAGCCTTTGATCCTCCTTTGTGAATTGGGGTTACATTTGCATATCTCCAGTCTATGGGCACCTCCCCTGAGTCCAAAGAAGCTCTCATAATTATGGCTAGGGGTTTGCATACTTCCTTTGCTGCCTCCTTTAATATAACTGGATAGATCCCATCCACCCCAGGTGCCTTTTTTATGTTTATCCTCAACGAACATGCTGATGTAGAAAACAATCATCCAATAAATCCACAAAAGCCCTGCTAGTGTGAGAGTAACCAGCCCCCAAATTCCAGTCAATATCTGGGAAATTAAAATCTCCCATTATAAGACACTCTGATTTACTGGCCCACTCTATTTCCCTGTACAGTTCCTTATTATACTCATCAGAGTCATTAGGCCTATAGCACACTCCTACTCTCAATTTTGATCTCCCAATGTTTATGTCACACCAAACTGACTCCACACTGCACTGTCCAGCGATGTCGACTGGCTTCACTTCCTTGGTTTTTATGTGTTTCTTCACTAATAGCATAACCCCTCTCCCCTTCCTATCCTGTCTATCCTTTCTGTAGACATTGTACTCCCCAAATTGCAGTTCTGCATCCCTTATATCTGTGTGACACCACGTCTCTGATATCCCAACAATATCTGCCTTCGATGTTTTGAGCAATACCTCAAATTCATCAAATTTATTTACTAAACTCCTAGCATTGGTGTACACGCAAGTATACCTGCACCTGTTTCTATTCTTAGCTACCCTAACACAACCCATGTGTTTACTTGTACTGCAATGGCTCCCAGCAGTCTCTGAAATACCATGCATCTTGTTTTTCAGGCTTCTGCTCATTCTAATAGAAGCAGTGCAAGAATCTCTTTCACCTCTGCCAGTGGCTACTGTCAATCTATTGGTCTTTGTCTCCCCCCAAGCTAGCAGATTTCCGACCCACCTAACACTGCCTCGATAGCATCAGCAAATATTCTTGCACTCTTTCTATTTAAGTGTATCCCATCCCTGTAGAAGCAATCTCTCCTGTTAACAAGTACAGTCCAGGCTGAAAAAAATTCTACCCCTTGAGCCTTGCACAATCTTTCCAGGGCCGAATTGATCGACAAGGCTCTCATCATATACTCCCTCCTATCGTGTCTGGGCAGAATTGCAGACACTTTCAAATTCAACCCTAATTCTCGGCTTTTGTTCAACAGTGACCTGTACTTGTTAAGTAATTCTGCCGGTCTCCTACTCTTGATATCATTAGTGCCAACGTGTACAACTATATCACCTTTTGTGCCCTTAAAAGATGATATTCGCTCTACAACGTCATCAACCTTTGCCCCTGGCAGACATACCCTGGTCCTGTTCCACCTATCTTTTTTACAAAGCATGTTCCCCGTTTCCCTGACAATAGAGTCACCAACAACTACTAGTTCCTTCGGGACCAGCGCATTCTGCCTTAGGGGTTGTCTCTGTGTCACGCGATGCCCAAGTGCAAGCTCTGGAGTCGATGTGGGCAGCTGAGAGCTTGATGGGCCCCTCAATTTAGTTTCTTCGAGGGCATCCACCCTGTCCTTCAAGCTGTCATATAGGCCCACAAGAACGCAGAGTTGTTGCCTGATATCGATACACTCCTTGCATCGCGCACACACAAAGACATCCCCCATGGCAGTATCATGTCCCGTACCCGATTGCACTGCAAACATCAAGCAAACAGTGCATTTTATAAGGCTGTGAGTCAGAGGACAACTGCCCCCCTCAGTTCTGCTCTGAGCCACAGCACTTCCATTAGCTTGAGCCTTTTGCTTTGTTGATCTGGTCTGAGTCATGATTCTATTAATTTATTAATTAATTATGTTATGTTATTAATTATATTACATTTGTAATCTAAGTCGTTATATGTATTTATTTAAACGTACAATTTAACTGCTAACGAAGTTTAACTAACGCTATCTAGTACGGTATATAACTACGGTATATCTAGTACGGTATCACAATGGCGGGAAAGTTACTAACGGTAGCGGTAGTTACGAACACGTGGAAACCCTTACCGATACTTTTACAAGGCCGAGTAAAGAATAAATACACCAAATTAATCAAAAATTCACAAAATTATGTTATACTACTAAATTTAAATGAAAAGTTTTAGAAAAACAATAATTTCAAATCAATAAATAAGAAAAATCCACTTAGCGGCTTTGAACATGACCGTCACTAGTAGCCTCGTCAGCAGATGTTACCAGTGTTTAGCCGATCAGTGACTAGCCTACAGATGTTCAGGATTGCGACTTCCTGGAGTTCCTTGTAAGCATTCTCTGGGATACGTATTGCTGCTAGGTTGCTATGTAGTCTTTGGCACCATACCAGTGGTTGACACGATGATCGGGATGGTCGATACTTCTTGCATATGCCACATCTCCTTGACTTCATGTCTCAGGTCCGTGTACTTCCTAATTTTTTTCTCATGGGTTTTCTGGACATTGCTAGTGTTTGGCACCGCTATGTCAATCAGGTAGATAGCCTTTTCCATCTTGTCCACAAGGGTTATGTCCAGCCTGTTGAGCAGGATGGTCTTATCCGTTATTATGGTGTGGTCCCAGTACAGCTTGTGGGTTCAGGTCTCTAGTATTGCCTGGGGTTCGTACTTGTAGTATGGTACACTTTCTTTGATCAACTAGTATTTCCTTGCTAGCATCTGATGTATTATCCTGGCTACTTGGTCGTGTCTAGGTACTCAGTCTTGGTGATCACCTTGCAACCCGTGGTGATGTGTTGGATCGTTTCTGAGGCCATGTGGCATCATCAACTTGTGTCATCTGACATTCCGGGCTCCTTTGTGATGTATTTTCTATAGTTTCTGGTGTTGATTACCTGGTCTTGGATGGCCAGCATGAATTTTTCAGTCTTGGGGAAGAGCGTCCAGCTTGTGAGCCATGCATTGGAAGCAATGTTATCGATATATTCTTGATCTAGATCATTTTAGTGTCTGCCATGGAGTGTCTTCTTTGCCCATCTTTCTAACTTCATTCCTTGTGCCGTCTGGGTGGGTGGGGATTCCTCGCTTAGGTTGAGTGGGGTATACCACTTATCTATATTCCTTATGGTCTGGTGGAGTGTGCTGTGTTGTTCTCAAAGTAATCCTTTAGGTTAACTATCGCTGTTTTCTGTTGCTCTATCAGGTCTATCAGGCCCCTTCCTCCCTCTTTCCGAGTTTTGTTAGTCTCTCCACTGCTGACTTCAGGTGATGTTGGCAGCTCTTGATCATCATTGTCCTTGTCTTTCACATGATATCTTCTAGCTCAGTGTTAGTCCAATCTATGACCCCCAAAGGTGTATGTTAGTACTGGAGTGACATAGGTGTTTATGGCTTTAACTGTGTTCCCTCCATTCAATTTTGCTTTCAGCAGGCTTCTGAGCCTCTGATGATATTTTTCAGTCAGTTACTTCTTGATTTCCTTTTGCTCTAACTGCTGATCCTGCATCATTCCTAGGTATTTGTAGGTCTCTCCTTCTATTACAGCTTCGATCTCTTTACCAGTCAGCAGCTGGTTGTTTCGGCAAACTACTTTTCCCTTGTGCAGTGTGTGGATCTTGCATTTGTGTTGACCAAATTCCATCCTGATGTCCTTGCTGAATTCTTCGACGAACTGGAGTAGTTGCTGGAGTTGTTTCTCGGTTGTTGCATAGAGCTTGATGTCATCCATATATATCACGTGGGTGAGGATGTACAGGTTCTTTCTTCCTTCTTTGAGATTATATTTATGCTTGCTGCCGTTAAGCATTGTGGATAGCGGGTTGAGTGCTAGACAGAACCACAGTGGGCTGAGAGCACTCCCTGAAAGATTCCTCTTCTAATGGGGATTGGCCTGGTTGTGATGTTCTCAATCTTAATGGTGGTACTCCATTTTGCCATTGTTGTTCCTAGGAAGTTTGTCACTAATGGATTTACCTTGTAGATCTTCAGGGTCTCTATTAGCCTGCTATGAGGTATGGACTCGAAGGCCGTGTATATGTTGCGGTGCTTTTTGTAGCCCTCTTCCATAACTGCAGCATCAATGGTTAATTGCTCCTTGCATTCTCTCTGCTGTTTGGCCATTATGTTCTGACTCTCTAAGCAGTCTGATATCTTCTTGGTTATGCAGCTGGTCAGAATCTTGTACATCGTTGGGAGGCCTGTATTTCACCGGGTTTCTTGTATCTTCATCTTTAGGCTTCAGATATGTGACTCCTTCGGTGTGAATTTTGGGATTGTTTCCGGGTGCCTTATCATTTACGTGAACTTCTCTGCTAGGTGCTTCTGTGTGCAAGTGAGCTTCTCGTACCAGTAGTTGTGGACGTTATCTATTCCAGGAGTTTGCCAGTTGTGAGAGTTCTTGATCGACTGGTTTACTTCTTGTCGAATCTCCCACCCTCTCATTGCTTGTACTTCCTTGGTTTTCTTCTGTTCTACTTCTATGCAGGGTGCTGTGCTGTTATGTCTTACTTCCTTGCTCCAGATATTTCCCCAGAACTCCTCAATCATCTTCTTCTCAGGTGGTCCATTTCCTCCTTTCTCATTTTCATTTAGTTTCCTGGAGAAGGCTCTTTTGTCCTCATCGAAGGTTCGGTTGTTTAAGAGAAGATTCGGTTCTTCTCTTTGTATCTGTGTAGTCTTGCTGAGTGTGAGGAGGCTCTGCTTCAGTGTGTCCAAGTATTCTCCTATTCTCTAATTTCTGGTCTTATGTTTGCTGTGGACACTGTCTCTCTTGAGGATGCTCTTCACCTTGCCAATCAATTTCTTACTTCTATTACCCTGTTGGTACTGGGTCAACTGACCTATCTTGACTCTTAATTCTTCTATCTTCTGCTGAAGTCTTGTTTCCCAAGCTGGAGGTTCCTTCTGTTTTCGGTTCTTCTGCGGCTGGTCTCTCGTTCTTTTCCATTAATCCTAGTAGCTGCTATACGGCTGTGTGGATAGCCTCCAGCGTTGCACCAAGGTAATGTGGCATTATTTGCTGATTGAGGTTGTCAGTTACTCTCCATAGGGTTTTATTTGACCTCTGCTTAGGTATCACGTGGGTTCCATTCTTTCGAATTTTGTTAGGGCCTTCTTCCATTTGTCTTCTGCTCTGGATATCATGACTTTGTCTCTTTCCACTTCAGCTACTCTCTGTTGTATTTCTTTTTGCTCTTCCTCCTCTGGTTCGGTGATGGTATGTTTTTCCTCCTCTGGTTCCATATTCTTTATCCTTTGTAGTTGATCGCTCACGTTCTGCTTGAATTTTTCCAAGATTGCCGGTGCTATCAGGTTCTTCGTGATGATGGTCCTTGTTTGGTCTGCTATTCACTGTTCGGTGATCTGAATATCCGAGAATCGTTCCAGCCACTTGGTATGTAGTATCACCCTGTAAGTTGTCATATCGGTCTCCAGCTTCGTAATTTCGTAGTAAGCTTGCAGGATGTACATATTCATTTCAATGTTCCACTTCATGTGTTGGCATTTTCTACCTTGCTTGTTTGTTTGTTTGTTATTTGGTTTTTAGGAGCATTAGCAACTAAGGCCATATTGCTCCTGGGATATGCAGTGGTCATTCCCTGACCTTTCTGCATCCTCCATATTTGGTGGTCATGGGCTCGAACCCCGGTCTAATCAAGAAGCGTGTGCTACGCACTGCTGCTCCTGCCCACCTGGCTACGGAGGCACGCCTTCCTTGCAAGGTGATCACTAGCACAGTTGCACCAGAAGCACTTATTATTATTATTATTATTTATTATTGTTATTATTACTAGCCATACAGTGCAAGGAAGCCGGAGGCTTATGCTGCACCAGCTAAAAAAAATAATTTCCAAATTACCCTGAGAGAGAGAGAGAGAGAGAGAGAGAGAAGTAGAATGGATCTACCAAGAAAGAGAAGAATGATTATATCCAGCTCAGGACCCTGGGTGTGTCAAGCCCACACTCACCAGATGTGAGCCCCTGGGGTTTGGTCACTCACACGCTAGCAAGACTTTTGTGGATTTATTGGAGGATTCTTTTCTACAGTAACATGTTCGAGGGGCAACCAGAGGGAGTAATACCCTTGCTAATTATCAACAGTGATTATTATTGATGCATGAAGAATTTGCAGATAAAGGAACCACTGGGTGACACTGATCAGAGTGTACTGATATGGGATTTACTTAATGATGTAACAAACATCAAGGGTAAAAGGGAGGGTTTGTGTTTTCGTAAAGGTGACTATAGTGGTCTCAGACAGTTTTTAAATTCTATTCAGTGGGATGAATTGATGATGTTACCAACGGTGAATTCTAAATGGGAAGACTTCAGGGACTTAATCTTGGAGACTACTAGGCTTTTCATACCAACTAAGAAATACTTTTCAATGTTGAGGCCTAAATTGATGTTTGATGAATTAATGCTTGTGGCAGAAAAGAAAAATGCATGGGATGCATATAAATTATCAGGTGACACAGAAGCCTACAGCAGATATAATCTAGTCTGTAAACAAGTCGCAAAGGAGGTGAGTCAGGTGAAGGCATATTACGAGAAATCCTCGGCAAAGGACAGAAAGGAAAAAGAGCAAAGAGTTCTTTGCTTATGTAAACTCTAGAATGAAGGGGGAAAATCAGATTGGTACACTTAACATAGCTGGTTCGACTAGTGATGATCCTGCTGAAGTAGCTGATAAACTGGATGAGTATTTTTCGCATCTACATTCACACATGAGGAGTTATTCAAGGAGGGAAATGTCAGAGGTTTATTAAAATCTAACAGGGAGATAAGCGATTTTGTAATAACTGAGTGCAAAGTGGAGGAGAAATTGTTGAAGTTAAACATAAAAAAGGCACCTGGGGCAGATGGAATCTATCCAGTTAAAATGGAGGCAGCAAAGAAAGTAAGCAAACCCTTAGCCATAATTATGAGTCATGGGAGGTCCCCATGGACTGGAAATGTGCAAATGTATCCCCAATTCACAAAGGAGGATCAGAGGCTGACATAAGTAATTATAGACCTATTAGTTGAACTTCTGTTCTGGGAAAAATAATGGAGTCACTGTTTAAGAGGTGATAGAGGATCACCTAGACAAGACAGCAGTAATAGTTCAGACACAGCAGGGGTTTGCAAAGGGGAAGTTTTGTCTGACCAATTTGATTGGATACTACAATGTTGTCAGAAAGGAACTGGATCCAAAAAATAATTTTGATATCATATACTTGGAGTTCAAGAAAACTTTTGATAATGTTGCACATGGATGACTGCTGTACAAATTGGAGCAGTATGGCATTAAGGGCAAATTACTGCTATAGATGAAGGGATGGTTGAGTTGGAGATGGCAGGGAATGGTAATAAATGGATACTGCTCTACGTGGACTAATGTTATTCGTGGAGTCCCCTGGGGTTCGGTGCTGGGCCCATTGTTATTTTGTGTATTTATCAATGATATCGATGAAGGTATATCAGGCTTAATGTCCAAGTTTGCAGATGACAGAAAGGTTGGCAGGGTATTTAATGATTGTAAAGACAGTACACTGCTGCAACAGGATCTGAAAAAGTTAGGCAGATGGGCCGAGAAGTGGCAACTGAAGTTTAACATTGACAAATGCAAAGGAGGTGATTATCCCATTGTATAAGGCAATGGTCAGGCCACACCTTGAGTACTGTATACAGGTCTGGAGGCCTCATTTTAATAAGGATGTAGAGCTTTTGGAACAAGTACAGAGAAGGGCAACAAGATTAGTGAATAGAACAAAGGGTTGCTCTTATGAAGAAAGGCTTAAGTTTTACAAATTAAAGTGTCTGGAGACTAGGTACCTGCGAGGTGATCTGACTGAGGTGTTTAAAGTTCTCAAATGGTTTGAGCATGCTCAATGCTGATGGGATTCTTCCTCTTGCTCAGAATAATAGCCTGAGAGGGCAGAAATTCAAATTGAGGAAAGGCAGTTGTAGGATAGATGTGTGGAAGTTGCCTTTAGCCAGTCGATTGACTGGCTAAAGGCAAACTAGCCAGTTTGTTCCAGCCAATTAGTTGATTGCTGGAACAAACTTCCATCTGTCACTGTTGAAGTGGATAGCTTAAACAGATTCAAGGCAGAACTTGACAAGCATTTGGAGTGGGTGGATGAGTGAAATGAAAAGGGGGTGTGTGTGTGTGTGTGTGTGTGTGTGTGTGTGTGTGTGTGTGTGTGTGTGTGTGTGTGTGTGTGTGTTGTTTTTTTTCTTTTGGTTGGTGCTATATAAGCTTGCTTTCTTGCATCATGTGCCCTTGCTAATGCTACTCTATATTGGTAGCAGTAACCCTAGAGTAATGTACCAATTTTGTGATACTATACTCAGGGAGGTGGAGAATAGAAAAGTCCTGGGGGTAATTGTGCAGTTAGATATGAAGTTCTCTGCATGGGCTGCCAGAGCAGGTCATCAAGTTTTGTCAATAATATATAGGAATTTTGCTAGCAGACACAAGGAGGTGATTATCCCTTTGTATAAGACAATGGTCAGTCCACACCTTGAGTACTGTATACAGGTCTGGAGGCCTCATTTTAGGATGTAGAGTTGCTAGAACGAGTACAGAATTAGGCAACATCATAGGTGAGAGGAACAAAGGGGTTCTCTTACCAGGAGTGGCTTAAATTCTGTAAGTTGCAGCATCTGGAGACTAGGCACCTGTGAGGTGATCTTATTGAGGTGTATAAGGCCTTGAATCATCTGAGCAGGCTCAATGCTGATGGGATATTTCTGCTTGCTTCATATTAAGAACCTGAGGGGGACATATATTCAAATTGAGGAAAGACAGGTATAAAATAGATGTGTAGAAGTTTGCCTTTAGCCAGAGGGTAGTTGATTGCTGGACCAGATTTCCATCTGTTGTTGTGGAAGTTGATAGCTTAAATAAATTTAAGGCTGAACTGGACAAACATTTGGAGTAACCAGATGGGTGAAATGGGAATTTTTTTTTTTTTTTTTTTTTTTGGCAGAAGCTGTATAAGCTTGCTTTCTTGCATCATATGCTTCAACTAATGCTAATAATTTTGGCTATGGGCTAAATTCCATCTGCTCCAGGTGTCAATTTTTTATGTTTAACATAAATATGCAAGGTTTAACTTTATGTTTAACTTAAGAATTGACAATTTTTTTTTTTTTTTTTTTTATGAAAACCCCAAACACGAAAGATATCAAAACCTATAGTACTTAGTACCGTGCATGGGTTGAAGGAGAAGTATGGGGGGGGGGGATGCCGGAAACTTTGCTCTAGAGACTAAACATGGGTTTCACCACTTCAAGCCTCCAATAAGCAAAGTGGTGGTATTTCACCAGTTGATGAAAGTCATCTACCACCTGACTGCAAGGCACATGGGCAGCAGTAATCCAAGATTAACATACCAACTGTGTTGTATCATACATAGTGGAGAAAGAAATAGAACTGAAGGTAATTGTACAATCTGACATGAAGTTCTCTGAGCAGTGTAGACAGGCGGCTTGACAGCTTATGGTGTTCTATCAATGAAATATAGGAATTTTTCCAGCAGAAGCAAGGAGGTAATTGTATACAAGAGTATTAAACAAATTATTAGAGGGAATAGTTCAATGATGTGGGAAGGGTTTTTTTTTTTTTTTTTTTTTTGTCTAATGCATTATAAGCTTCCTCTAGTTCTAGTGGCTAAAATAGAATAAATGAAATATGGAAAAAGAAAGTTTAAAAAAAATCACTAGCACACAAACAGAACTTGTGAATCCATCCTACATACATCTAAATTAATGGGTTTTGTGATTCACAAATATATATATATATATATATAGAGAGAGAGAGATAGAGAGATTTCTAACATCAGTTGAAATTTATAGTGCAGCTTCCACTGGATAAACTGCTGTGAATTTTGTATTGCACACTTTTTTCTTATTATTTTTTTTAACCTTTGGATAATAGAAAACACCACTTGGAGCACTATAAAAAAATGTGTGAGGAAAAAAGTTTTTAAACAAACAGTTAACACACAAACACAATCAGATTACAAGTTTTGTGATTCAAAAATAGACAGATAGGTAAATTGCCTTGAATTTTTGTATAGTATATATTTCCTCCCCCCTTTTATTTTTCTCATACAAATTGGAATCGTGATGATAACTATCACTTCTTTCTTCCTTTATAATATGAGTTTCATAATTGCATGTGCATGTTGAGATGATTGGAATAACAGATTCTAATCACTGTTCAGGTACAGTGTTCTCTGCCTGAAGCAACACTACCAGGAGGAGATAGATTATTGTCAGTCTGTTTAATTTAGACTTTTAACAGTGCTAGGACTGCACCAAAGAAAACTTTATGGTGCAAATTTTTGCTGAAAATTTGAAGTCAATTGCACATGTTGATGACATTGGAGGGAATACATGACACTAAAGTAAGATTTTTTAATTTGCTCTGATAATTCATCAGTGCAGAATTATGAGACTATACAGAGCTATGGGACTATGGGCTATGGGACCATACAGAGCATACAACATTGCTGATATCCGGGGTGTTCTGTTAGTGTCATGAATTGGCACAGTTATGATGTTACCCATTACAATAAGGTTTTTCTGAGGTGATACTGAAGTTCGAACATGATTCCTCCACTCTCAAGGTTGTGCAGGGATTCCATGCAGCCACTGTAGGAACTAGTATTCCAATCCAAGATAGTGATTTAATTACAAGAATAATAGACTGGATATTGTAGCTGGGATGATACACCATTGAGCATATGGGATGATGAGTATGGGGTAATCTCCTGTGTGATGGCTCATATTGTTTCACAGTATTTTATGCATGTTATGTCGTGCTTTGTACTAGGGTTCTACTAGATTCGTGTTAGAACAAAGATTGAAATAATACAAACTCTGTCAATTCAAAGTGTCCAGCTTCATCTATGATAGAACATCATCTTATCACATTGGCTCTCAGTTTTCAATTTTCTTATATCAGTATTATGTATAATCGATAAAAAAAATTCAGAAAATTATTAAGATTTATTGTATAACAGTGCAATATGGCCTATAAATACATTTACTTGAGCCTCTATAAACATTATTATTATTATTATTACTACTAGCCATGTAGTGCAAGGAAGCCTGAGGGTTATGCTGCACTAGCCAAAAAAAAAATTTCCGAGTTACCCAGAGAGAGAGTGAAGTAGAAGGAAATCACCAAGAAACAGAAGAATGGTGATATCCAGCTCAGGACCCTGGGTGTGCCAAGCCCATACTCACCAGATGTGAGCCCCTGGGGTTGATATCCATACATGCATTTAATTTAAAATTTTAAATGTCTGATACTGCAAAGGATGTTGGAGTATAAGACATTTACTTTATATATGAACTGTATTTGCTCACTGTTGTTTAATGTATGAAGTTGACTTTGTTATTTAAATTGAAAATAATAATAAATAAATATATAAATATTTGGGTTGTTCATGTTTTTTAAATTAAACTAACTTTACATTTTTTAATTCAAACAGAATTCCCCTCTGGATTATTTAGTACCAAGATGGACTTGCTGAGTTTTTGCTGAATTGTAACGGAGATGAAGTAGATTGGTAATGTAATAATAGGTGCAATTGGTTATGCACTCGTTTTTAAAATGATGTGTAATGCTGCTGTGGAGGATATTTCCACATTTTGTGGGAATATAGTGCTCTGGAGGTATTAAATCTAATCATTGTTAATTAATGTTAACCCTAACATCCAGGAATGAGAAGGTTTGTTTACTCCTCTTTTAATCATAAATTTTTTTATTTTTATCCAGATTATTAATATGGGTGTGAAAGATGTCAAGTGCCTCTTCTTTTCTTGGTTTTGAGACAGAGCAAAGAGGAACTTGACACCTTTCTCAACCAAATTATTATTCTGGGTGTTTTAATACACAGTATACATATTGGCACATAAACACAGACTTTGCAAACTTATTTGTATAATGGTGCAATATGGAAGCAACTTGCTCATGCACTTTCAGGCCAACAACTGACCTAACCTAATAACCATATCAATAACCTGAAAAAATATTTATGGTTGAAAGGATTTTAATCTTAAGAGTCTTGCAGTCTTAGATATAAAGGTTAACTTTAATGGCAAAAGGCTTAACACCCCCACATCAATCAAGACTGTGTTAATCACACAAGGCCGATTTGATCCCAACAATATTTCAGCAATTTATGTCTTTATCTACTTTGTCCACGCAACTGGAACTTCTAATAGCTGTCTTTTAATATGTTTTCTTTGATTTCTTCTCAAAAAATTACAAAATTACAGAAATCTCTGTTAATTATCTCACATAAAAATTCATAAATTAATTTAAACTTAATTATATGCACACGTTAATTGGCATATGTCACTTTCGGTTATTGACAGCAAGTTGTGTTTACCACCATGTGCTTCCTTCCAATTGGAAGAAGGCACCTGGTGGTAAACACTCTCTAGCTCTGTGATATCATCTGAAATCAAACTTTTGACGTGCATGCATACTTCACATTTTGTGCAGTGGA
Source organism: Mastigoproctus giganteus (assembly GCF_048544385.1). NCBI lineage: Eukaryota > Metazoa > Arthropoda > Arachnida > Uropygi > Thelyphonidae > Mastigoproctus > Mastigoproctus giganteus. The sequence goes on along the minus strand of NC_143577.1, from coordinate 5,014,291 downwards.
CACTCCTGTTAGCAACAGGCTATCATCTCCAGTTTCAGGTATCCGTTGGAGCAAGTGATTTATAAATTTGTATTTCACTCCCTGATAGGTCTAAAGAGTTTTAATTTCAGAACTTAATTAAAAATATATTAAGCAATGTATTAAGAATTATATTTTCTGAATGCAACTGCAAAAATTCCATTTTGGCAGTTGCATTCAGAAACGACTGAAAATAAAGAGGGCATAAAAAAGGGATCAATTTTTTATTATATTTTGCTGATTTTTAAAATGTAGGTGTGCAGTTAGATAAAGAACAATCCTTTTCATACCTGTGAATTGGTTAAAGGTATGACCCTTAGAGTTCTAAGAGGGGGACACATCTAAAAACTTTGACTTGGATGTGAACAGTATAAGAAATGTACTCAGCCATTACCAATATTCTAAGGTGATTAACATAACAATTAATAGAACAAAGTTAATTAATACTTAAGTGTCCATAGATTTACCGTTCGTAACTTCCAGCCTTTGTCTTTGTCATACGATCATTATATATCGAACCTAGATAGCGTTAGTATAGTATAGGTTATAATATTTTCAGTGATCGGTAAAATCTATTAAACTTGTTGAACTTTGTTGGCATTTAAATTGTACTTTTAACTAAATACATATACTGACTTAGATTACAAACGTAACATAATTAATTAATACATAACTGATACGGAAGTTATATAAAGGGAACTCGGAGATAATTAATACTTGACACTAAAAAATATATATCCCGTTATAACTGTGTTGGGAGATAAGTTAGGGTTATAAACTGAAATTGAAATTTTATTTAAATTAAAAGAAATCATGACTCAGACCAGAGCAGCAAAACAAAAGGCTCAAGCTAATGGACGTGCTGTGGCTCTGAGGAGTACTGAGGGGGGCAGTTGCCTTCTGAATCACAGCCTTCTAAAATGCACAGCTTGCATGATGTTTGTGGAGCATTCAGGTATGGGATATGATATTGCCATGGGGGATGTCTTTGTGTGTGCGCGATGCAAGGAGTGTATCGAAATCAGGCAACAACTCAGCATTCTTATGGGCCTATATGAGAGCTTGAAGGAGAGGGTGGATGCCCTCGAAGGAACTAAATTGAGGGGCCCATCAAGCTCTCAGCTGCCCACATCAACGCCAGAGCTTGCACTTGGTCATCGCGCAACACAGCGGCAACCCCCAAGGCAGAATGCGCTGGTCCCAAAGGAACTAGTAGTTGTTGGTGACTCTATTGTCAGGGAAACGGGGAACATGCTTTGTAAAAAGGATAGGTGGAACAGGACCAGGGTATGTCTGCCAGTGGCAAAGGTTGATGATGTAGTAGAGCAGATATCATCTTTTAAGGGCACAAAAGGTGATATAGTTGAACACGTTGGCACTAATGATATCAAGAGTAGGAGACCAGCAGAATTGCTTAACAAGTACAGGTCACTGTTGAAAAAAAGCCGTGAAATAGGGTTGAATTTGAAAGTGTCTGCAATTCTGCCCAGACACAATAGGAGGGAGTATATGATGAGAGCCTTGTCGATCAATTCGGCCCTGGAAAGATTGTGCAAGGCTCAAGGGATAGAATTTTTTTCAGCCTGGACTGTACTTGTTAATAGGAGAGATTGCTTCTACAGGGATGGGATACACTTAAATAGAAAGGGTGCAAGAATATTTGCCGATGCTATAGAGGCAGTGTTAGGTGGGTCGGAAAACTGCTAGCTTGGGGGGAGACAAAGACGAATAGATTAACAGTAGCCACTGGCAGAGGTGAAAGAGATTCTTGCACTGCTTCTATTGGAATGAGCAGAAGCCTGAAAAACAAGATGCAGGATATTTCAGAGACTGCTGGGAGTCATTGCGGTACAAGTAAACACACGGGTTGTGTTAGGGTAGCTAAGAATAGAAATAGGTGCATGTATACTTGCGTGTACACCAATGCTAGGAGTTTAGTAAATAAATTTGATGAATTTGAGATATTGCTCAAAACATCAAAGGCAGATATTGTTGGGATATCAGAGACGTGGTGTCACACAGATATAAGGAATGCAGCACTGAAATTTGGGGGTACAACGTCTACAGAAAGGATAGACTGGATAGGAAGGAAGGGGGTTATGCTATTAGTTAAGAAATACATAAAATCCAAGGAAGTGAAGCCAGGCTGGACAGTGCAGTGTCGATTCAGTTTGGTGTGACATAAGCATCGGGAGATCAAAATTGAGAGTAGGAGTGTGCTATAGGCCTAATGACTCTAATGACTCTGATGAACTGTACAGGGAAATAGAGTGGGCCAGTAAATCAGAGAGTATTATAATGGGAGATTTTAATTTCCCAGATATTGACTGGAATTTGGGGGCTGGTCACTCACACACTAGCAAGGCTTTTGTGGATTTATTGGATGATTGTTTTCTACATCAGGAAAACAATCAAACATCTAGTTCGGGAGGCAACTAGAGGGAGGAATACTCTTGATTTGATTATCAGCAGTGATTCTTGGCATACATACAAATTAACACGACACAGAAGCCTATGATAGATACAAGTTGATCTGTGACCAAGTTACAAAGGAGGTTAGGCAGGCGAAGGCAGATTACGAGAAATCTTTGGCAAGGGATGCAAAGAAAAACAGCAAAGAGTTCTTTACTTATGTAAACTCTAGAAGGAAGGGGATGAATCAGATTGGTCCACTTGATATCGATGGGTCAACTGTTGATGATCCTGCTCAGGTAGCTAACAAACTAAATGAATATTTTGCATCGACATTCACACATGAGGAGTTATTTAGCGAGGGGAAAGCCAGAGGTGTATTCAACTCTGTCAGTAAGCTAGAGAATCTTGTAATAACTGAGAGTAAAGTGGAGGAGAAATTGTTGAAGATAAACACAAGAAAGGCACCTGTGGTGGATGGGATCTATCCAGTTATATTAAAGGAGGCAGCAGAGGAAGTAAGCAAACCCTTAGCCATAATTATGAGAGCTTGCTTGGACTCAGGGGAGGTACCCACTGACTGGAGATGTGCAAATGTGACCCCAATTCACAAAGGAGGATCAAAGGCTGACACAAGTAATTATAGACCTGTGAGTTTAACTTCTGTTCCAGGAAAATTAATGGAGGCACTAGTTAAAGAAGCACTGCAGGATCATTTAGACAAGACTTCAGTTATAGCTCGGACACAGCATGGTTTTGTTAAGGGGAAGTCTTGCCTGACCAATTTGATTGGATACTATGATGCAGTCACAAAGGAACTGGATGCAGGTAATAACTTTGATATTATATACTTGGATCTTAGAAAGGCCTTTGATACTGTTGCACATGGAAGACTGCTGCACAAATTGGAGCAGTGTGACATTGGAGGCAAATTGCTGCTGTGGATAAAGGGGTGGCTGAGGGGGAGAAGACAGAGAGTGGTAATCAAGGGACACTGCTCGTCGTGGACTAATGTTATTAGTGGAGTCCCTCAGGGCTCAGTGTTGGGTCCATTACTGTTTTCTGTATTCATAAATGATATTGATGATGGTATTTCAAGCTTAATGTCGAAGTTTGCAGACGATACAAAGGTAGGCAGGATTGTCAAGGACAATACTGACACTATGCTGCTGAAACAGGATCTGGAAAGGTTGAGCAGATGGGCTGAGAGGTGGCAAATGAAGTTTAACATTGACAAATGTAAAGTACTACATATGGGAAACAGCAACCCCAGAGCAACGTATCAACTCTGTGGTACTACACTGACAGTGACAGAGAATGAAAGGGACCTGGGGGTGGTTGTGCAGGCAGATATGAAGTTCTCTGAGCAGTGCAGATGGGCTGCAAGAGTACCTCATGGTGTATTGTCAATGATATATAGGAATTTTTCTAGCAGGGATAAGGAGGTGATTATTTCCTTGTATAAGGCATTGGTCAGGCCACACCTAGAGTACTGTATACAGGTCTGGAGGCCTCATTTCAAGAAGGATGTAGAGATGCTGGAACGAGTACAGAAAAGGTCAACAAGATTAGTGAATGGAACAAAGGGGTGCTCTTACGAAGAAAGGCTTAAGTTTTGCAAATTACAGTGTCTGGAGACTAGGCACCAGCGAGGTGATCTGATAGAGGTGTATAAAGCCTTGAATGGTTTGAGCATGCTCAATTCTGATGGGATTCTTCCTCTTGCTCAGAATAATCACCTGAGATTGATAAATTCAAATTGAGGAAAGACAGATGTGATATAGACGTGCGGAAATTTGCCTTTAGCCAGAGGGTGGTTGGTTGGTGGAACAGACTTCCATCCCTTGTCGTGGAAGTTGATAGCCTAAATAAGTTTAAGGCTCAGTTGGACAGGTATTTTGAACGAACAGAGGGGTGAAGTGGAAGTGGTTTTTTTTTTTTTTTTTTTTGGCTGATGCTGCATAAGCTTGCTTTCTTTCATCAAATGCCTCTACTAATGCTAACAATTGATACCCTTTTATAATCCCCCCCCTTCCAAGACGAATCATCTCAATTAATTTTCTCCTTTTACCATGGGATTTCAGAAATCATCAACAGAGCAAAGAAACATAATGTCAATGTTTGGTTCATGGGGAACTAAAAAATGCTTACCCCACTTTCCCCAGAAGATGAGAAGTGTGGTCTGTATACTATAGAGTTGCCTTTGATAACAACAAAACTCACACAGTTGCTACCTTTCCAGGTTTTGTTCTCCAGATTCTCTAATTTCTCCAGGTCATAGAATATAGCAGAGAAGAAGTAAAATTTAGATTCTATGTTGAGCTGATTGCAGTGTTCTTGTGTGCTATTATATGCTTTTTAAGAACATTAGCATTAATAGAGGCATATGATACAAGAAAGCAAGCTTATGCAGCATCAACCAAAAAAAAAAAACTCCAATTTCACCCCTCCGTTCTTTCCAAATAACTGTCCAGCTCAGCCTTGAATCTATTTAGGCTATCAATTTACACAACAAAGGATGGAAGTCTGTTCCACCACCAACTACCCACTGGCTAAAGGCAAACTTCTGAATATCTATCCTACGTCTGTCTTCCCTCAATTTGAATTTATGCCCTCTCAGGTGATTATTCTGAGCAGGAGGAAGAATCCCATTAGCATTGAGCATGCACAAACCATTCAAGGCTTTATATGCCTCAATCGGATCACCTCACAGGTGCCTAGTCTCCAAACATTGTAATTTGCAAAATTTAAGCCTTTCTTCATAAGAGCAACCCTTTGTGCCATTCACTAATCTTGTTGCCCTTCTCTGTACTCGTTCCAACAACTCTACATCCTTCTTAAAATGAGACCTCCAGATCTGTGTATAGTACTCAAGGTGTGGCCTGACCATTGCCTTATACAAGGGGATAATCACCTCCTTATCCCTGCTAGAAAAATTCCTGTATATCATTGAAAAAACACCATAAGCTACTCTTGCAGATCATCTGCACTGCCCAGAAAACTTCATATCTGCCTGCGCAATTACACCCAGGTCCTTTTCGTTCTCTACCACTGTCAGTGTAGTACCACAGGGTTGATATGTTACTCTGGGGTTACAGCTTCCCATGTGTAGCACTTTACATTTTTCAATGTTAAACTTCATTTTCCACCTCTCAGCCAACCTGCTCAACTTTTCTAGATCCTGTGTCAGCAGCAGCATACTGTCATTAGTGTCCTTAACAACCCTGCCAACCTTCGTATTGTCTGCAAACTTTAAGCTTTATATACCATCATCGATATCATTTATAAATACAGAAACCACAGTGGATGCAACATTGAACCCTGAGAGACTCCACTAATAACATTAGTCCACGATGAGCAGTGTCCATTGATTACCACTCTCTGTCTTCTCCCACTCAACCATCCCTTTATCCATAGCAGCAATTTGCCTGCAATGCCACACTGCTCCAATTTGTTCAGCAGTCTTCCATGTGCAACAGTATCAAAAGTGTTTCTAAGATCCAAATGTAGGTTATCAAAGTTATTCCCTGCATCCTGTTCTTTTGTGACCCCATCATACTATCCAATCAAATTGGTCAAGTAAGACTTTCCCTTAACAAAACCATGCTGTGTCCGAGCTATAGCTGCAGTCTTGTCTAAATGATCCTGCAGTGCTTGTTTTACCAGTGCCTCCATTAATTTTCATGGAACAGAAATTAAACTAACACGTCTATAATTACTTGTGTCACACTTTGATCCTCCTTTGTGAATTGGAGTCACATTTGCATATCTCCAGTCCCTGGATACCTCCCCTGAGTCCAAAGAAGCTCTCATAATTAGAGCTTAGGGTTTGCTTACTTCCTTTGCTGCCTCCTTTAATATAATTGGATAGATCCCATCCACACCGGGTGCCTTTTTTTATGTTTATCTTCAACAGTTTCACCTCCACTTTCCTCTCAGTTATTACAAAATCATTTAGCTCACTGCCACAGTTTAACTCACCTCTGGCATTCCCCTCCCTGAGTAACTCCTCATTTGAGAGTGTAGATGCAAAACACTCATTTAGTTTGTCAGCCACCTCAGCAAGATCATCAACAGTTGAACTATCAATATCCAGTGGACCAATATGATTCATCCCTTTCCTTCTAGAGTTTACATAGGTAAAGAACTCTTTGTTGTTTTTCTTTGCATCCTTTGCCAAGGATTTCTCATAATCTGCCTTTGCCTGTCTAATCTCCTCTGTGACTTGGTTATAGACCAGCTTATATCTATCCTAGGCTTCCATGTCACCCATTAATTTATATGTATCCCATGCATTTTTCTTCTCTGCCACATGTCTCATTAGTTCATCTGACATTCATTTAGGCCTAAACCTTGAACAGTATTTCTTAGTTGGTATGTAAAGCCTAGTAGCTTTGAAGATTAATTCTTTGGATACCTACCATTTTAAATTTGCTGTTGGTAACATCATGAGTTGGTCCCACCATATAGAGTTTAAATACTGTCTCAGACCACCGTAGTTGCCTTTATGAAAGCAAAAATCCTTTCCTGCCCCCAGTGTTGAGCTATGAATATTTTAACAATGGGCTCGCACTTTTGCAGACTTTTTGATGTGAATCTGATCGGTCACGGAAGTGACATCACTTCATTTACTCAGTAGGTACCCCCCCATCCAAAAGGATATTTCACATAAAACTATCTACTGCTCGTGCTCAGCAGACGTGCGACTTTTTATTCTTTTTTTTACAACTAGGGAAATATAATGGATACATTATTTTCATGATAAAATTTTAATATTGCAAATAAAAAATATTTCCCATATTACAAATAATGAATTATCACAAAACATTCTAGAATATAAAAACAAATATTACATAAGAAAACAAACTGTTCTACGAAACGTACACAAAATCACAGATTACATGAAAAAAATATTGCTCAAATATTCAAGAAAATTTTCTTTTAAAAATTTCCATATGAAATTTACTTCTTTATTAATATTGACATAACGATCCGGATCAAAGTGAAGCAATAGTTTTCCATTTAGATGTATGGTCATCATAATCTGCAATGTGTTTAACTTTTAACATTATTCATTCATTCACACGATATTATTCATTACACTGAAAACTCGCTCAGTTTCAGCACTGCTAATCACGATGGTTTCAATAATATTTCTGGCTTTCTTAATTGAAAATGGAATTTCACTCGATTTTAAAGATAAATTGTCTTCGACAAAATCTCTAAAATCATTAATTTTTATTTCATATTTTATCAGAAAACAAATTTCTTATTCGGTTTTCACCATCTTGCCACCGAGATGAAAGTTCTTTTAAATTCCACGATTTCTGGTAGAATATGTTTAAAATTTCTTTCAATGGTATGACTATTTTATTTTATTTTTTTTAAAATCACCCTGTTGCATCAATAACTTATTCTTCAAGGATAAAACAATGCATTTAATAACTTGTCACGAGGTAATTTTACTGTTCTTACTTTCGATTTTGATTCCTTCAAATTCTTTCCACTTCAACATGCTCTCAATTTTAGCTTCATATTTTCCTTCAGAATTTTTCAAATTAGCAATAACATTGATAGTTTGAATAATTAATTTATCTGCTTTTGCCATAGTGAATCTGTAAAGCTTCTTAAACGTAAGAGAGATCCTGCAGGATGTCAAACATTAGTGCTAAATGGTTAATTAAGAAATTCTAGATTTAAAAGTCGTTTTAACAATCCAAAATAAAAATAAATTTTCTGTTTATACTCCAGGGCGACCACACGGTAGAAAGAATACAAGAAACGGAACGGTATTCAGCAGCCATGGTGCTTGGACCCGGGTCACTCGAGGCACGAGTGTTTATACACTCGCGCCTGACCACCGGGCTATGGCAGCCTGTGATCCAAAATGTTTGCACAATGCAGGATAATTCCCTTAACTCGCAATTACCATTCACAAGCTACAAGCCCTGGTACCTTCATAGCTAGGTGGGAAGGAGCAGCAATGCATAGCACACGCTTCTTGATTAGACCGGGGTTCGAGCCCGTCACCACCAAATATGGAGGATGCAGAAAGGTCAGGGAATGACCACCGCATATCCCGGAGCAATATGGCCTTAGTTGCTAATGCTCCTAAAACCAAATAACAACAACATGACAACAGCTACAAGCTGCTCTTCGTAGCTCAAACACATGACCGATCTTTGTAGTTTCCACATAAAGTTCTTTAGCAATCATCCTTAATTTGTGCTAGTTTTTTGGAGATTGGTAATACAGATTGTTTTTAAATTATTGCCTGTATGCTGTTATATCTTAGAACATTTTCTACGCAGTGCAAGGCTCAACAAAGTTTAAAAATCTGTCAACATTTCATCTTCCTAAAGTTTATATAATATCTTAATTTCCTCAACCCTCCCCTTACATTGCTACTGTCACTAGTTCTTTGAATACTGCAAAATATCAGAATAACTCAGATATTCAGCTACTGTGACCATGTAAACATAGACAGGAGAAATTTCCTGGAAGGCGTGAATCACTCACTTCTCCTAAAAACATATGCCCGATTGAAAGGTGTAAAGGTGAACCACAACACAAGTTGACCAGAGGCTATTATCCATGTCGGGTATCTTCTTAATCCTCTGACTGGCTATGGAAAGCATATTGACTAGCGCGACTTCTCGGTATGTGACTGCATAAATTTTACGAATGCCACTAACATTGTGAAAAGGTAATCCCTTTCACCCTTAATTCGCGCTTTCTAATTACTTAAATTGCTTAAAGGCCAGAGGTGAGAACAATGCATACAAAGTGCTCTCTTAATCTGTTCGTTACATGAAAATAATTTTCTTTCTACGGAAACTACTGTATTTTAAATGTAATTACCAAGAGGAATTTTAAAAAATTTGGTATAAAGAAGTTGGTTAAACAGAGGTCTGACTGTAATTAAATCAAAAATTAAGCAATTTTAAAATACATAACCGATTGATTGCACCATTAAAATGCTAGGAATGGGGCCCCGTTTGCCCCACCGTAGTTTCGGCTCTGGATACTCAATAATTGCATTCAGGATTTCATTTGTAAAATAAATGATCATCTCAACAATGGGCTCACAAATTTTCAAAAAAAAATAACAATAGGCTCTCGTGAGCCCACTACAGCTCACCACTGCCTACCCCTGATGGTAGTTACCTATTTGAGTAAATCCCACTTGAGCTTACTGTCATCACTGCCACCTAGTGGTTCCTTTATCTGCAGATTCTTAATGCATGAAGAATCACTACTGATAATAAGACCAAGAGTATTACTCCCTTTAGTTGCCACCCAAACATGCTGATGTAGAAAACAATCATCCAATAAATCCACAAAAGCCTTGCTGGTGTGTGAGTGACCAACCCACAAATTCCAGTCAATATCTGGGAAATTAAAATCCCACATTATAAAACTCTCTGATTTACTGGCCCACTCTATTTCCCTGTACAGTTTCTTGTTATACTCATCAGAGTCATTAAGCCTATAATGCATTCCTACTCTCAATTTTGATCTCCCAATGCTGATGTCACACCAAACTGACTCAACACTGCACTGTCCAGCGATGTCGACTGGCTTCACTTCCTTGGATTTTATGTGTTTCTTAACTAATAGCATAACCCCTCCTCCCTTCCTATACACATTGTACTCCCCAAATTCCAGTTCTGCATTCCTTATATCTGTGTGACACCAGGTCTCTGATATCCCAACAATATCTGCCTTTGATGTTTTGAGCAATGCCTCAAATTCATCAAATTTATTTACAAACTCCTAGCATTGGTGTATATGCAAGTATACATGCACCTGTTCCTATTCTTAGTTATCCTAACACAAGCCATGTGTTTACTTGTACCGCAATGACTCCCAGCAGTCTCTGAAATACCCTGCATCTTGTTTTGCAGGCTGTTACTCATTCCAATAGAAGCAGTGCAAGAATCACTTTCACCTCTGCCAGTGGCTACTGTTAATCTATTAGTCCTTGTATCCCCCAAACTAGCAGTTTTCTGACCCACCTAACACTGCCTCGATAGCATCAGCAAATATTCTTGCACCTTTCTATTTAAGTGTATCCCATCCCTGTAGAAGCAATCTCTCCTGTTAACAAGTACAAGTAACATATTTAACTTATGATATTATTCAAAACTTATATTGTGAACTGTAATGTTTTCAACCATTGGCCGGTACCCTTTTCCAATATAGGTTCTCTTTTAAAAATGAACAAGGTCATCAGATTGACCTGGCACAATTTTTTACATGCTGTGTATTAAATAAAACAGCCTGGTCATAGAATTATTATATTTTTTTATTATAAAAAACAAAATTAGATAAAAGTAGGTATGTAAAATTTGAAGTAAAAATAAAAAAAACAAATTAGGCAAATTAATGAGATTTCTGGCATTGGTGTTATGCAGAAAATATCTTTAGTTCTGTGCATTGCAATTGACTATTTACCAATTCCTGTTTTAAATTATGACATTGATAAGATCCATAATTGGAAGTTAGAAATCTGTACAAATAACTAGTTATTATAAAATTATTTTAAATAACATTTAACAAGTAATTTTTTTTGTTAATTTTCTTATTTTTTTAGTAAATTTTCTAGTTAGAAAATAATCCAAAAAATGTGTATTTTACATGAAACACTTTTTAGGATTGCTTTCACTCCCAGATATTTTATAGATCAGATATTTTGAAAAGGTATAATAAATGTTATGTGAATAAAATCGTTTAGATGGGTTTCCAATCCAAAACTAGAATTGGGAAAATACTTCCAACATACAAAACATGACAATACCCTTAGAGCAATATTGCACATCATGCAATATCATTCTGTACCATGGTTTTTACTTCAGAGGTATTGCCATTGTGCCATTTCAGCAAGGACAATGTTTCTGTACCTCTTGCCGAAAAGTGCTGAATATTTGTGCATCAGCAGAAAAGGACTTTCTTCACTCATTCTGAAAACAGAATGAGTGGATTACTGTACAACAATCAAAAGGAATATCAGCAGAGTTATTGTCACTCCCTTCATGGGTTACCCTCATTCCTAGTAACCAGAATATATATCACATTCTTGTGTGCAGTAAATGTTATGTAGCTAGCCTTCCATCATGAACCATAAGTTCATTCAATTAGGCAGATCACCAGTACTCCAAACCTGAACAAGAAATAGTACCATGTGGCAACTGAAACAGAATAGCAGCCCATAACAAACACTTCACAGCAAAAGGGGAAAACAGGTCATATGACCTGCCTTCCCCCATTCTCAGATGCTTGGCACAGCTAGCAGTAAAGAAAAATAACATTTGATCCCTAAGCAATTAGTGTCTAATCTAATCTAATCTGACCTCTTGAATTCTTGTTTCAGGGTTTGAACTATTATTTCTGGGCTCTTTATAGACTTTTTTTTGTGTCCAGCAAGTTGATTGAAGGATGATTATTGATAATTAATGATGTTAAATTTCCAAGAGCCTTATCCACAAAAGGAGGAGCAACAGTGTCCCAAAATATGAAATAATGTAGTTATTAATTACCATATGTAATTAATGGTAATTATATATGGTAATTAATAACTACATTAATTACCATAATTAATATTACCATAATTCCAATGTTGACTTCTACTTCTTGGCTTGAAATTTTGTGCTTAATCATATATTCATCATGTAAGCCAATCACGTTTTTCACAGCCATATTTTGCATCTTACATAATGATGTATTACAATAAAATATATATTAAGAACTACTGCTTAATTTTTAATTCAGTTATCTTAATTTTTAATTCAATTTACATATTCTCATTTTATTACATTGCAAAAACTGTAAAAGAAGGTTAGCCAGGAGGAAATCTTGCCTAGATTGAGGATCCCAACTCTTTATTGGAATTGAAGCCCTTTTCAGTCTGGGCACAGAAGCATTGCTTCCATTGCAATGCACCCCCCCCCCCCCAAGAACCAACTCTGATAAAAGTTCCATTTTAAGCACTGGATGATCTGTAACCATATTTTATACTCCATGGGTTGTTAACTCTGGGAGATTTTTTCCTAGCTGATAAAAAAAAGGAAACATATTATGTGATTAGTGAAACCAGTTTTAGTTATTTACTAGAAAACATATAATGAATATTTAATTTTGATTTAATTGGTTCATTTTTATTGTTCAATGCTCCAACTGAACTTTTTTATCCCACATGTTTTTATTACTATATATGTAGTCTGAATCACACAAATAAGGCATTATGTAGTGAAATCAAATGAACTATGGACAAATCAGTTATTGTATACAATGTTTAACATTTCAAGTGCATTAACAAATACTCTGGGGGTTCCTGCTGCCCATATGCAGTCAAGTACTGCATGTAGGTAGCAGGAACTCCAGAGTCATATCAGCTGTGTGGTATTACACTTAGGGTAGTGGAGAATGAAAAAGACCTGGAGTAATTGTGCAGTCAGATATGAAGTTTTCTGAGCAGTGCAGACTGTCTTCAAGAATAGTTCATGGTGTCTTGTCAATGATATACAGGAATTTTGCTAGCAGGGATAAGGAGGTGATTGTACCCTTTTATAAGGCAATGGTCAAGCCACACCTTGCATACTGTATACAGGTCTGGAGGCCTCATTTTAGGAAGGGCATAGAGCTGCTGGAACAAGTACAGAGAAGGGCAATGAGATTGGTGAATGGAACAAAGGAAGGGCATAGAGCTGCTGGAACAAGTACAGAGAAGGGCAATGAGATTGGTGAATGGAACAAAGGGTTGCTCATACGAATAAATTCTTAAGTTTGCAAATTGCAACATCTGGAGACTAGGCATCTGCAAGTGATCTGACAAGGTGTGTAAGGCCTTGAATGGTTTGAGCAAGCATAATGCTGATGGGATTATTTCTCTTGCCCAGATTAATCACCTGAGGGGACATAAATTCAAACTGAGAAAAGACAGTTGTAGAACGGATGTGTGGAAATTTGCCTTTAGCTAGTGGTTGGTTGAGAGATGGAACAACCTTCCATCTGTCATTGTGGAGCTTGAATAAATTCAATGCAGAACTAGACAAACATTTGGAGTGAATAAATGGGTGAAATGGGAAGGGTTTTTTTTTTTTTTTTTTTGCTTTCTTGCATCATATTCAATTATTTTGCTTTTTTTTTTAATTTACATATTCTCATTTTATTACATTGCAAAAACTGTAAGAGAAGAGAATTCTACTAATGCTAATGCTAATAGTAATAATTGTTAATACTAATAATAATAAAATTCTTTATTTACAAAAAAGTGTAAATACAGGATATGATTCTCATTACCAAACACCTAGAGGAATTTAACAATTTTACTAGGGATATGAAATAAAATTACATACATATATACGTATAACCTGCTGCAACCAAACATATTAATTGACATACTACAGAATTGAACTAAGAGTTTTATGTGTGAACCAGATTTCTATTGGTCCAATTTAATGAAATTTAAAGTGGGTCGAGAAATCTTTTTAAAAGGCCCAATTATAAAATTTAAAGAAAATCAGTCCGCTGTCAAGTTGCTACATTTTTTTTTATTTTTTATTAATAACAAGATACACAACAGGTAACCATTAACAGAATTACTGAGAACAGAACAATGAACAGATTTGATAGTAATAATAAGGAATCCAACAATAACATAAACATTGATATAGATTCAAAAGTTAAAATCATATGTACAAAAGAGCTATGCATTAAGTTAAGTTACCGGTAAAACAAATAATAAATAAATTAATTAGAGAATAGAAAATAGTAAAACAAATAATAAATAAATTAATTAGAGAATAGAAAATAGTAAAACAAATAATAAATAAATTAATTAGAGAATAGAAAATAGTAAAACAAATAATAATAATAAGCTTACAATAAACTACACTTGGCAATTCAAGAGAGGAGGCAAACTTGTGGATGGAGTTCATCAATGATTAGAAGTTGTCAAAAAAGTCAGTGAGAGAGTCATTTGCCAATTTGCTGATTCCGTTCAGTGGACTGAACTTCATAAAGTCAGTGGTAGAAGAGTCAAGGCAAAAAAGCATAAGGTTCCTTACTTGTCTACAAATAGCATTGAAGTTGATTTTACTAAGGATACCAGATGCTTCATAAGTTCCACTGATTACTTTGGCTAGAAGGGTGATGTCAGCAATAACTCTTCTAGTGCACAGAGGCCTCAGATGAAAGTAACCACACAGTGATTCACACTGAGAGCTGAATTCAAGGATTGGCAGAACAATAGTTTTATAAAGGATAACAGCATATCTGTAGTTTTTGAAATTGTAGGTGTTCCGTTTGATAAATCCCAGTATTTTGAATGCTTTGCTTGTGATTTTAAGGACACGGGCATCAAATTTAGCACTGCTGGAGAAGAGAATTCTTAAGTCGTTAACTTGGTCACGCCTTTTGATGATCACGAGTTAATAGTGTACTCCGTATATAACAGTTGTGGAAATCTGCACGATGGGAAAGAGATTACTTTGCACTTTGAGGGGTTAGCAGACAAGCCATTCAGAAACAGCTACAGTGAGAATTTTTTCAGGGTGCATTGAAGCTGTTGAGAATTGGTAATCTCCTTCACTGCTGATTAGATCTTAAGATCATCTGCATAGAAAGCAACTTGAACATCGAGGTGTAGATGAAAGAAGGAAGATCATTTATGAAAAAAATTAAAAGTAGAGGAGCCTTGTGGGAAGCCTTGAGGTACTCCACTTAGTGGTAAAAAATGGTCCGAGTTCACTTAATTGATGATAATGTTCAAGGAAGGATGCATAATACAGCTCCATAGCTATGAGAGCAAAGGGTCATGGATACCATATAGCTAAGTGTTTCCAGAAGTTGTTCATGTGGGACCATATCAAATGCCTTAGGTATATCTGTGTAGACTACATCAACTTGAAGGTTGTTATCAAGAACTTGAACTGCATCAACTTGAAAGTGGCTATCAAAGGCTTAAGGTTTGCAAATTTCAGCACCTGGAGACTAGGCACCTGCGAGGTGATCTGATCAAGATGTGTAAGGCCTTGATTGGTTTGAGCAAGTTGAATGCTGATGGGATTCTTTCTCTTCCCCAGATTAATCACCTCAGGAGACATAAATTAAAATTGAGGAAACACAATCTAGAATAGATGTGTAGAAATTTAGCTTGCTGGAATAAAATTTCCATCTGTCATTGTAGAAGTTGACAGCTTAAATAAAGGCTATGTTTGAGAACAAGAGTATCCTGTGCAGACGTACATTTTTGCCGCTCCTGGAACAGAGAAGTTTTTTATGATTTATTTTCTGTTTTATTAGCTTAAATTGTCATTTAATAAAATAATTTTTTTTTATTTATTTATTTTTTTGCTGGCTCTCAGGTGTGGGCAGCCTGGGAGCAGGATTGCTGGCACCCACCGGTATAGCACTACTTCCGGTGGGTACGGGATTTTTGTCCATGAGGCACTTAAAATAGAAGACCAGGCCCGGTACCAAGTGACTATGGGCAGCCATTAGGGTCTCTTCGCCACCGGGGGCCGACTGTGCAGGTGCCAGCTGCTCCCTGGTGGTGAAGAGACCTGTGTACAGGTCTGTTTTGCAGAGGTTCTGCACAAATTCAGTTTATCAGGTGGAGATAGATGGAAGGCTAGGTGCCACATTAGACATAATAATAATAAATATAGTTCCTGGTGTTGATTACCTGGTCTTCAATGGTGAGCATGAATCCCTCAGTCTCGGGTATTGGGTCCCACTCGTGAGCCATATTATTATTTTTTAATTTAATTAATTAAACTTTTGTGATATTTATTTACTTATTTATTGTATTATTATTTATTTATTTTTATTATTATATTTATTTATTTAAAAATAAATTTTTATTTATTTATTTATTTTTACTACTTGTTAACAGGAGAGATTGCTTCTACAGGGATGGGATACACTTAAATAGAAAGGGTGCAAGAATATTTGCTGATGCTATCGAGGCAGTGTTAGGTGGGTCGGAAAACTGCTAGCTTGGGGGGGGAGACAAAGACCAATAGATTGACAGTAGCCACTGGCAGAGGTGAAAGAGATTCTTGCATTGCATCTATTAGAATGAGCAGAAGCCTGAAAAGCAAGATGCATGGTATTTCAGAGACTGCTGGGAGCCATTGCTGTACAAGTAAACACATGGGTTGTGTTAGGGTAGCTAAGAATAGAAACAGGTGCAGGTATACTTGCGTGTACACCAATGCTAGGAGTTTAGTAAATAAATTTGATGAATTTGAGGTATTGCTAAAAACATCAAAGGCAGATATTGTTGGGATATCAGAGACGTGGTGTCACACAGATATAAGGGATGCACAACTGCAATTTGGGGAGTACGACGTCTACAGAAAGGATAGACAGGATAGGAAGGGGGTCAGGGGTTATGCTATTAGTTAAGAAACACATAAAAACCAAGGAAGTGAAGCCAGTCAACATCGCCGGACAGTGCAGTGTTGAGTCAGTTTGGTGTGACATAAGCATTGGGAGATCAAAATTGAGAGTAGGAGTGTGCTATAGGCCTAATGACTCTGATAGTAGTAGTAGTAGTAGTGGCACATGATGCAAGAAAGCAAGTGTACGAGCTTATGCAGCATCAGCCAAAAAAAAAAAAAAAAAAAATCACACCATTCCCTCCAAATACCTGTCCAGTTCCTCCTTAAATTTATTTAACCTATCAACTTCCACAACGACAGATGGAAGTTTGTTCCAGCAGTTAACCACCCGCTGGCTAAAGGCAAATTTCCGCACATCTATTCTACATCTGTCCTTTCTTAATTTGAACTTATGTCCCCGTAGGTTCGTAATCTGAACAAGTGGAAGGATCCCATCAGAATTCAGCGTGCTCAACCCATTCAAGGCCTTATAGACCTCAATCAGATCACCGCACAGGTGCCTAGTCTCCAGCCACTGCAGTTTGCAGAACTTAAGCCTCTCTTGGTAAGAGAATCCCTTCATTCCCCTCACCAATCGTGTTGCTCTTCTCTGTACACGCTCAAGCAAATCTACATCCTTCCTAAAATGAGGCCTCCTCCAGACCTGTACGCAGTACTCAAGGCGTGGCCTGACCATTGCCTTATACAGAGGGACAATCACCTCCTTTTCCCTGCTAGCAAAATTCCTATATACCATTGACAAAACCCCATGATCCGCCCTAGCAGCCTGTCTGCACTGCTCAGAAAACTTCATATCTGACTACACAATTACTCCCAGGTCTTTTTCATTTTCTACCACCTTAAGTGAAGTACCACACAGTTGGTACGTTTCTCTGGGGTTACTTCTCCCCATATGCAGTACTTTGCATTTGTCAAGGTTGAACTTCAGTTGCCACTTCTTAGCCCATCTGCCCAAATTATCTAGATCCTGTTGCAGTAGCACACTGCCATTACTGTCATTAACAACCCTGCCAACCTTTGTGTCATCTGCAAACTTCGACATTAAGCCTGATATACCTTCATCAATATCATTGATAAATACACAAAACAACAGTGGACCCAACACCGAACCCTGTGGGACTCCACTAATAACATTAGTCCACGAAGAGCAGCACCCATTGATTACCACCCTCTGTCTTCTCCCACTTAACCATCCTTTTATCCATTGTAGCAACTTACCCTTAATACCATTCTGCTCCAATTTGTACAGTAGTCATCCATGCGCAACAGTGTCAAAATCTTTCCTGAAATCCAAGTATATGATATCAAAATTATTTTTTGCATCCAGTTCCTTTGTGACCACATCATAATAACCAATCAAATTTGTCAGACAAGACTTTCCCTTAACAAACCCATGCTGTGTTTGAATTATTGCTGCAGTCTTGTCTAGATGATCCTGCAATGCATCTTTAACCAGTGACTCCATTATTTTACCCGGAACAGAAGTTAAACTAACTGGTCTGTAATTACTCGTGTCACCCTTCGATCCACCTTTGTGAATTGGGGACACATTTGCACACTCCTGATGAGTATAATAAGGAACTGTGCAGGGAAATAGAGTGGGCCAGTAAATCAGAGAGTCTTATAATGGGAGATTTTAATTTCCCAGATATTGACTGGAATTTGGGGGCTGGTTACTCACACACTAGCAGGGCTTTTGTGGATTTATTGGATGATTGTTTTCTACATCAGCATGTTCGGGAGGCAACTAGAGGGAGTAATACTCTTGATTTGATTATCAGCAGTGATTCTTCATGCATTAAGAATCTGCAGATAAATGAACCACTAGGTGGCAGTGATCACAGTGTGCTGAAGTGGGATTTACTCAAAGAGGTAACTACCATTAGGGGTAAAGGGAAGGGTTATTGCTTCCGTAAAGGCGACTACGATGGACTGAGACAGTATTTAAATTCTATACAGTGGGACCAACTGATGATGTTACCAACAGCAAATACAAAATGGGAAGCATTCAAAGAACTTATCTTGGAAGCTACTAGGCTTTACATACCAACTAAGAAATATTGTTCAAGGTTTAGGCCAAAATGGATGTCAGATGAACTAATGAGGCATATGGCAGAGAAGAAAAATGCATGGGATACTTACAAATTAACACATGACACAGAAGCCTATGATAGATACAAGTTGATATGCAACCAAGTTACAAAGGAGGTTAGGCAGGTGAAGGCAGATTACGAGAAATCCTTGGCAAGGGATGCAAAGAAAAACAGCAAAGAGTTCTTTACTTATGTAAACTCTAGAAGGAAGGGGATGAATCAGATTGGTCCACTTGATATTGATGGGTCAAGTGTTGATGATCCTGCTCAGGTAGCTAACAAACTAAATGAATATTTTGCATCAACATTCACACATGAGGAGTTATTCAGCAAGGGGAATGCCAGAGGTGTATTCAACTCTAGCAGTAAGCTACAGAATCTTGAAATAACTGGGAGTAAAGTGGAGGAGAAACTGTCGAAGATAAACACAAGAAAGGCACCCGGGGTGGATGGGATCTATCCAGTTGTATTAAAGGAGGCAGCAAAGGAAGTAAGCAAACCCTTAGCCATAATTATGAGAGCTTCCTTGGACTCAGGGGAGGTACCCATAGACTGGAAATATGCAAATGTGACCCCAATTCACAAAGGAGAATCAAAGGCTGACACAAGTAATTATAGACCTGTGAGCTTAACTTCTGTTCCAGGAAAATTAATGGAGGCACTGGTTAAAGAAGCACTGCAGGATCATTTAGACAAGACTTCAGTTATAGCTCAGACACAGCATGGTTTTGTTAAGGGGAAGTCTTGCCTGACCAACTTGATTGGATACTATGATGCAGTCACAAAAGAACTGGATGCAGGGAATAACTTTGATATTATATACTTGGATCTTAGAAAGGCTTTTGATACTGTTGCACATGGAAGACTGCTACACAAATTGGAGCAGTGTGACATTGGAGGCAAATTGCTGCTATGGATAAAGGGGTGGTTGAGGGGGAGAAGACAGAGAGTGGTAATCAATGGACACTGCTCATCGTGGACTAATGTTATTAGTGGAGTCCCTCAGGGCTCAGTGTTGGGTCCATTATTTTTTTCTGTATTTATAAATGATATTGATGATGGTATATCAAGCTTAATGTCCAAGTTTGCAGACGATACAAAGGTTGGCAGGGTTGTCAAGGACACTACTGACACTATGCTGCTGCAACAGGATCTGGAAAGGTTGAGCAGATGGGCTGAGAGGTGGCAAATGAAGTTTAACATTGACAAATGTAAAGTACTACACATAGGAAACAGCAACCCCAGAGCAACGTATCAACTCTGTTGTACTACACTGACAGTGGTAGAGAATGAAAGGGACTTGGGGGTGGTTGTGCAGGCAGATATGAAGTTCTCTGAGCAGTGCAGACGGGCTGCAAGAGTAGCTCATGGAGTATTGTCAATGATATACAGGAATTTTTCCAGCAGGGATAAGGAGGTGATTATTCCATTGTATAAGGCAATGGTCAGGCCACACCTAGAGTACTGTGTACAGGTCTGGAGGCCTCATTTCAAGAAGGATGTAGAGCTGCTGGAACGAGTACAGAGAAGGGCAACAAGATTAGTGAATGGAACAAAGGGGAGCTCGTACGAAGAAAGGCTTAAGTTTTGCAAATTACAGTGTCTGGAGACTAGGCACCAGCGAGGTGATCTGATAGAGGTGTATAAAGCCTTGAATGGTTTAAGCATGCTCAGTGCTGATGGGATTCTTCCTCTAGCTCAGAAAAATCACCTGAGAGGGCATAAATTCAAATTGAGGAAAGACAGATGTAGGATAGACGTACGGAAATTTGCCTTTAGCCAGCGGGTGGTTGGTTGGTGGAACAGACTTCCATCCCTTGTGGTGGAGGTTGATAGCCTAAATAAGTTTAAGGCTCAGCAGGACAGGTATTTTGAACGAACAGAGGGGTGAAGTGGAAGTGGGTTTTTTTTTTTTTTTTTTTTTGGCTGATGCTGCATAAGCTTGCTTTCTTGCATCAAATGCCTCTACTAATGCTAATGCTAATGCTAAATTGCTTTAACAAGTTGCCTAGGCAAAGTTATGGAAAAAATCATCAACGCTCTTTTAATGTGGTATTTGAACAGTAATAATCTTCTCGACCCGGCACAGCATGGTTTCAGGAAAATTCGCTCAACACTAGACCTACTTATAAAATTAGAAAACAGTATACGGAATGCCTTCATCCGAAAGGAACATCACGTCATGATCTGCTTTGATATAGAAAAAGCTTACGATACAGCATGGCGTTATGGAATCCTTCAAAACCTATACCTGCTTGGTTTACGTGGACATCTTCCTAAATATATCCAAAATTTCTTGCAACACAGGACATTCCAAGTTAGGCTGCAGACAATCCTTTCAAAGGTTTTCATCCAAAAAGAAGGAGTGCCTCAGGGTTCTGTGCTTAGCACTACCCGGTTCGCTATTAAAATAAATACAATAACCAGGCACATTCCAAGAATCGTTGACGCAGCTTTATACGTTGATGATTTCAGCATTTCCTATCACCCTCAGAATATGCGAAGTATAGAACGGCAGCTACAAGGAACAATAAACAAAATAAGCAAATGGGCTCAAACAAATGGCTTCCGGATTTCCACACAAAAAACTGCGTGTATACACTTCTGTAGAAAACGAAACCTACACCCTGATCCCGAATTGAAACTTGGCGGACATATTATCCCAGTAGTACCAAGCATAAGATTCTTAGGACTTCTTTTGGATAAGAAACTAACATTCCTTGATCACATTAAACAACTCAGGCTTTCTTGCTTAAAGAAATTAAACATTCTCAAAGTTCTTTCCGCAACAACTTGGGGAGCAGATAGATATACACTTCTCAAACTTTATCGATCTATAGTTCGTGCCAAACTAGATTATGGAGCAGCTGTTTACGACTCGGCTAAACCAAGTGCTTTGAGATGGTTAGACCCCATACACCACAGTGCACTCCGTATAGCACTCGGCGCTTTTCAAACTTCACCTATAGAAAGCCTTTATGCAGAAGCCCATGAATCTTCATTGCAGCTTAGACGACAGAACTTGTTATTGCACTATGCCGTCAAGATAAAATCTATCAGTGTCATCCAAATAGAGACTTTCTGTTTTCATATAACTGGGAAAACATATACCAAGCCCATCCACGGATGAATCGACCTGCCAACATCCGTCTCAAAGATTTACTACTAAGCCGAGAGCTTGATTATGACAACATAGCTACTGCAATTGCACAGACCATTCCACCATAGTGCATAGTTCAACCGATATACGATATGTATTTTCAAACCTGGGGGAAAAACACTCTATCCAGAAAAAACTACCAGCAGTTATATGCAGCATACAAAGAACAATATCCACTTCACACTTTCATATGTACAGATGGGTCTAAATCAGAGACTTGTGTAGGAGCTGCAATTCATTTTGAGGATCGTACCTTCATCCAACAACTCCCAAAAGAATGCAGTATTTTACTGCTGAATTACAAGCCATTTCAATGGCTATAAACCAAATCAAACATAAACAGATACAAACAGCATTATTTTCACGGACTCGCTTAGCTCTGTTACTGCCTTGCAGAACGCAAATACCAAAGGACATCCAATCCTACAACATATGCAATTTTCAGTATCAAAGGTATTACAAAGAAATCACAATAACAGATTCTGCTGGATCCCAGGCCACACAGAAATAACTGGAAACGAAAGAGCAGACAAAGCAGCAAAAGAAGCTTCCACATCTGATTATGCCTTTCATACAATGCCATATACAGATTACAAGTCCTTGATCCACCAAAGCAGTATAAAACAATGGCAAAAACACTGGCTAGATCAGACTAACAACAAACTTCGCCTGATAAAAGAAACACTTCGACCATGGTTTACTAGCTTCCGATCGAATAGACAGGAAGAAGTGATCCTCGCTCGATTGCGAATCGGGCATACACATATGACTCACTGTTACCTACTCAGAGGTGAAGACCCCCCTCAATGCCAAAACTGTCAAGTTCCGCTGACTATACATCACTTCATGGTGAACTGGAACAGGACCAGGGTATGTCTGCCAGGGGCAAAGGTTGATGACGTTGTAGAGCGAATATCATCTTTTAAGGGCACAAAAGGTGATATAGTTGTACACGTTGGCACTAATAATATTAAGAGTAGGAGATCGGCAGATTTACTTAACAAGTACAGGTCACTGTTGAACAAAAGACGAGAATTAGGGTTGAATTTGAAAGTGTCTGCAATTCTGCCCAGACACGATAGGAGGGAGTATATGATGAGAGCCTTGTCGATCAATTCGGCCCTGGAAAGATTGTGCAAGGCTCAAGGGGTAGAATTTTTTTCAGCCTGGACTGTACTTGTTAACAGGAGAGATTGCTTCTACAGGGATGGGATACACTTAAATAGAAAGGGTGCAAGAATATTTGCTGATGCTATCGAGGCAGTGTTAGGTGGGTCGGAAAACTGCTAGCTTGGGGGGAGACAAAGACCAATAGATTGACAGTAGCCACTGGCAGAGGTGAAAGAGATTCTTGCACTGCTTCTATTAGAATGAGCAGAAGCCTGAAAAACAAGATGCATGGTATTTCAGAGATGCTGGGAGCCATTGCGGTACAAGTAAACACATGGGTTGTGTTAGGGTAGCTAAGAATAGAAACAGGTGCAGGTATACTTGCGTGTACACCAATGCTAGGAGTTTAGTAAATAAATTTGATGAATTTGAGGTATTGCTCAAAACATCGAAGGCAGATATTGTTGGGATATCAGAGACGTGGTGTCACACAGATATAAGGGATGCAGAACTGCAATTTGGGGAGTACAACGTCTACAGAAAGGATAGACAGGATAGGAAGGGAGGAGGGGTTATGTTATTAGTTAAGAAACACATAAAAACCAAGGAAGTGAAGCCAGTCGACATCGCTGGACAGTGCAGTGTGGAGTCAGTTTGGTGTGACATAAACATTGGGAGATCAAAATTGAGAGTAGGAGTGTGCTATAGGCCTAATGACTCTGATGAGTATAATAAGGAACTGTACAGGGAAATAGAGTGGGCCAGTAAATCAGAGTGTCTTATAATGGGAGATTTTAATTTCCCAGATATTGACTGGAATTTGGGGGCTGGTTACTCACACACTAGCAGGACTTTTGTGGATTTATTGGATGATTGTTTTCTACATCAGCATGTTCGGGAGGCAACTAGAGGGAGTAATACTCTTGATTTGATTATCAGCAGTGATTCTTCATGCATTAAGAATCTGCAGATAAATGAACCACTAGGTGGCAGTGATCACAATGTGCTGAAGTGGGATTTACTCAAAGAGGTAACTACCATTAGGGGTAAAGGGAAGGGTTATTGCTTCCGTAAAGGCGACTACGATGGACTGAGACAGTATTTAAATTCTATACAGTGGGACCAACTGATGATGTTACCAACAGCAAATTCAAAATGGGAAGCATTCAAAGAACTTATCTTGGAAGCTACTAGGCTTTACATACCAACTAAGAAATATTGTTCAAGGTTTAGGCCAAAATGGATGTCGGATGAACTAATGAGGCATATGGCAGAGAAGAAAAATGCATGGGATACATACAAATTAACACATGACACAGAAGCCTATGATAGATACAAGTTGATATGCAACCAAGTTACAAAGGAGGTTAGGCAGGCGAAGGCAGATTACGAGAAATCCTTGGCAAGGGATGCAAAGAAAAACAGCAAAGAGTTCTTTACTTATGTAAACTCTAGAAGGAAGGGGGTGAATCAGATTGGTCCACTTGATATCGATGGGTCAACTGTTGATGATCCTGCTCAGGTAGCTAACAAACTAAATGAATATTTTGCATCGACATTCACACATGAGGAGTTATTCAGCGAGGGGAATGCCAGAGGTGTATTCAACTCTAGCAGTAAGCTGCAGAATCTTGAAATAACTGGGAGTAAAGTGGAGGAGAAACTGTTGAAGATAAACACAAGAAAGGCACCCGGGGTGGATGGGATCTATCCAGTTATATTAAAGGAGGCAGCAAAGGAAGTAAGCAAACCCTTAGCCATAATTATGAGAGCTTCCTTGGACTCAGGGGAGGTACCCATAGACTGAAAATGTGTAAATGTGACCCCAATTCACAAAGGAGGATCAAAGGCTGACACAAGTAATTATAGACCTGTGAGCTTAACTTCTGTTCCAGGAAAATTAATGGAGGCACTGGTTAAAGAAGCACTGCAGGATCATTTAGACAAGACTTCAGTCATAGCTCAGACACAGCATGGTTTTGTTAAGGGGAAGTCTTGCCTGACCAACTTGATTGGATACTATGATGCAGTCACAAAAGAACTGGATGCAGGGAATAACTTTGATATTATATACTTGGATCTTAGAAAGGCTTTTGATACTGTTGCACATGGAAGACTGCTACACAAATTGGAGCAGTGTGACATTGGAGGCAAATTGCTGCTATGGATAAAGGGGTGGTTGAGGGGAAGAAGACAGAGAGTGGTAATCAATGGACACTGCTCATCGTGGACTGATGTTATTAGTGGAGTCCCTCAGGGCTCAGTGTTGGGTCCATTATTGTTTTCTGTATTTATAAATGATATTGATGATGGTATATCGGGCTTAATGTCCAAGTTTGCAGACGATACAAAGGTTGGCAGGGTTGTCAAGGACACTACTGACACTATGCTGCTGCAACAGGATCTGGAAAGGTTGAGCAGATGGGCTGAGAGGTGGCAAATGAAGTTTAACATTGATAATGTAAAGTACTATACATGGGAAACAGCAACCCCAGAGCAACGTATCAAATCTGTGGTACTACACTGACAATGGTAGAGAATGAAAGGGACTTGGGGGTGGTTGTGCAGGCAGATATGAAGTTCTCTGAGCAGTGCAGAAGGGCTGCAAGAGTAGCTCATGGAGTATTGTCAATGATATACAGGAATTTTTCCAGCAGGGATAAGGAGGTGATTATTCCATTCAATAAGGCGATGGTCAGGCCACACCTAGAGTACTGTATACAGGTCTGGAGGCCTCATTTCAAGAAGGATGTAGAGCTGCTGGAACGAGTACAGAGAAGGGCAACAAGATTAGTGAATGGAACAAAGGGGTGCTCTTACGAAGAAAGGCTTAAGTTTTGCAAATTACAGTGTCTGGAGACTAGGCACCAGCGAGGTGATCTGATAGAGGTGTATAAAGCCTTGAATGGTTTAAGCATGCTCAATGCTGATGGGATTCTTCCTCTAGCTCAGAATAATCACCTGAGAGGGCATAAATTCAAATTGAGGAAAGACAGATGTAGGATAGACGTGCGGAAATTTGCCTTTAGCCAGCGGGTGGTTGGTTGGTGGAACAGACTTCCATCCCTTGTGGTGGAGGTTGATAGCCTAAATAAGTTTAAGGCTCAGCTGGACAGGTATTTTGAACGAACAGAGGGGTGAAGTGGAAGTGGGTTTTTTTTTTTTTTTTTTTTTGGCTGATGCTGCATAAGCTTGCTTTCTTGCATCAAATGCCTCTACTAATGCTAATGCTAATGCTAACTGTCCAAAATTTCATAGAGAACGTCAAAGAGCCTTTCAATCAATAATTAATAAACAAAACAACCTAATGCTTAAAACAATTTTAGATGACCGGCCAAATATAACCGAAGTTTTTTCCTTCCTTAAGTTAACTGTATACTTTCAAAACATATAAAATTAATAGTACACCTTTTATAGAGAAGCTACACAAATATATATAGCAAAGTCTCGGTTCTCCCATAAACCACAAGTAAAGTGAAAAAATGCTGATATACGAAACTCTCCTACCTAGGCTAGGCGCATTATAGCCTAAGTTGCTCTTGCGCCAATAGCTTTCAAATAACAACAATAACAACAACAGCTTCAGTTATGTGATTCCTTGATTGAGAAACTTCGGGATTGTCTCTGGGTGTCTTATCATTCGGGTGAACTGCTCTGCCTGGTGCTTGTGTGTGCAAGTGAGCTTCTTGTACCAGCAGTTCTGGACATTATCTATTCCTGGAGTTCGCCAGTTGTGAGAGTTTTTGATCGTCTGTTTTACTGTTTGAGCATGCTCAAACCATTCAAGGCTTTATACCCCTCAATCAGATCACCTCGCAGGTGCCTAGTCTACAGACACTGTATGAAAAACTTAAGCCTTTCTTCGCAAGAGCAACCCTTTGTTCCATTCACTAATCTTCTTGCCCTTCTCTGTACTCGTTCCAACAGCTCTACATACTTCTTAAAATGAGGCCTCCAGACCTGTATACAGTACTCAAAGTGTGGCCTGACCATTGCCTTATACAAGGGAATAATCACCTCCTTATCCCTGCTAGAAAAATACCTGTATATCATTGACAAGACACCATGAGCTACTCTTGCAGACCGTCTGCACTGCACAGAAAACTTCATATCTGCACTGCACAGAAAACTTCATATCTGCCTGCACAATTACCCCCAGATCCTTTTCATTCTCTACCACTGTCAGTGTGGTACGCCCTAGGACTAATCTTGGGGACAAATTGCGAACGTAAAGTGTATTTTGGCCGACTTATAAAGTAAGAAGGTTAGTTCTAATTTTTTGAAATTAAGTTGTGTGCTATTTTGCATTTTATTGTTTGATTGCACGAGTTGCAAACCCGTGATTAGTGGCCCTACGTCCTCGTCGTCTGGGGCGAGCGGTACGGGGTGAATCCCCTGCTGGCTAAACGGGCATTCGATCAATTGGTGGAGAGGGTATTGAGAAGGTTAATTTAGTATTTCCGTGCCCTTTAAAGTTCTGGGCCCTTTAAAGTCATAAGTTCTGGGACCTCAGTCCGTTAAACTTGGGCTGGAGAGTTTTTTAGTTCAACCAGTTATTTTAATAATAATCCATTTTGAGACTAATTGGATTAACAGCTCCTTGCTCCTTAACTGGCAAGTTGTATACAGGGTGTTTCAGTTAAACGTTTCAGAACCTCTAAGAGGGGTAGGGTACATCCTGACAACTCGAAATCATATAGCAATGTGGGGTCGGAAATGCTTTCCTGAAGCGGTGTTGTACACAGAAGCACCATAAAAAGAAAAAGAGACCGTAAGTGAGAAATCGTTTTAATAATAGATGAAAAGAAGCAAAAGGTACATGGATTAAAGTAAGTGTTCGAAGTTTCTTCCACGGGCTACAATGCACGCCTCACATCTCCGACGCATGGACATCCGAACATTCTGGAATACTCCAGGCGAATTTCGAATTTCTTCGGCAGCTACTGCGATTCTTGCAACCAGCTCCTCAGCATTGTCAACAGGGTGTCATAAACTAGCGATTTCATATGACCCCAGAAATAAAAATCAAGACATGATAGGTCGGATGACCGAGCAGGCCAACGCACGGGACCACCACGTCCGATCCACTGTTGACCAAATGTGACATCCAGGTAGTTACGAACATCTCCGCTATAATGGGCAGGGGCTCCATCGTGTTGGAACCACATTGTCTGTTGCGTCGATGCAGAAATCTGTTCTTCTCTCAAAAGTTGCGGCAATACTTGCCGCAGAAAGATCAAGTAGATAGGTCCGGTTAGACGACACGGTAACAGGTACGGTCCGATGAGGTGATCTCCCATAATACCGGCCCATACATTGACCGAAAATCGAATCTGTGCTGCACGACGTCGCACGACGACTTCTGTGTACAATACCGCTTCAGGAAAGCATTTCCGACCCCACATTGCTATATGATTTCGAGTTGTCAGGATGTACCCTACCCCTCTTAGAAGTTCTGAAACGTTTAACTGAAACACCCTGTATATTGTATATATTTAACTTCTGTCATTGTTGACTTACGTTTTTTAATTATAAATATAAAATTTTATATATACATATTATGAGTTCGTCAAGTTAGTCAATGGATGAGGTTTTGGCAGCCTCAGAAGATGATGAACGTCAAAAGGTTCTAGCAATAGAAGCTGAAATTTTCTCAGGAAGAACCTTGACCAGAACTCTAGTGAAGGGTAGGTCATTGTCGCTCGCTGGTACTTCGGAAAAAGAAAAAGAAAAGATCTAAGGGTGGTGAATCTGATGTGAGTGTTTCTAAAAAAGTCTCAAGTAAAGAAAAAGCAAAAAAGAGATGATAATGACATTGAAAGTATAATATCTAACTACGAAAGATTTGAAGATGTGAGAAATTCCAGATCAAGATTACGATCTTTGTTGTGGGATTCATGTAGTAATGTTCCCATATTGTCCATTTGAAAAATTCTAGAGTTGTGAGATGATCTCGAAACAAAAGCGTATAATGTGTTCACGGAAAGTATTCTAATAAAAGAAAAGTTAAAGGATGAGAAGACGAGAAAGGTTGTTATTTGGTTTTTAGGAGCATTAGCAACTAAGGCCATATTGCTCCGGGGATATGCGGCGGTCATTCCCTGACCTTTCCGCATCCTTCGTATTTGGTGGTCACGGGCTCGAATCCCGGTCTAATCAAGAAGCGTGTGTTACGCACTGCCGCTCCTGCCCACCTGGATACGGAGGCGCCATGATGAGAAAGGACACTTATGCTAATATGACCAAGAAACAGATTCAGGACCAGGATAAACCACTGAAAGTTGTCATTCTAAAGGCGACAAATGACCAATTTAAGACCAGTGATCAGGTTAAAGAAGGATTTTAAAGGAAATTAGGCCATTATTGAAGGATGTCAAAGTCCGGAATATAAGGCCAATAAGGGATGGGATACACTTAAATAGAAAGGGTGCAAGAATGTTAGCTGATGCTATCTAGGCATTGTGAGGATGGTCGGAAAACTGCTAGATTGGGGGGATACAAGGACTAATAGATTAACAGAAGCCACTGGCAAAGGAGAAAGTGATTCTTGCACTGCTTCTATTGGAATGAGCAGCAGCCTGGAAAATAAGACGCAGGATATTTCAGAGACTGCTGGGAATCATTGGGGTACAAGTAAACACATGGGTTGTGTTAGGGTGGCTAAGAGGAAGAGCAGGTGCATGTATACTTGCGTGTACACCAATGCTAGGAGTTTAGTAAATAAATTTGATGAATTTGAGGTATTGCTCAAAACATCAAAGGCAGATATTGTTGGGATTTCAGAGACGTGGTGTCACACAGAAATAAGGAATGCAGAACTGGAATTTGGGGAGTACAATGTCTACAGAAAGGATAGACAGGATAGGAAGGGAGGAGGGGTTATGCTATTAATTAAGAAACACATAAAATCCAAGGAAGTGAGGCCAGTCGACATCGCTGGACAGTGCAGTGTCGAGTCAGTTTGGTGTGACATAAGCATAGGGAGATCAAAATTGAGAGTAGGAGTGTGCTATAGGCCTAATGACTCTGATGAGAACAATAAGAAACTGTACAGAGAAATAGAGTGGGCCAGTAAATCAGAGAGTCTTATTATGGGGGATTTTAATTTCCCAGATATTGACTGGAATTTGGGGGCTGGTCACTCACACACTAGCAAGGCTTTTGTGGATTTATTGGATGATTGTTTTCTAAATCAGCATGTTCGGGAGGCAACTAGAGGGAGTAATACTCTTGAGTTGATTATCAGTAGTGATTCTTCATCATTAAGAATCTGCAGATAAATGAACCACTAGGTGGCAGTGATCACAGTGTTCTGAAGTGGGATTTACTCAAAGAGGTAACTACTATTAGGGGTAAAGGGAAGGGGTATTGCTTTCGTAAAGGCGACTACGGTGGACTGAGACAGTATTTAATTCTATACAGTGGGATCAACTGATGATGTTACCAACAGCAAATTCAAAATGGGAAACATTCAAAGAACTTATCTTGGAAGCTACTAGGCTTTACATACCAACTAAGAAATATTGTTCAAGATTTAGGCCTAAATGGATGTCAGATGAACTAATGAGGCATATGGCAGAGAAGAAAAATGCATGGGATACATACAAATTAACACGTGAAACAGAAGCCTATGATAGATAAAAGTTGATCTGTAAGCAAGTTACAAAGGAGGTTAGGCAGGCGAAGGCAGATTACGAGAAAGCCTTGGCAAAGGATGCGAAGAAAAACAGCAAAGAGTTCTTTACTTATGTAAACTCTAGAAGGAAGGGGATGAATCAGATTGGTCCACTTGATATCGATGAGTCAACTGTTGATGATCCTGCTCAGGTAGCTAACAAACTAAATGAATATTTTGCATCGACATTCACACATGAGGAGTTATTCAGCGAGGGGAATGCCAGAGGTGTATTCAACTCTGGCAGTAAGCTAGAGAATCTTGTAATAACTGAGAGTAAAGTGGAGGAGAAATTGTTGAAGATAAACACAAGAAAGGCACCTGGGGTGGATGGAATCTATCAAGTTATATTATAGGAGGCAGCAATGGAAGTAAGCAAACCCTTAGCCATAATTATGAGAGCTTCCTTGGACTCAGGGGAGGTACCCATGGACTAGAGATGTGCAAATGTGACCCCAATTCACAAAGGAGGATCAAAGGCTGACACAAGTAATTATAGACCTGTGAGTTTAACTTCTGTTCCGGGAAAATTAATGGAGGCACTGGTTAAAGAAGCACGGCAGGATCATCTAGACAAGACTTCAGTTATAGCTCAGACACAGCATGGTTTTGTTAAGGGGAAGTCTTCACTGACCAATTTGATTGGATACTATGATGCAGTCACAAAAGAACTGGATGCAGGGAATAACTTTGATATTATATACTTGGATCTTAGAAAGGCTTTTAATACTGTTGCACATGGAAGACTGCTGCACAAATTGGAGCACTGTGGCATTGGAGGCAAATTGCTGCTATGGATAAAGGGGTGGTTGAGGGGGAGAAGACAGAGAGTGGTAATCAGTAGACACTGCTCATCGTGGACTAATGTTATTAGTGGAGTACCTCAGGGTTCAGTATTGGGTCCATTATTGTTTTCTGTATTGATAAATGATATTGATGATGGTATATCAAGCTTAATGTCCAAGTTTGCAGACGATACGAAGGTTGGCAGGGTTGTCAAGGACACTACTGTCACTATGCTACTGCAACAGGATCTGGAAAGGTTGAGCAGATGGGCTGAGAGGTGGCAAATGAAGTTTAACATTGACAAATGTAAAGTACTACACATGGGAAACAGCAACCCCAGAGCAACGTATCAACTCTGTGGTACTACACTGACAGTGGTAGAGAATGATAGGGACCTGGGGCTGGTTGTGCAGGCAGATATGAAGTTCTCTGAGCCGTGCATATAGGCTGCAAGAGTAGCTCCTGGTGTATTGTAAATGATATATAGGAATTTTTTAACAGGGATAAGGAGGTGATTATTCCCTTGTATAAGGCAATGGTCAGGCCACACCTAGAGTACTGTATACAGGCCTGGAGACCTCATTTCAAGAAGGATGTAGAGCTGCTGGAACGAGTACAGAGAAGGGCAACAAGATTAGTGAATGGAACAAAGGGGTGCTCTTACGAATAAAGGTTTAAGTTTTGCAAATGACAGTGTCTGGAGTATAGGCACCGGCGAGGTGATCTGATAGAGGTGTATAAAGCCTTGAATTGTTTGAGCATGCTCAATGCTGATGGGATTCTTCCTCTTGCTCAGAATAATCACCTGAGAGGGCATAAATTCAAATTGAGGAAAGACAGATTTAGGATAGATGTGCGGAAATTTGCCTTTAGCCAGCGGGTGGTTGGTAGGTGGAACAGACTTCCATCCCTTGTCGTGGAAGTTGATAGCCTAAATAAGTTTAAGGCTCGGCTGGACAGGTATTTCGAACGAACAGAGGGGTGAAGTGGAAGTGGTTATTTTTTATTTATTTATTTTACAGTAATTTTTTTGGCTGATGCTGTATAAGCTTGTTTTCTTGCTTCAAATGCCTCTATTAATGTTAATGCTAATGCTAAAGGGATTGTGAAGTCATTCTGGAGGCAGCGACTGACAATGACATTGCTCTGATCAAAGGATGTTCTGGCTTGGATGCTTTGGGTTTAAAATGTTCAGTGCCTAAGCCGATATTGCCTAAAGTTGTTGTCTTTGACGTTGAGAAGTTTTTTTTTTGTTTTTTAGGAGCATTAGTAACTAACGCCATATTGCTCTGGGATATGCGGTGGTCATTCCCTGACCTTTTCGTATCTTCTGTATTTGGTGGTGACGGGCTCGAACCCTGGTCTAATCAAGAAGCATGTGATACGCACTACTGCTCCTTCCCACCTGGCTACGGAGGCACCCAAGAGAAAGGTATCAAGAAAGAAGACTTAGTAAAGGAAATTTGGACAAAAAACTTTCAGGAAAGTGTAAAGAAGGTCCTAACAGTTAATAAAGCCAAAAGTATGGATACAGAAAATTGGGTTTTCCAACTTAATAAAAGTGTTTGGAAAAGATGGAAGCTAAAGAGTAGACTATTAATCGGCTGGTCTGCTTGTAGGTTTAAGGAAATCTTCCCGATCACTCAATGTTATAAGTGCTTGATGTTTGGCCATGTGGCTAAGTATTGTAAGAGGGAGTTGCATTGCGGTGGACACTGTGGGGAGGTAGGACATACCTTCCGTAATTGTGCAAATAAAGAAAAGCAGCCTATTTGTTGTAGTTGTAGGAAGAATCATGTGGAATCGGGCCATGTTGCCGTGAGCAAAGATTGTCCTGAGCACAAAAGAGCATTAGCATTAGCATTAGCATTAGTAGAGGCATATGATGCAAGAAAGCAAGCTTATGCAGTATCAGCCACAAAAAAAAAAAAAAAACCTTCCATTTCGCCCCTCCATTCGTTCTAACTGCCTGTCCAGCTCAGCCTTTAAATTCATTTAGGCTATCAACTTTCACAATAAAAGATTTGCTGGTAACTCTACATCCTTCCTAAAATGAGGGCCTCCAGACCTGTACAAAGTACTCTAGGTGTGGCCTGACCATTGCCTTGTATAAAGGGATAATCATCTCCCTCTCCCTGCTAGCAAAATTCCTATATATTATTGACAAGACTCCATGACCTGCCCTGGCAGCCCGTCTGCACTGTCAGCAAACTTCATATTTGACTGCCCAATTACCCCCCCCCCCGGAGGTCTTTTTCACTTTCCACTTTCCTGATTGTAGTACCACACAGCTGGTACGTTTCTGTTGGGTTATTGCTATCCATATGCAGTACTTTGCATTTGTCAATGTTAAACTTCAGTTTCCACTTCTCAGCCCATTTGTCCAACTTATCTCGATACAGTTGGAGTAGCATACTGTCTTCACTGTCATTAGGAACCCTGCCAACCTTTGTGTCATCTGCAAACTTGGACATTAAACCTGTTATACCTTCATCAATATCATTGATAAATATACAAAACAACAATGGGCCCAACACCGAACCTTGGGGAAATCCACTAATAACATTTGACCACATAGAGCAGTGTCCACTGATTACCACTCTCTGTTGTCTCCCTCTCAACCATCTCTTTATCCATTGTAGCAACTTTCCCTTAATGCCATACCTCTGCCTTGGAGATATACAAGAAAAAAATAAGTTATGGGTGAAGGCATTAAAGTGCTACAACTTAATGCCCAAAGAGCAAAAAGCGTTGCTTCTCAAGTGAATTTTTTGATGGAGAAGGACGATATTGCGGTGGCACTTCTACAGGAGCCTTTTGCGGTCCAACACCAAGTACGATGTTACCCACAAAGATATAGAGTGTTAGCCGAGGGTGATTCGCCGAATGTGGCCATTGTGGTTCGGGCACCTGACATAGTTGTAACTAAGATTTTGACACTATGTAACAAGAATGCAGTGTGCTGTGAGCTGATGGATGCGTTTGGAAGGATCTACTTGGTAACATTGTACTGTCAACACTCTGGTAACATCGAACATGATATTGAATACTTGGAAAAGTTAAAGAGACTGCTAGGTTCTGAGGGAGTTGTCATAGCATTAGACTCCAATGAAAATTCTCCACTTTGGGGAGGGGTGACCTCCGATGATAGAGGATGTCTATTTGAGGAGTTCATTGCGTCTTCAGTGTGGGAGGTATTAAATGTACCGGTCCTACATTGATTTTACTATGGCAACTGGTGCTGCTAAGAACAGTATTGACAATTGGAAGGTTATGGAATCTTACACCATCAGTGATCATAATGCGATCCTGTTTGCAATACGAAGCCAAAAAAGAAATAGGTGCTGGAATAGCACTGATCGGTTTGCTGATAAAACCGCATCATGGCCAAGATTCGAGCAAAGTTATTTACAGTTTGTAAATGAAGTTGAGTGGTCGGAAGATTAACATGGAAGTTAAACATGGAAGATTATGTATGTAAATTTAGTGAAGTAATAACACATGCTTGTTGTACAAGCATGAAGAAAAGATGTGTAACGAGCAGACCGGTCTTTTGGTGGTCTTCAAGGCTAACTGTTTTGAGGACCGAAGTGAGAAAACTGCGAAGACAAACTCAGAGGCAACGTAGGCTTGGTAATTTGGACATAGCTCAAAATTATATATGGTTTTATATAAATTAAAAAGACGTTTGTATATAGCTGAAATAAATAGCTCTAAGAATTGCCATTGGAAATTGTTTGTTGAGGAGCAGGGAGCTAGAGATCCCTGGGGAACTGTTTTTAAACTATTAAGCTCAAAGAAGAATGTAACGGATATCACTACTACGGTAGGAACTGAGTCAAACTTTAAATTGGAAGGACACTATGAACAGGATACTGGACGATCTTTTTCCGAGTTTGGATGATAATGAAGATACACCAACGCATGCTCAGATAAGATGCGAAAATTTGCAATATCAGTCCCTCAATGAAGAACATGATTTTATAATAGATGAAGTGAGTCGTGCTGTGGACCAGGCAAAGGATAGTAAGTCGCCGGGCCTAGATAAAATTGAGGTGTCTGTGTTGAAGAAGGCATTTATGCTGACTCCACAGATTATCTTAGAATTGTATAATAAATGTTTAAGAACGGGTGCTTTCCCTAAGAGTTGGAAGAGGGCCCAAGTGAGGTTATTGATAAAAAGTACGGATAGGCTGCTAAATGATTCAGGTGCATATCGACCTATTGCTCTCCTATCAGTGATGGGAAAAACTTATGAAAGATTGATCATTAACCGTTTACAAATGATCTATGAAAATAAATCTATGTCCTCAGGAAACCAGTATGGTTTTAAAAAAGGAAAAGGTACTGAGGACACTATTTATAGATTGACCAGAGCTGTTCAGGAGAATAATGATAGATATGTTCTGGCGGTATTCGTTGACTTCCAAGGTGCCTTCGACAGACTCTGGTGGGAGAGCATCTTAGCAAGAATAATTTTTATTTATTTTTTATTATTTTTCTTTTTTTTTTTCCTGTTTATACTCGGGGACGACCAAACGGTCAGAGGAGTTCACAAGATATTCAGCAGTCACGGTCTTGAACCCCGGTCACTCAAGGCACGTGTACTTATGCACCCGCGCGCCTGACCACTAGACAAATGGAATGCTCAAACAAATTGTACAATATAATGCGGGATTACTTTAGTGAAAGATCTGTTCTTGTATTAAATAGATATAGTATGAACAAATATCAAGAAAGATTTATAGAGGATGCCCGCAAGGCTCGGTGATGTGCCCCTTTGCTTGGAATATGGTACTTGACACCTTTCTGCAAAGAAGAATTGATGAGACTGAATGCATAGCGTATGCAGATGACGTTGCGATCCTAATCCATAGTAGCTCTAGGGTGCAATTAGAAACTAGAGCTGGTGAAATTTTAGGTTCACTAGAAACCTGGACAAAAATGAATAAGTTGAAGATCTCTCTTGGAAAGACGGTGCAAATGTTATTGAAAGGTAAGCTAAGTGCAAACCGACCTCCCACTTTGCGGCTGGAGTGGGGAGCGATCAGATATGTGATAGTGGCTAGGTACCTGGGCCTGCAACTTGAGGAAAGACTCTTTTTTACTGAACATGTTAAATATCTGAAGAATAAAATAAGATTATTGTATGCCAAGCTCCGAAGGGTGATACGGACCGATTAGGGTATTAAGGGAAGAGCATTAAATTTGCAATATCAATGCTTATTTACTTCAAACGTAACCTATGCCTCAGGAGCTTGGGTACATCGGATTGAAAATATAATGGTTGAGAAGTACTTGGTTCAGGCTCAGAGATTTGCCTTACTTGGAATCACTAGAGCGTGTAGGACTGTTTCCTCCGAGGCTTTGCAGGTGGAAGCAAGGAGGATGCCAGCACCGTACGAAGTGGGGAACATGCTTTGTAAAAAGGATAGGTGGAATAGGACCAGGGTATGTCTGCCAGGGGCAAAGGTTGATGACGTTGTAGAGCGGATATCATCTTTTAAGGGCACAAAAGGTGATATAGTTGTACACGTTGGCACAAATGATATTAAGAGAAGGAGACCGGCGGAATTACTTAGCAAGTACAGGTCACTGTTGAAAAAAAGCCGTGAATTAGGGTTGAACTTGAAAGTGTCTGCAATTCTGCCCAGACACGATAGGAGGGAGTATATGATGAGAGCCTTGTCGATCAATTCGGCCCTGGAGGGATTCTGCAAGGCTCAAGGGGTAGAATTTTTTTCAGCCTGGACTGTACTTGTTAACAGGAGAGATTGCTTCTACAGGGATGGGATACACTTAAATAGAACGGGTGCAAGAATATTTGCTGATGCTATCGAGGCAGTGTTAGGTGGGTCGGAAAACTGCTAGCTTGGGGGGAGACAAAGACCAATAGATTGACAGTAGCCACTGGCAGAGGTGAAAGTGATTCTTGCACTGCTTCTATTCAAATGAGCAGAAGTCTGAAAAACAAGATGCAGGATATTTCAGAGACTGCTGGTAGTCATTGCGTTACAAGTAAACACATGGGTTGTGTTAGGGTAGCTAAGAATAGAAACAGGTGCATGTATACTTGCGTGTACACCAATGCTAGGAGTTTGGTAAATAAATTTGATGAATTTGAGGTATTGCTCAAAACATCAAAGGCAGATATTGTTGGGATATCAGAGACGTGGTGTCACACAGATATAAGTAATGCGGAACTGGAATTTGGGGAATACAATGTATATAGAAAGGATAGACAGGACAGGAGGGGAGGAGGGGTTATGCTATTAATTAAGAAACACATAAAGTCAAAGGAAGTGAAGCCAGTTGACATCGATGGACAGGGCAGTGTCGAGTCAGTTTGGTGTGACATAAGCATAGAGAAATCAAAATTGAGAGTAGGAGTGTGCTATAGGCCTAATGACTCTGATGAGTATAATAATATATTGTACAGGGAAATAGAGTGGGCCAGTAAATCAGAGAGTCTTATAATGGGGGATTTTAATTTCCCAGATATTGACTGGAATTTGTGGGTTGGTCACTTGCACACTAGCAAGGCTTTTGTGGATTTATTGGATGATTGTTTTCTACATCAGCATGTTCGTGAGGCAACAAGAGGGAGCAATACTCTTGATCTGATTATCAGTAGTGATTCTTCATGCATTAAGAACCTGCAGATAAATGAACCACTAGGTGGCAGTGATCACAGTGTGTTGAAGTGGGATTTACTCAAGGAGGTAACTACCATCAGAGGTAAAGGGAAGGGTTTTTGTTTTCGTAAAGGCGACTATGATGGTCTGAGACAGTATTTAAATTCTATACAGTGGGACCAACTGATGATGTTACCAACAGCAAACTCAAAATGGGAAGCATTCAAGGAACTAATCTTGGTGGCTACCAGGCTTTACATACCAACTAAGAAATATTGTTCAAGGTTTAGGCCTAAATGGTTGTCAGATGGACTAATGAGACATGTGGCAGAGAAGAAAAATGCATGGGATACATACAAATTAATGGGTGACATGGAAGCCTATGATAGATATAAGTTGGTCTGTAACCAAGTCACAAAGGAGATTAGGCAGGCAAAGGCAGACTACGAAAAATCCTTGGCAAAGGATGCAAAGAAAAACAGAAAGGAGTTCTTTACATACTTGAACTCGAGAAGGAAAGGGATGAATCAGATTGGTCCACTGGATATTGATGGTTCAACAGTTGAGGATCCTGCTCAGGTGGCTAACAATCTAAACGAGTATTTTGCATCTACATTCACGCATGAGGAGTTATTCAGGAAGGAGAATGATGTAGGTAAAGTAAACATTGGCAGTGAGCTGGATGATTTTCTAATAACTGAGAGGAAAGTGGAGGAGAGATTGTTGAGGATAAACATAAAAAAGGCACCTGGGGTGGATGGGATCTATCCAGTTATATTAAAGGAGGCAGCAAAGGAAGTATGCAAACCCCTAGCCATAATTATGAGAGCTTCTTTGGACTCAGGGGAGGTGCCCATAGACTGGAGATGTGCAAATGTAA
This sequence comes from Mastigoproctus giganteus, assembly GCF_048544385.1. NCBI lineage: Eukaryota > Metazoa > Arthropoda > Arachnida > Uropygi > Thelyphonidae > Mastigoproctus > Mastigoproctus giganteus. The sequence continues at coordinate 4,975,114 of NC_143577.1, read as the reverse complement.
CCCCAATTCACAAAGGAGGATCAAAGGCTGACACAAGTAATTATAGACCTGTTAGTTTAACTTCTGTTCCAGGTAAATTAATGGAGGCACTGGTTAAAGAAGCACTGCAGGATCATCTAGACAAGAATTCAGTTATAGCTCAGACGCAGCATGGTTTTGTTAAGGGCAGGTCTTGCCTGACCAATTTGATTGGATACTATGATGTAGTCACAAAAGAACTGGATGCAGGGAATAACTTTGATATTATATATTTGGATCTTAGAAAGGCTTTTGATACTGTTGCACATGGAAGACTGCTGCACAAATTGGAGCAGTGTGGCATTGGAGGCAAATTGCTGCTATGGATAAGGGGATGGTTGAGTGGCAGAAGACAGAGAGTGGTAATCAATGGACACTGCTCAACGTGGACTAATGTTATTGGTGGAGTTCCTCAAGGTTCAGTGTTGGGTCCATTGTTGTTTTCGGTGTTTATGAATGATCTTGATGATGGGATATCAAGTTTAATGTCTAAGTTTGCAGATGATACAAAGGTTGGCAGGGTCGTTAAGGACACTACTGACGCTATGCTGCTGCAACGGGATCTGGAAAGGTTGAACAGATGGGCTGAGAGGTGGCAAATGAAGTTTAACATTGACAAATGTAAAGTACTACATATGGGTAACAGTAACCCCAGAGCAATGTATCAACTCTGCGGTACTACACTGACAGTGGTGGAGAATGAAAAGGACCTGGGGGTAATTGTGCAGGCAGATATGAAGTTCTCTGAGCAGTGCAAACGAGCTGCAAGAGTAGCTCATGGTGTCTTGTCAATGATATACAGGAATTTTTCTAGCAGGGATAAGGAGGTGATTATTCCCTTGTATAAGGCAATGGTTAGGCCACATCTTGAGTACTGTATACAGTTCTGGAGGCCTCAATTCAAGAAGGATGTAGAGCTGCTGGAACGGGTACAGAGAAGGGCAACAAGATTAGTAAATGGAACAAAGGGTTGCTCTTACGAAGAAAGGCTTAAGTTTTGCAAATTACAGAGTCTGGAGACTAGGCACCGGCGAGGTGATCTGATAGAGGTGTATAAGGCTTTGAATGGTTTGAGCATGCTCAGTGCTGATGGGATACTGCCTCTTGCTCGGAATAATCATCTCAGAGGGCATAAATTCAAATTGAGGAAGGACGGATGTCGGATAGATGTGCGGAAATTTGCCTTTGGCCAGCGGGTGGTTGGTTGGTGGAACCGACTTCCATCACTTGTTGTTGAAGTTGATAGCCTAAACAAATTTAAAACTCAACTGGACAGGTATTTCGAACGAACGGAGGGGTGAAATGGGAGAGGGTTTTTTTTTTTTTTTTTTTGGCTGATGCTGAATAAGCTTGCTTTCTTGCATCATATGCCTCTACTAATGCTAATGCTAATGCTAATGCTAAAAGGCCTAAATTTCTTCACGAAGAACAATGTGAGGGAAACTATATTAGGTATTACGTCATGTCCAAGAGATGATCATGTATATACAAAAAATTATATAAAGGATGAGGAGAAAAGGTTTCTGGTGGAAATTTTTATGTTGTGGCAGCAATCATGGGTTGCTGCCAGTAAAGGCCGGCAAACGTTTTTATTTCTACCGAGTGTAGATATTATTAACACAAGACAAAGGCCTTGGCAGCAATTCGGATTGAAAGCTACTTTTCTTTTAACCGGCCATGGATTGAATCAAAAATTATTTGAATTAAAATTAAAGGAAAGTGGTCGCTGCATATGTGGTGAAAATGAAACATCTAGGCATGTTATGTTGGATTGTATCAACTATGTTAATTTAAGATCAACTCTTGAACGTCAAATTGGCTTCTTGGAGGAAGATTGTCTTGGTGCCCTGTTCATCACTAAGAAAAATGTATCTTATTTTAATGAATATGTGTCTAAAGTTTTTAGAAGACGGGAAATGACTGCAAGATAGCAGTGGCTCGCCTCCTCGAGGCAGGGGCGGTAACTGCTTTGATCAGGACACATGGAATATGTGTTTCTCCTCAGAGCAGGCTAAGAGCTGTGTTAAAACTAACTTACTAACTTATTTTGTTATTAATAATTAACAATTTAAAAAATGTTAACAAACGTTCTGTCGCCAAATAAAATTGTAAGAGCCCAGCCACGTATGTGCTTAGGCACAGGGAGTGGTGGGCTCTGGCGCCTTGAAATGGATGACAGTGTGGTACCACTGAGTTGATATGTTACTCTGGGATTACTGCTTCCAATATGTAGTGCTTTACATTTGTCAATGTTAAACTTCATTTGCCATTCTCAGCCCATCTCCTCAACGTTTCTAGATCCTGTTGCAGCAGTGTACTCTCATTAGTCATTAACAACCCTGCCAACCTTCGTATCATCTGCAAACTTGGACATTAAGCCTGATATACCATCATCAATATTATTTATAAATACAGAAAACAACAATGTTTCAACAATGACCCAACACTGAACCCTGAGGATTCCACTAATAACATTAGTCCACGAAGAGCAGTGTCCATTGATTACCACCCTCTGTCTTCTCCCACTCAACCATCCCTTTATCCACAGCAGCAATTTGCCTCCAGTGCCACAGTGCTCCAATTTGTGCAGCAGTCTTCCATGTGCAACAGTATCAAAGGCTTTTTTAAGATCCAAATATATGATATCAAAGTTATTCTTTGCATCCAGTTCCTTTTGTGACTACATCATAGTATCCAATCAAACTGATCAGACAAGACTGCCTCTTAACAAACCCATGCTCTGTCCGAGCTATAACCGAAGTTTTCTCTAGATGATCCTGCAATGCTTCTTTAATCAGTGCATCCATAAATTTCCCTGGAACAGAAGTTAAACTAACAGGTCTGTAATTACCCTTGTCTCGGTTTGTTCCTCCTTTGTGGATTGGGGTCACATTTGCACATCTCCAGTCCATGGGTAGCTCCTCTGAGTCCAGGGAAACTGTCATAATTATGGCTAAGGGTTTGCTTACTTCCTTTGCCGCCTCCTTTAATGTAACTGGATAGATCCCATCCACCCCGGGTGCCTTTCTTGTGTTTATCTTCAACAATTTCTCTCTTACTTTACTCTCAGTTATTACAAGATTATCTAGCTTACTGCCAGAGTTAAATACACCACTGGGATTCCCCTCCCTGAATAACTCCTCATGTGTGAATGTCGATGCAAAATATTGGTTTAGTTTGTTAGCTACCTGAGCATGATCATCAACCGTTGAAACATCGGTATCAAGTGGACCAGTCTGATTCATCCGCTTCCTTCTACAATATACATAAGTAAAGAAATCTTTGCTGTTTTTCTTTGCATCCTTTGCCAAAGATTTCTCGTAATCTGCCTTCGCCTGCCTAACCTCCTTTTTAACTTGGTTACAGACCAACTTATATCTATCGTAGGCCTTTGTGTCACGTGTTAATTTATATGTATCCCATGCATTTTTCTTCTCTGTCACATGTCTAATTAGTTCATCTGACATCCATTTAGGCCTAAATCTTGAACAATATTTCTTAGTTGGTATGAAAAGCCTAGCAGCTTCGAAGATTAATTCTTTGAATGGTTCCCATTTTGAATTTGCTTGTGGTAACATCATCAGTTGGTCCCACCGTATAGAATTTAAATACTGTCTCAGACCACCGCAGTCACCTTTACGAAAGCAAAAACCCTTCCCATTACGCTTGATGGTAGTTACCTCTTTGAGTAAATCCCACTTCAGCACATTGTGATCACTGCCACCTAGTGGTTCCTTTATCTCCAGTTTCTTAATACATGAAGAATCACTACTGATAATCAGATCAAGAATTACTCCCTGTAGTTGCCTCCTGAACATGCTGCTGTAGAAAACAATTATGTTGGTTGAGATATTGAGTTACGGGTACCTCTAATATAATAATTTGATTTGATTTTGCCATTGTCCGGTTGTCTGAAACACTGCGAAACAGACGGCCAGGTTCATCCACAACCTTTCTCCGCCCGCAGCACTCTCCATGATGAGGGCGTATTCCCAATACACTCTTGATGCTGTCGAACGGGGATAGTGCAATTTCTGTATCACCTCCTTCGCGATAGAGTGACCCATGCGTCGGGTAACCACTATCAGCCCTCTTTCAAAGTAGGTTAATCCATACTGACATCGAATTAGCGTCTACGTGAATGCAGTGATGCAGTTTTCCCAAACCTGCCAAGCGGTGGGTTCGTTCACTAGCGACAGGGGTGACAGCGTCGCGTTGCCCAGGAGCCAGGTGTCCCATGAATTCTGCCCTTTCAGTGTAATTTTCCTTTAATTTTATAGTATTAAAGCTATTGTACTTACCCTGTATTATATTTCCGGCGAGATGGTATCTCTACCGCTTATTAACCCATGGCTTAGTGTCGTGAAGGGTTTTGTAAACTTAGGGTACCTGCGTGTACCGTTACACCTTACAATAAAGATCCTATTTATTTCAATTTCCTGTTTCTTGATAATAAACTCACCGATAATAGCTGCTTCCTGTGGATAGCTCTTTCTGCTTTTCGAGATTCCGCTGTGTTGTGTGATGCACAACATAGCGGAATCTCCAAAGAAAGTTCAGGAAAGTGCAGCTTCAGGTTTTCTAAGGGTAACCACAGAAGGAGGTTGATGGATAGACTGTAGGACGATGCTGCTCAACGAGATAAGATCTGACAAGGCATCGTAACTGACGAACTCCTCTGACCGTTTGGTCGTTCCTGAGTATAAGCAGAAAATTTATTTTTATATTCTCCATTGGATTTCTCGTTATTTGTGATATATTTGAAATGTAAGTAGTTGTGGACCTTATAATGGTTGAGCGTCCTTGTCGTTCACAATGTTTTCTGTTTTCTAATAAATTTATGTGGTCATCCTCCAATGAATGTTTCGTAGAAATTATTATATCTTAAAGGAAAACCCAAAATGATTAGTTGTTTTTAACTCTACGCTAGAAATGTACGTCAGATCAGGTCACGGTCACAATAACTGGCTTGCCATTTTCGTTTCATCTTTTGTAGAGAAGCACGTCGTTTTATCTAATCATATAAGGAAGGCATTCGTCAATTCATTGAACAACGTAATAATGCAACGCATTAAATTATTCAGATTGAGAGCCGAAAGGAAAAGCTTTGTTAAGGATGTTTACCGCGAGAGATAATCACAGATAATCACTCATTCCAGAAATTGTTTATGGAGTGGTGATTCATGAAAAATTACTAAAACGTTTTCCTGTTATTCGATTCTCTCTGTCTTTAAAATTTTTAGAAACTGTACTCTTGTCATTTGGTTTATTCTTTAGATTTGCATCAGTTAGCTTTGGACAAAGGAACTCAGCCATGTAGCTTTGACGTAGCATGTCTGATTTTCGCTATTAGTATAAGAATTATTAAATGAATAAATGAATGATAATGATGTAAAAATAGTGCACCTCTTTATTCCGCATTCAACAAGAAGACACCTTTGAGCTATGCGTTTTTTTTTTTGTACAACGAAAGACGCCCTTCACACCAAGGACACAGGGCAGTCTTTTGGGGTTCAATTTAGGTAATCTTCGTTTGGCGTTCGTTAGCCCTCTTCATTCTAGAGCCTTACTGTATTATCATTATTAAATCTTTATTGTATTGCAATAATGTGACCCTTCATGACCAATAGCCAGGGGTTTTACATCAAAAGTCGAATTAAGTTAGAGATCTCACATCGAAATCCTGAGTCTCTAGGCTTCTATCGTAATTTGTCAAAATATTACATAAATTAGAGGTAGACAGTTAATAGCTGAATTATTAGGGTAACTAGACTGCTACACAAGTATAAAGCAAGATAAAATTATAAAAATTTAGAAACAAATAACAGCAGATAATGAACACTTTCCAATTGGACTTCCGCGAGAGATATCACGGTGGATTAATACCTTTTGTCCTACAATGTTAACTTTACAATGACATCTTTTTCTATATTTTTTGTTACGTATATATTGATGGAGAGCTGCATCTACGTTCTGGACCGTCTGAAGCATGCTGGTGGGAATGAAGCAGTCAGCACGGTGGAGCCTATTATAGTTGCTGCAGAGAGAGGGAGGGGGCTCTGAGGATTTGAAGTTGATCGTCTAGTAGCAAATGTCCCAAAATTTTGAGAGCTGATGTAGTGTAGCATGTAATCTTTCTTCAACTTTCGATTTCATAGTTGTGTAATTGAGAGCTGCTGCTGTAATGGTGATAGCGTGGATATCATTTGTGAGGTTATATTTGCTGTTATGTTAGGTTATGTTTTTGTTTTCTTTTTTTTTTTTAGGTTATGTTATGTTTGGATGATCAGGTTGCTTGCAACCTGATCAACCAAAAATATCATAACCTAACATAACATATCATCCAATATTCGTCGGACTAACTGCTGCGCAGTGAAGCTCAGATCTGTGAGTCCTACAGGACGGCTCAGAGATCTGGGCCGTCTTTCCATCTTAGATGGAAGTTACATAGTCTCGAACATAAAGTAAACGCTGCTTTGTAATCCATCTCAATCTACACATTTTGATATGAAGGGCTTCAAGATGTCTGTAGAAGTGGAGCTATGGTTGAAATATTACTCTTAGATCTGTGTGGTTGTAGACCCTCATCATTAAAGAACCATTTAGCACCATAGAAAGATGTGATTGATTTGGCTTCATTGAGAAAATAATCATTGCAGATTTTGACGGATTTATTTGCATATCAAAAGTTAACAAATATTTAGCGAAATTCAGGCGATTTAAAAATAAAATAAATTTTCTGTTTATACTCCGGGACGACCAAACGGTCAGAGGAGTTTACAAGATACACAGCACCGTATACAAGAAACAGCACCGTATTCAGCAGTCACGGGCTTGAACCCTGGTTACTCAAGGCACGTGTACTTATGCACCCACGCGCCTGACCAATATCATTTGCATATAAAACTTTGAACAGAGATCCACCACCCAATAGATAACCACCAACAAATCAAGTCATCATTATATTAAACGTATTAAAATGCTCTTCCGTAAAATTTATATTTTTTGTTTGTTTTTTTCAAAGATATTCGAAACCGTATCTATAAATTTGGTTTTGAAGATATTGCCACAACACTTATTCCAACACTAACTTACCTGAAATACGAACTTTTATGATGCTGTTAACGATTTGCTAAGAGAAAAAGAAAAGAAAAAATTTGTCTTAGCAATCTGTGTTTAAAATTACTTTATGAGGCCAGAATTTAACAGAATTTAAGGAAAACACATATAAAGTAAAACTATATAAAGTTAAGAACTATAGAATTGAGATAAAGAAGGTAGGGCAACAACAACAACAAAAAAAAAAAAGAAAATACGTACGACAGCTAGAAAATTTTAAAAAAATGGCAATTTTCTTTAATTTATATGCTGATGTAAAACGCATTTTATTGAAAGAAAATAAATTAAAGAAAAATCAATTTAGATATACATATTTTATTCCGAATAAACACAGAAATACACTTCGAGCTCATATATGCAGAAAACAAAAGTGTTTGTTATAGAAGACCCTTAGGTCTATAACAAATTTTAGTATTTTATTGGCCCATTACCAGCTTTAATTTCTGCCTTACGCCTTCTGGTATGGAATACCATATATCAGACTGATTCTTGATATAATCGCTGCTTAGCTCATGGTACCTGACATGAATGATGCCTTCTTGAAGTGTAATCTTGCTTGATGGCTTTTAGCAACACTTTTCTGTCTCATAACACTCCAGCAGTTTTCGATTGGGTTCAAATCTCACTATTTCATGGCCGTGATAAGCATAGGCTATATGCTTTCGTGGGTACCACCAAATGGTAGGATCGCCAGAGAATACATGCAATTTGCAGACACAATACACACTGGTTTTTGAAATTACATTTCCGGATGACCCTAATAAAATAGTTTAGTAGATTTTTTGTTTTTTTTTATACCGGTGTGGGGAGAATGGTGATTACAACCGTGCCAGCATATAAGCAAGAACTTATTTTGTTATATTTTTATAGGTATATGAATTTTGTTTTGTATATACATATTTCTATATATATAACGACGTATAGTAATAAAGTGACTGGACTGGTACTGTTGCGGTCATTTTCGATTAGCTTAAAAATAAACGGAAGTGCTATGTTGTACTGCAAACTTCCTCCAACAGATGGTAGTAAAGAGTTTGTTGCGTTTTGTGATACAGTCAGTAGGCTGACAGGTTGCAAGTAACAATCAGTTTCGTTACTAGCCTTAACATCCCATGTCACAATTTCGCAATGGAGTAACGAACGAATATCAAAATTTGCCTTAAACTGGGAAAATGTGCAAGATAAACGTATAAAATATTAAACAAACTGTTTATGATGAAACATTAAGTCGTACCAGTGTACTTGAATGGTATAAACGGTTAAAATACGGACGTGAAGATGTTCGCGAGGACCAAAGAAGTGAGTGTCCATCACCGTCTCGACAGAGTTACAAAAGTTCCGGAAATTGTGGCAAGAGGTCGTCGTTTGACTCTCAGAATGATGGTTTCATCCAAAGTAGGATTACCTGCAGCCAACACTAATTACAAGTACTTTCTCCTCATAACCATTGACTTTGCCGGGGCCTTTGACATGCTCTGGTGGCCAAGCATTCTTCGCAGGCTACGATTGGCACGCATACCAGCCAACTTATACAGGTGTATAGAAAGTTACCTTTCCAACAGGAAGATCACCATCTCCTCACCATACCAGAAGCTCACCAAATCTATCTACAGAGGCTGCCCACAGGGTTCGGTCCTCGGTCCGTTCCTCTGGAACATCGTCCTTGATGAGTTACTTGATCTGGATCTGGGCCCTGTTACTATCCAAGCATTCGCAGATGATATTACCATCTCCATCGCAGCGGACACCAGAACAGCTCTCGAGGCCGCTGGAAACCAGGCACTACAGATCATACAGGACTGGGCAACTCTACACAAGCTCCGGATTTCTCCACAGAAGACACAATCCATACTTCTCAAAGGCACCCTACAAATATCAAGGCCACCTCAGATCAAGGTACAAGGAAAAACCATCAAGCTGGTAACTTCCCTAAAACACCTGGGTATCATCCTGGATTCAAAGCTCTCCTTCTTCCCGCACCTCTCATACCTTCAAGTAAAAATCAGAAATTATGCAGCCTTAATCGTCCGAGTAAGCAGGTGTGACTGGGGTCTGAACCGGAGAACACTCAAACTCCTGTATAACGCTATATTCCTCCCTGTTATTACATACGGATCTGGGATTTGGTACCATAGAGCAATAATTGTTCGCAATAAATGCAAACTGGAAACAATTCAGCGAAGTATACTGCTTGCCATTACCAGAGCCTGTTGTACAGTAAGTTCTCCGGCCCTACAGGTTCTTGCAGGTGTCCTCCCCCTTGACTTGGAGGTTATCCGTCGAGGATTGCACTACTGCCTGTCGCGGGGAATCCCAGCTACCATCTTTGGACATACCATCGACACCCGCACTGACTGCAAGCAAGAAAAGAAAAAACTAGCTGCCATGCTAGTACAAATCTGGCAGACAAGATGGGAGGAGACGGACAAGGGCCTGATAACTAAGAAATTCATCCCGGATGTCAAACTAGTTTATCCAAAGTCGCCGCCTTGGTTCTCTCCTGGCCTCTACTGTACATATATTATAACTGGACACGGCTCTATAAATCATAAGTTGACTACCTTGGGAATCATCAATAACCCCTACTGTACATGTGGAGAAATTGAAGATTGGGACCATCTTCTTTATAACTGCCCAATTTATAACGATCTTCGAGGAACACTGTACACCAGGCTACAACACATACCTCAAGGACAGGAGCACCTGCTAATTTCTGAAGAACAATATTATAAATCATTAACTGAGTACGCACAGAACCTCTTTTCTAGGCGCAGGACTCTACAACCAACTCAAGCCAGGGATAGAAACTTGTAAAGGACTTACTCAAACTTGAACTAAAAAAATCTGTACTTGACTGTTTTACCAGCATCGACTTGCTAACCCTGGAACATCCAAAGTAGGATTACCTGCTAACTTTCCATATGGTTTGGTAGGCTCCAGTGGTCTTGACCACTCCACCGCAAAATATAAGTCACACTCAGCACTCTCGCTGAGTGGTTTTTCTACCCTTCTGGAGTTATCCTCTCCCCCTTTTCTCCTGGTGGGGCATATGCTCCACTGTCAATTTATGGGATGCCCTTACCTACATCCCGTTACTCTTACTTTCATACCCCATCTTCTTCCGTACACCCTGTACTGCCGCACTCTACCTTATTTTTTTATTTATTTTTATTATTTATTTACTTATTTATTTTTTTATTTTATTATTATTTTTTTAATTTAATTTAATTTATTTATTTTTTTTTATTTTTTTTTTATTTTATTTTATTTCTTTTTATTTTTTTTATTTTATTTATTTATTTATTTTTTTTTTTATTTATTTATTTTTTTTTTATTTTTTTATTTATTATTTTTTTTATTATTTTATTTTATTTTTTTTATTTATTTTTTTTTTTTATTAATTTTTTTTTAATTTTATTATTATTATCATTTTTTATTTATTTATTATTTTTTATTATTTTTTTTTATTATTATTATTATTATTATTATTATTTTTTTTTTTTTTTTTTTTTTTATTTATTTATTTATTTATTTTTTTTTTTAATTGGTCTCCGTTCAGGAAGCTCAGGCAACTCTGACGGAGACCTGCCAGAGAATAATGGGCAGCCTGGCTACCTCCTAGTGGTGTGTGCGGGCAACGTGGGGTTCCACCAGGGGCCCTGCGGCCAAATGCCAGGACACACAACAGAACCCAACACAAAACTACACATTCAACACACTACACTTTTTCTGGCATTTACAGTGTTCTGTATTTCTTCACAGTGTACATATGGCGCAGATGTGGGAAACCACAGGTGGCGCCCGACCCTAACACTATGCACACTATGCACACTATCTCAGAATGATGGCTGATGAGTTGGACAAGGAGACGTATGGGCAAACAGAAACAATGAAGACTGTCATCATGCATAGACTTCATCCAAATATGTTAAGACTACACTCATTTCCTCGACTGTATTGTCAGTGGAGAAGACTCTTGGGTGTGTCAGAAACAAAGTGTCAGATGATGCCGTGGACTTCAACATCACTCAAAACGTCACCTTCACAGAAGTCCAGGATCAAGGCGATGCTGATCATGTTTATCCACAAACAGTGCGTGATACACAAAAAATTTGTACTTGAAGGGAAGAAAGTTAATGTCACGTTCTAAGTACAGGTTCTTTAAAGACTATGGAAGTGCATTTTTCTGATGTGGCCGCGATTTCGAAAGAAAGGTTTGTTGCACGACAATGCTCCCGCCCATTCCGCACTTGTTGTGAAGAGATTTCTGACGAAACATGGCATTTTACAGATCAATCATCCATCTTACTGTTCAGATCCAGCACCTGCGGGCTTCTTCCTCTGCAAGGTGAAAACTCTCCTCAGGCGAAAGTAATTTCAGGATGCTGAGGATATAACGGGAAACATAACGGCCAAACGGAACACCATCTCTTCCGACTCTTTTCAGAAACTTTGTGAATGTGTAATAACTACATTCAATCAGATAGTGATTACGGTACTTTGAAGTAAAAATAAAAACGGTTTTTTGAGCTGCTTCACTTTGTTTATGTTTTTTTGCGCCCTCTCTGGAAACTTTTTTCCCCTAAGCTGTGAACACATGAAGTTCTTGAAACCACAACGACGAGCAATTCGAGCATAAATATCGTAGTTTGTAATTTTGCTATGAATTTTTGAATGGATTGTGTTGTGATCTATCGTGTTGCGTTTTGTGATACAGCCAGTTTTCACCTCGAATGCAATGTGAATTGTCACGATGTTAGGATATGAGACACGAGGATATAAGAATATTCTCACGCAACAGTTAATATTCGATGAAAAAGTTAACAAGATTTAAAGTATTCTTTTTTTTGTTGGAAAAACTGTTAAATGATTAATATACTCGTAAAGTGGTATAATATTAGTATTGTTTTAGTAAGCCGAATGATGGAAGAAGCCAATCAACACCAATATTCATACTCTTCCCATCAGACCCGTGCGGTAGATTTTCTCAGTATGATGCAAGTCTTCGAAATGCCGCCCCTATTTTGATTTCGCTGCTTATGCCGCCCCCTTACGGTGCCGCCTGATGCGGCGGCCTCTCTGTATCATAGCACGGCACGGCCCTGCTTCCCATTCTCACGAGGGAATCATCCAGTTTTGCTTTAAATTTATCCATATTTACCGCCTCTACAACATTAGGAAGAAACTTTTTCCGATGTTCGACAATCTGCTGTTAGTAGGTGAACATCATGAGATCCAATTTTCTGTTTTTCCATGAACCCTTGCCGCGAGATTTAACAGCAGCTGATCCGGAAGCCACCTAGAGAGTTACCAATAGGGTCGTCAGGTGGACTATCCAGCGGCCGGCCTGCGAAACTGTTTTTGAGCTGTACCCTCGAAATGAAGGAAGATTAACAGCAAGTACGGATATCACTTAAAAGAAGGGAGGATGAACCTATACAGCCCTCTCTCACCTGATGTATATGGACGACATCGAACTCATGCTACAACCGAGAATCAACTCCAAGAATTTGGAGTTGATTCTCGGTTATAGCAAGGCAATCCAGTCGAACGAAACTACCAGCCAAAGACCGGTGAAGACCTTAAGGCCACGACAGAAGGAAGACTTGCAAATATATGGGGGATGATGCAAGCTCCTCAGTTAAACGCAAGGAGATGAAAGCCGTCTGACTGAAAAATACCATCAGAGACTGTGAAGCTTGCTAAAATGAATGGCGAGAACGTGACCATAGCCATAAACTCTACCCAGTCCCAGTATTAAAGTGCTCTTCGGGATCATAGACTAGACCGACACCGAGCTGGAGGTTATTACGAAATCGACCACGATAATAATGACGAAGTACCGCCAACACCATCCGCCGAAGTCGGTCATCAAAAGCCCCACCATAGCCCGAAAAGAAGGAGGGAGGGGGAGACTGAGTGACCTCATTGAACAAGAGAAGAATGCGATTGAGAACTTGCGGGATTACTTCAAGAAAAACACAGCACCCTACCAAGCCATAAGAAAAGTAGTAAACGGCACGCAAGACTAAACCTTAACAAGGAGATTCCACTCACACAGCCAGAAGGAACAAAGACAGAAAGATGAGTGAAGAAGACATTCCATGACAGAAACTGCAATGACCTTTATCAAAACTGCATATATAAGAAGGCTTCCAACGCATGGCTCACGAAAGGAAGCTTTTCTCCGAGACAGAAGGATTCATGCTTGCCATCCAAGACCAGGTAATCAATGTCAGGAACTACAGGAAATAGATGACACTTGTCGACAATGCTAACTGGCCACAGATGCGATCCAGCATATCACCGAGAGATGCAGATTTATCATCCAAACGGAATACACTCAGAGACATGACTACGTCGCCAGAATCAGAAGCTAGCGAAAAACGTATCAGCTGATCAAAGAAAATGTACAGTATTACAAGCATGTACTTCAGCTCGTACTAGAGACTCTACTCACAAGCTATACCGGGAACTTGACATAATAACGGACAAGACGGTTCCACACAACAGACCAGACATTGCCCTCATTTCCTTTTTATCGATGACTCTACCTGATTGACATAGTGGTGCTCAACACCAGCAGCCTCCAGAAAACATACGAGGAAAAGATCGGAATGAAACTACACAATCGACAAGACATGACAGGAAGTCAAAGATAATTGGAATACAGAAAAAGTAATAACCATTCAACTCATCGTGTCAACCACTGGCATGGTGCCAAGGAGCTTCCATAAGACCCTAGCATCAATAGGCCTTCCAGAGAACATTTACATGGAACTCCAGAAGGCAGCAATCCTAAACACCTGCAGAATAGTAAGAGAGTTTCTCGACCACCAGTAATAACAACAATAGTAACTGGACCAATAATAGTAACCAACTACCTCATGTACTTGGTACCAGTACTCGTCACGTTGCGGAAAAAACCCATAAAGGAGAAAGTTTTTATAATAATAAAAATAACAGGAAAAGATCGGGAAGCACGCAGACCTAAGGCAGGAGGAAAAGGAGCTGTCGTATATGAAATAAGTAATGGCCATCCAGATCACTGTGTGAACCATCGGTATGGTGCCAAAGACACTACACAAGAGCCTAGCAGTAATAGGTCTCCCAAGGAAACTTACAAAACTCAAACTATTATATTAGGGCCACCCATAATTTCTTACATATACCCATTTATGTGTTGTGTCTATAAATTGCGTGTGTTCTCTCGTCGATCTGTCTGTTTTGCTAGACGAAAAAACCCCAGTTTCTGAAGGAAAAAACCTTGCGATTTAGGACTTCCGTGACTCAGCCACGGAGTGAAAAAAGCCATTAAAGTTCCTCATCGGCGGGATTCAAACCCGGGCCTTTTCCACTTTGTAACCTGGGGAGGCTACCATATTAGGCTCCCGTATTAGGCTACCACAAGTGAAGTGCAAGCCTATTCATGTGCTTCCTGAGCAACTGCGCTAGTGACCACCCTGGAGAGAAGAAAAAGCCAACGCATGAAATAGAACATAGAAATGATTTTAGTTCTTTAGTTTTTAGACCCTTTTAGTTCTTTAGTTTTGATAAGAATGTCCTGTATTTGAGTTTGCTGCCTAATCCATGTGTTTCTCATCTTATCTAACAGGCTGATTCCCAATATAATTCGTTCCATTCTTCGCTGTGTAGTTATCGGCTTCTCTTCCATTCTTTTGGTGAGTGCCCAAGTTTCACTTGCATAAGACATGGTGGGGAGTATACATTGGTTCGTTATTTTACGTTTCAGACAAAGTGGGATATGGCTCCTCAGTATGTGACTATATTTCATGAATGCTATCCATCCAAAATTTATTCTTCTCTTGACTTCCAGCCATTTATCATTATTACAGCTAATAACTTGTCTCAGATAAGAATATGACTCCACCTTTTCAATTACTGCTCCTTCAATCATTATTTCCCTTCCTGTGGCATACTCGTTAATCATTACTTATGTGGGCCAGTAAATCAAATTGTTTCATAATGGGGATTTTAACTTTTCAGATGTTGACTGGAATTTGTGGGTTAGTCACTCGCACATTAACAAGTCTTTTGGAGACTTGGAAGACTGATTTCTGCAATAGCGTGTTAGAGATGAAACAAGAGAAAGAAATAGTCTTGACCTGGTTATCAGCATTCATTCTTCATGCATTAAGAATCTGCAGATAAAAGACCCACTGGGTAGCTGCAATCACAGTGTACTAATATGGAATTTTACTAATGACATACCTACTGTCAAGGGTAAAGTGAAAACCTTTTTCGTACATAAGGGTGACTGAAGTAGTCTTAGACAGTTGTGAATATCGAGATGTGAATACGTCGGAATCTCGACGTGTTCACATCAGGATAGATCGTGGAACACGATCCTATCAGTCGAACATTAGGAACAATATGTTTAGTTAGGTAGTTGTGTATTGAGCGCCAGAGCAACTGAGGGCTATGAGGCGTCTGTACAGTATATATCTTGTCTGTAATTGCGTATAAGCTTAAGTTAGTTTTCAGCACAAAAAACCTGATTTTTGGGGAATAAAATAACCATGCAAACTTTGGCTGAGATTGAGGACGGCCATACCACTAATTCCGCCACGTCAAGAAAGAGAAAGTTCATAAAAACTTCCTCGCTCATTCATGGAATTCGAACTCATGCCTTTTCCATTAGTGTAGGCGTGCGATGATTACATACTGGCCGCCGTAGCCTAGTGGTCAGGCGCGCGGGTGCATAAGTACACGTGCCTTGAGTGACCGGGATTCAAGCCCGTGACTGCTGAATACAGTGCTGTTTCTTGTAAACTCCTCTGACCATTTGGTCGTCCCGGAGCATAAACAGAAAATTTATTTTTATAATCACTTGCTACCAGCGAGGGCGCCAATATATGGCAGATCAATATATATGAAGATTAATATGGCAGCTCATCATGATACCTTCCAGTGGTCTGGAAGTTATCGTGATGAGCTGCCATATGGATCTCTGAATAGCCATCTGTGTGGAAGGCTATTCAGAGACTTGCCGTCTGCGAATTTGTGGGTACTCAAAGACACGGGGGCAAGATATTTGTGCTCTGTATCTGTGACCCATAAACTGCACAGGTGAGATAGATCCTGATTTCGTTTTTCAGCGACGATAATATTCTTTCAGTCGCCGCCCAGATTCACAATCCGAATCTGATTAAACATCTTTAGGATGGTCGAAGGAGACGTATTGGAGAATACAAAGCACCATACACAATGATCTAGTCTTGTTCTGTGGTTCAGAGAGGGTCATACCGCCATTAAATCTTTAAGAAAGACAGAGACAGAGACTTCCCTAACCAGACAAGGATAATAACCTTTCCTATCATTCGAGTGGATGGTCCAAAATACCAGATGGGGGGCTCGCCGTTGGCTGGACGTTATTTGGTTATTTTAATTATCTGAATATATGCGAGACGGTTGTAGGTGAAACTCGAGAGGACTGCGGTTTCTGAGCCTGTTTGGTCCCGACTACCATGCCACGATCAGTCATTCGAATTTTCGATCTTGTCCATTCTCTCATTGAATTGCACACATATAGCATCCGCATCTGTCCACATGCTTTTTTTGCGTGGTACGAATATATGGTGTTTTTACATGGTAGAATTGTGAGTTAGTGGTAAGTGCAAACTAAGGCTGTGAGTCGTCACTATATTGTCTATGTAATTGCATTTTGTAAATGTGTCGGTTAAATAAAATAAATAATAATAATAATAGATTAAAAAAAAAAAAAACGCGACCATCCTCACGCGATTCGAACTGAAACCTTTTCTGGGACAGGACAGTGATTGTAAGCGTCGTGTTACCCACAACGACTGTTCCAGAAAGAGTTGGAGGAATTTATTATTAATAACAGCTTAAATGCTATTAATAACGGTCTAAATCTACTTGAAGTAGTAACGACCTTTTCCAACTCGTTTGGAGGATCAAATATTGATGTGATATTAACTAATTTTCATTTTAAAGCAGTTGTTCGTGATTGGATGGTGATTACTGATTGGACAAGTGATCACATTTTTTTGTTGTTTTTGATTTTTCTAAACCTGGGGATCAATTTTCACCACAGCCAGCTTTAGTCAGATTTGCCATAAATCACATAAACTGGGAATTATTTGACTCGTCTATTTGTTCAGCTTTTCCTGAACAAGTCTTTTGATCTCTTCATCCTCTTATGGCTACTGAAATTGCTGCCTTATCATAGCAATCATTACTTAAGGCCTCATAAAAATCGTCTAGAAAGAAAAAGATCAGATTAAAGACCTGTTCCTGGTGAACCTCAGAATTGTCTTCTTTAAGGAAAAATGTACATTAAGCCCTTCGGAAATATCAGCGTCGATGTAGGGATTGGCATTGATGAAGTAGCTGATTTTGTCTCAATATATTTCACTTAAACAAGGTGACATCAAGGCTATTGCAACACATAAATAGGAAACATTTAAGGAGTGTGTTTACAGTGCAAGTAATGATAATCCTTGATGTATTATTTATAAGATAGCTCGTAATAAGAATCACTCTTCAGATGTATACGGGACTTTGAAGGAAGATTTCCTGGAGACTACTGATTGGATGAATACAGTGTTAATGTTATTCTTGACAGGCTATTCGCGGTGGGTGATCTAATTACTAATCCTATTGTACATTCGAGTTGAAAATTCGCTTTATAGTAGCAATTTCCAGACAGGAGAATTTACCATTGATGAGTTAACCTCTGTTGCTAAAAAGATTAATATTAAGAAATGTCCAGGGATAGACTTGGTTGAAAATATATTTATTTTGGGATTATTGACATTGCGCCACTAGTGCTGCTTTTCCTTTTTATAAATGTCTCTTTCCTGTTTTGTGGAAAATTGAACTTTTAAAACTGATTAAAAAAACCACATAAACTGGCATTAAAGCCTCTATCCTATAGGCCTATTGCACTTTTGCCATTGGGAAGTTACTAGAGCGTTTAATGATCATCCATAACACTTATCTTCTTCAGTCAAAAAATGTGGTGTCTTCTAATCAATATGGTTTCTGTGTAGGAAAGTCCTGTGAGAATGCACTTGTTGAATTTGTTCACAGCATTAAGAGTTAAACATGAAAATACATATTAGCTATTTTTGAGGGTGCTTTATGAGGGCGCAAAGTACATATTAGCTATTTTTGAGGGCGTACATATTACCTGATTTCGAGGGCGTACATATTAGCTGCTTTCGAGGGCGTACATATTAGCTGATTTCGAGGGCGTACATATTAGCTGTTGTCGAGGGCGTTTTGATTCTCTATGGTCGCAAAGTGCTCTCGAATGGTTACGATCACCTGGATAAACTTAGCAACTACCACTTGTTCATGAGCTATTTCACTAATCGTAGTGAAGTTTATATTTCAGGAGCTGTCTAGAGAAGTTTCAGGAGGGTGTTCCCAGGGGCCACTTATATCGAATACAGTGTTACAGGATTGAATTTCCGTTGTTTCAGTGGTACTAAAATCATCGCTTATGCTGATGATCTTACCATCTTAATTCATGCTTCATCTGGATCTGTTATCGAAAATAATGCTAATGATGTTTTACAAAATTTGTTTCAATGGACTATGGATAACATATTGAAAATTATTTCTTCTAAGACTAAAATGATTGATGATCTTTGGATCACATTTAAACCCTCAACGATTCTCTTTAGTAAAAATTAACAATAACAGGATTCCACTTGTCCCTTAAATTAAATTGCTTGGGATTAT
This sequence comes from Mastigoproctus giganteus, assembly GCF_048544385.1. Taxonomy (NCBI): domain Eukaryota; kingdom Metazoa; phylum Arthropoda; class Arachnida; order Uropygi; family Thelyphonidae; genus Mastigoproctus; species Mastigoproctus giganteus. The sequence continues at coordinate 4,956,244 of NC_143577.1, read as the reverse complement.
AGACACAAAGCTTAATTTTGTCTCTCATTTAAATAATGTGACAATAAAGATCAGGAGATTCACAGGTGCTATTGTAAAGGTTTCTCGTTCAGACTGGGGTCTTTCTAGTAGGTCGTTCTAGGTATTCGCATACCATGAGAATCTATTAAAACGCCGTATTCCTTCCTATGGCCACTTATGCTGTAGTTGCATGGCTACTATCGAAGTTCGCTACTGTGCAACGTACAATATATGTTATTTTATGTTATTATTATATATGTTAATAGTTTGTCGTACTGTTTCAACTTCTACACTGCAAGTTCTTGCAGGTGTATTGCTTTTGGACATTCGTGTAGCTTATATAGGTCTGTATTATAAGTTAAAAAAACCAAATATCAACTAAGTTTATGGGTTTGGTTTTGAATATTCATTCAGGTATTAAGCAAGAGCGTAATTGTTTGTGGAATAAAATGATAAATCTCTGGCAGATAAGCTGATATACGTCATCTGTCGGAACTGTTACTAGAACTTTCTTCCCAGAGGTGACCTTTTGCGTAAAGCAGTTTGGTTCTCTTTGGACATTTATATTTATATTTATATACATCCTTTTAATGGGGCATGAATCTCTTAACGAGAAACTACGTAGTTTTGGTCTTTCTAGAACGGAAACTTGTCAATGCGAAGAAAATGAAAATTGGAACCATGTTTTATTTGATTTTCCGCTTTATAGTGACATTAGATATGTACTTCGTTTGACAGTTTTTTCATTATCTCATGGGAATGAAACTTTCTTGGTGGGAGACAAGAACTCTTCAGAAGTTTGCATCTGATGTTTTTACAAGTAGAATTAGTTATACGGCTACTAATAATGCTACTCCTTTGGTTGGTGAAACTAGTTAGGGACTACTATTCCTCGGTTGGAGGTTGTGCACTAGGGGCTGCAGTGATTATCTTTGGATGCCATTTACATTAGTCTTTTGACTTTGAACTGCTCTGTATACATTTGAATTGATTTTGATCTGGCTTGTAATATAGAACATTGTATTTTACAAGCTTAGGATATTTATGTGGTGCAATATAACTTAAAAAGCCATTTGTTTATTTTGTACTAAGACTGTTTTGCTTAAGGTATTGTCTACCCTAAAGGATGTTAATTGTTGTTTTTTGATCTGCAAATATGAAGTATAATGTTTTTTTGTTTTTTTTTTCCTACTCTGGAGTGAGCCGCCAGAGGAATCTGGCCCACCTTTTCGCTACATTAGATGGGTCAGAATCTCGAATTGAGACAACATGAGCCCAAGAAACCTATAGGAAAAAAGAAATCCAAAGAAGAAAAAATTAATCAAGAAACACTTGTTATGGTGAATCGAAGGCGAAAAATGAAGAGCAAGATAAACACTGACAAGGAGAAAATTGAGTATACTGAGTTATGCAAAGCCATTAGAAAGAGACTCAGAGAGGACATAAGAAGATTTAAAACAAGAAAAGTAGAACAAGCATTAAGGGAAAACAAAGGATTAAATCAGCAGTCATGAGCAGTAATTCAGAAAGACAAATGATACTGAAGAATAAATTTTTCTATTTATACTCCGGCACGACAACCAAGTCAGTAGAGTTTACAATAAATCGTCAATACAAATATTTATCGTATTTAGTAGTCACGGGCTTGAACCCCGGTCTACTCAAGGAACGCGTGCTATGCACTTTCGCTCCTGACCACTGGGCTACGTCAAGCCTAGCGATGGTGTACTTCTAAACAGCAGAGAAGGCATAATTCAAATAGCAGAAGACTACTATAGAGAATTATACAAGGAGCAAGGGAATGATGGATTGCAAATGATGGATTGCAGTGGGGAAGATGGATTACAAATTAGCAACACATACGACATACCCGATATTCTACCTGTTGAGGTAGAACATGCATTGAAGAAAATGAAGAATCAGAAAGCCCCGGGGGAAGGTGAAGTTACTGTAGAGTTGTTAAAATTGGGTGGAAGAGACATAACACAAAAACTGGCAAGGCTCTTCACAAAGTGCATTAGAAAAGTGCATGTGACACCTAAGCAGTGGAATAATGCAATCATAGTTTTGCTGCATAAGAAAGGAGATAAATCAGAAATTGGAAATTATAGACCAATTAGCTTGTTATCCCACATCTACAAGTTGTTCACAAAGGTCATTACTAACAGATTAGAAAGAATACTTGATGAGAATCAACCGAAAGAGCAAGCTGGCTTTAGGACAGGATTCTCAACTATGGATCACCTTCACATAATATCACAGCTATTGGAGAAAGCAAATGAATATAAAACACCATTATACCTGGCATTTGCGGATTATGAAAAGACATTTGACTCCATACAGTATAAGGCAATGTTTCGGGCACTGGAAAGACAAAGCATAGATACCCCACATATTATGATTTTGAAGAAAATATATGAGAATGCTACCTCCTTTATTAGACTAGACAAAGACAGTAGGAAATTTAAAATCGCGAAAGGAGTTCGACAAGGAGACACAATATCAGAAGCTGTTTATTGCTGCCCTTGAGGAAGCTTTCAGAAGATTAGACTGGTCACAGAAAGGAGTCAGTGTGAACGGAGAGTACCTAAACCATTTACGATTTGCAGAGACGTTGTGGTCATAAGCCACGATCCCAAAGAATTAGACGAAAATCTCAATCAGTTATGCAATCTCAATCAGTTAGTAAGGATTTTCGACTGAAGATGAATATGGCTAAAACAAAAGTAATGATGAACAATTATGCCGCAGAAAGGGAAATAATGATTGAAGGAGCAGTAATTGAAAAGGTGGAGTCATATACTTATCTGGGACAAGTCAATAGCTGTAATAATGATAAATGGCTGGAAGTCAAGAGAAGAATAAATTTTGGATGGATAGCATTGAGGAAATATAGTCACATACTGAAGAGCAAGATCCCAGTTTGTCTGAAACGTAAAATAATGAACCAATGTATACTCCCCACCATGACTTATGGAAGTGAAACTTGGGCACTCACCAAAAGAATGGAAGAGAAGCTGAGAACTACACAGCGAAGAATGTAACGAATTATATTGGAATCAGACTGTTAGATAAGAAGAGAAACACATGGATTAGGCAGCAAACTCAAGTAAAGGACATTCTTATCAAAACTAAAGACCAAAAATGGTCTTGGGCAGGGCACATAGCTCGAAGACATAATGACAGATGGACTAAGAAAATAACAGAATGGTACCGAAGAGGAGCTAGAAGAAAACCTGGAAGACTTTAGACAAAGACAGAGATGGATAGATGAAATTCATGAGTTTGTGGGTAGTAAATGGATGGCCAGTGCTCAAAACAGAAGGAACTGGAAAGTTGCTGGAGAGGCCTTCATCCTGCAGTGGATTGAAAATGGTTGATAATGATGATGATGATAAGCTATATGTGCCAACTTCCAACCGTGGAATATTAGTCCCTAACTAGCTTCACCAACCAAAGGAGTAGCATTAATAGTAGCCGCATAACTAATTCTTCTTGTAAAAATATCAGATGCAAACTTCTGAAGAGTTCTTGTCTCCCACCTAGAAAGTTTCATTCCCATGAGATAATGAAAAAACTGTCAAACGAAGTACATATCTAATGTCACTATAAAGCAGAAAATAAAATAAAACATGGTTCCAATTTTCATTTTGATCGCATTGGCAAGCTTCCATTCTAGAAAGACCAAAAATACATAGTTTCTCGTTAAGAGATCCATGCCCCATTAAAAGGATGTATATAAATGTCCAAAGAGAACCAAATATAGGTTTCTGCTTTACGCAAAAGGTCACCTTTGGCAAGAAAGTTCTAGTAACAGATCTGACAGATGACGTATACCAGCTTATCTGCCAGAGATTTATCATTTTATTCCACAAACGATTTTCTTGCTTAACATCTGATTGAATATTCAAAACCAAACCCATAAACTTAGTTAATATTTGTTTTTTTTAACTTATAATACAGACCTCTATAAGCTACACGAAGGTCCAAAAGCAATACACCTGCAAGAAATGCACTGCAGAAGTTGAAACAGAACGACAAACTCTTAACATACATAAAAAATATATTGTACGTTTCACAGTAGCCAACTTCGATAGTAGCCATGAAACTACAGCATAAGTGGCTATAGGAAAGAATACGGTGTTATAATAGATTCTCATGGTATGCCTAGAAAGACCGCAGTCTGAACGAGAAATTTTTACAATAGCACCAGTGAATCTTCTGACCTATGTTGTCACATTTAAATGAGACCCAAAATTAAGCTTTGAGTCTATAATCCCAAGCAATTTAATTTAAGGGACAAGTGGAATCCTGTTATTGGTAATTTTTACTAAAGAGGATCATTGAGGGTTTAAATGTTAACCAAAGATCATCAATCATTTTAGTCTTAGAAGAAATGATTTTCAATTTATTATCCATAGTCCATTGAAATAAATTTTGTAAAACATCATTAGCATTATTTTCAATAACAGATCCAGATGAAGCATGAAATAAGAAGGTAAGATCATCAGCATAAGCGATGATTTTAGTACCACTGAAACAACGGAAATTCAATCCTGTAACACTGTATTCGATATAAGTGGCCCCTGGGAACACCCTCCTGAAACTTCTCTAGACACCTCCTGAAATATAAACTTCACTAAGATTACTGAAATAGCTCATGAACAAGTGGTAGTTGCTGAGATTATCCAGCTGATCGTAACCGTTCGAGAGCACTTTGCACCATAGAGAATCAAAAACGCCCTCGAAATCAGCTAATATGTACGCCCTCAAAAATAGCTAATATGTACTTTGCGCCCTCATAAAGCGCCCTCAAAAATAGCTAATATATATTTTGATGTTGATCTCCTAATGCTGCGAATAAATTCAACAAGTGCATCCTCACAGGGCTTTCCTACAGAGAAACAATATTCATTAGAAGACGCCACATTTTTTGACTGAAGAAGATCAGTGTTAGGGATGGTCATTAAACGCTCTAGTAACTTCGCAATGGCAAAGGTGCAATAGGCCTATAGGATCTAGGCTTTAATGTCAGTTTATGTGGTTTTTTAATCAGTTTTAAAAGTTCAATTTTCCACAAAACAGGAAAGAGATCTCGGAGACATTTATAAAAAGGAAAAGCAGCACTAGTGGCGCAATTTAAATAATCGCAAAATATATATATTTTCAACCAAATCTATCCCTGGACATTTCTTAATATTAATCTGTTTAGCAACAGAAGTAATCTCATCAATGGTAAATTCTCCTGTCTGGAAATTGGTAGTATAAAGCGAATTTGCATCTGGAATGTACAATAGAATGTAATTTGATCAAGAATAATGTTATTCTTGATCAAACTAATGTTACAATCTAGTTAATGTTATTCTTAACTAATATTAACTGTATTCATCCAATCAGTAGTCTCCAGGAAATCTTCCTTCAAAGTCCCGTTTACATTTGAAGAGTGAATCCTATTACGAGCTATCTTATAAAAAATACCGCAAGGATTATCATTACTTGCACTGTAAACACACTCCTTAAATGTTTTCCACTTATGTGTGAAATAGCCTTGATGTCACCTTGTTTAAGGGAAATGTATTGAGAGACAAAATATGCTACTTCATCAATGCATCGACGCTGATGCTTTCGAAGGTCTTAATGTACATTTTTCCTTAAAGAAGACAATCCTAGGGTCCACCAGGAACAGGTCTTTAATCGTATAGAAAGAAAAAGATCAGAGATCTTTTTCTTTCTAGACGATTTGTATGAGGCCTTAAGTAATGATTACTGTGATAAGGTAGCAATTTCAGTAACCATAAGAGGATGAAGAGATCAAAAGACTTGTTCAGGAAAAGCTGAACAAATAGACGAGTCAAATAATTCCCAGTTTATGTGATTTATGGAAAATCTGACTAAAGCTGGCTGTGGTTAAAATTGATCCCCAGGTTTAGAAAAATCAATAATAACAAAAAATGTGATCAATTTTTGTCCGATCAGTAATCACCATCCAATCACGAACAACTGCTTTAAAATGAAAATTAGTTAATGTCACATCAATATTTGATTCTCCAAACGAGTTGGAAAAGGTCGAATTACTACTTCAGGTAGGTTTAAGCCGTTATTAATAGCATTTAAGCTGTTATTAATAATAAATTCCTCCAACTCTTTCTGGAACATTCGTTGTGGGTAACACGGAGCTTACAATCATTGTCCTCTCACAGAAAAGACTTCCGTTCGAATCGCGTGAGGATGGTCGCGTTCTTTTTAATTTTTTTTTCTTTTATTTAACCGACACATTTACAAAATGCAATTACATAAACAATATAGTGACGCCTCACAGCATTAGTTTGCACTTAACACTAACTCACAATTCTACCATGTAAAAACACAACATATTCGTACCACGCAAAATAAGCATGTGGACAGATGCGGATGCTATATGTGTGCAATTCAATGCGAGAATGGGCAAGATCGAAAATTCGAATGACTGATCGTGGCATGGTAGTCGGGACCAAACAGGCTCGGAAACACCAGTCCTCTCGAGTGTCACCTACAACCGTCTCGCATATATTCAGATAATTACAATAACCAAATAATGTCCAGCCAACGGTGAGCCCCCCATCTGGTATTTTGGACCATTCACTCGAATGATAGGAAAGGTTATTTTCCTTGTCTGGTTAGGGAAGTCTCTGTTTCTGTCTTTCTTAAAGATTTAATGGCGGTATGACCCTCTCTGAACCACAGAACAAGACTAGATCATTGTGCATGGTGCTTTGTATTCTCCAATACGTCTCCTTCGGCCATCCTAAAATTGTTTAATCAGATTCGGATTGGGAATCTGGGCGGCAACTGAAAGAATATTATCGTCGCTGAAAAATGAAAGCAGGGTCTATCTCACCTGTGCAGTTTATGGCTCACAGATACAGAGCACAAATATCTTGCCCCCTGTGTCTTTGAGTACCCACAAATTCGCAGTCGGCAAGTCTCTGAATGGCCTTCCACACAGATGTGAGATCTATATGGCAGCTTATCATGATAACTTCCAGACCACTGGAAGGTATCATGATGAGCTGTCATATTAATCTTCATATGTATTGATCTGCAATATATTGGCGCTCTTGCTGTTAGCATGTGATAATAAAAATGAAAATAAATTTTCTGTTTATACTCCGGGACGAGCAAATGGTCAGAGGAGTTTACAAGAAACAGCACCGTATTCAGCAGTCACGGGCTTGAACCCCGGTCATTCAAGGTGTACTTATGCACCTGCGCGCTTGACCACCAGGCTACGGCGGCCAGTATATAATCACCGCACGCCTACACTAATGGAAAAGGCATGAGTTCGAATTCCATGAATGAGCGAGGAAGTTTTTGTGAAAATTCTTTCTTCACATGGCGGAATTAGTGGTATGGCTGTCTTCGATCTCAGCCGAAGTTTGCATGGTTATTATATTCCCCGAAAATCAGGTTTTTTGTCCTGAAAACCAACTTAAGCTTATACGCAATTACAGACAATATATATATTCTGTACAGACGCCTCATAGACATCAGTTTCTCTGGCGCTCACACAACTACCTAACTAAACATATTGCTCCTAATGCTAGACTGATAGGATCGTGTTCCACGATCTATCCTGATGTGAATACGTCGAGATTCCGACGTATTCACATCTGGATATTCACAACTGTCTAAGACCACTTCAGTCACCCTTATGTACGAAAAAGGTTTTCACTTTACCCTTGACAGTAGGTATGTCTTTATTAGAATTCCATATTAGTACACTGTGATTGCAGCTACCCAGTGGGTCTTTTATCTGCAGATTCTTAACGCATGAACAATCACTGCTGATAACCAGGTCAAGACTATTTCTTTCTCTCGTTGCATCTCTAACACGCTATTGCAGAAAGTAGTCATCCAAGAAATCTCCAAGATTTGTTTATATGCGAGTGACTAACCCGCAAATTCCAGTCAACATCTGGAAAATTAAAATCCCCATTACGAACAATCTGATTTACTGGCCCACATATAGCTTGTTTAGAAGTTGTCCATTCGCTAACATGTGTCCAGAGAGAGAGAGAGAGAGAGAGTTGTTTCGATATTGCATATTATAACTCTTAGCTGATCTTCAATTCTCAGACCACTCCTCGAAATTATTAATTACATTTTAAGAGCATGGCCACTTCAGCTTGCTAACGTTCTACCATCATCGTGTCAATGGCCATCCAATAGCCTGATTCGTCTACGTATACATTACAGTAACTGTGATCAGGTGCACTATTATAGACCGATGTTTATTGTTACTATTTCTCCTGATGTTTTTTTTTTACGTGACAGGTACTGGTACCAAGTGTACAGGGTGGTAATTATGTCCGGCTATTAATATTAATATTATAAAAAACCTTTCTCCTTTATGAGATTTTTTCTGCTCCATGACGAGTACCACAGTGGTGTGCAAAACTTCAGGACCAACACTATTTCTAAAGGTTACAACACAAAATCTCTACTTAAGTTACACTTTACTGATGAGTGTAGATTCAGTCTCAGCAGCGATTCTGGAAATCAGCTAATCTGGCGAGAGGTTGGCCCACGGTACCAACCTGCAAACATCACTGAAAGGGATCGATATGGCGGTCGAGGTGTTCTCGTCTGGAGAGGCGTTATCTTGGATGGATGTACACAACTCCAGATACTGGAAGGCAGTACTGTAACCGGTGCATACTACTGTATTGAGGTAATCCTTCCCATGTGCGTCTTTTCCGACCTGCCATTGGCCCGAGTACGTGTTTGTGAATTATAACGCCACACCCCATCGCACTGCAGCTGCTGATATGCTTTGGAAAGGGAGGCTTTTGTTCGTATAGATTGGTCTGCCCGTTCACTCGTTGATCTAAATCCCATCGAACATATATGGGACGCTCTGGGGAGACGCCTCGCGGCACGTCCACACCCACCAGAAAATGTTCACCAGCTGAAGATGGCGCTGACAGAGGAATGGAAGATGTGACCGCAAGAACTTATCAACAACATTGTTCTAAGTATGGACAGGCTGTGCGAAGCCTGCATCGACATTAGGGGTGGCCATATGTCCTACTGAGGACCACCTCTTCCCTTTGTTCCATCTTTGACAGTGTGGCATCTGTATCATGGCAGCCAGTGCTATGTTGCCATTTTTGAAGAAAGTCCTTCTGTACCGTTTTGGTTCCGTTTTTGTGTCGATGTTGTTTCCCTCATCATTTCTCTACCTCACATTTGGTATGCTTTTCCCATATCCAGGCCAGTCCTATGAGAAGCTACAGGTGAAAACCTGACGTCCTTAAGTTTTACGCACCAGTATAGTACCAAGCGCATGGGGTGGTTGGTTGGTTGTGTCCAGTTACTATTATTATTGTTACTATTGGTCGAGAAACTCTCTTACTATCCTGCAGATGTTTCAGGATTGTGGCTTTCTTGAGTTCCATGTGTAAATGAGCATGGTCTGCGAGTGTAGCACAGTGGTATCGTCACCGTCCTCCCACACCGGGTGGAAACGGCCCAGGTTCGAATCCCGTCGATGACGCGAGGAAATTTAATGAGCTTTTTTCACTCCGTGGCTGAGTTAGTTGGTCTCAAGCGTAGATTGCAAGGTTTTTTCTCCCAGCCAGAAATTGGGGTTTTTTTCTTCCAGCAAACAGGCTAATTGACCAGAGAACACACCTGCTATTTACAGACAAATAAATATATGGGTAGATGTAAGAAATTACGGGTGGCCCTAATATAATAATTTGAATTTGTAAATGAGCATGGCGGACAGTGAGTTCAGTGCTAAACAGAACCATAGTGGGCTCAGAGAGCTGGATGATCTTCTTCTGATGGGCATCGGTCTAGTCGGGATGTTTTCGACCTTGAAGGTGATCTTCCATTTTGCTACGGTTGATCTAGGAAGTGTGTCAGGGTCGGCTGATCTTTTGGAGATCTGCAATGTCTCTATCATACATATATTAACAACTTCATCCCATACGTGCCTCCAGGGCCTAGGCTCATGTGCACTAATTCTCAAGGTCCAAAGACCATGTATACAGCCTTGGATTTTAAAGTATGTATTCATAATCAACATAATAAATAAAATAAAATAAAAATAAATAAATAAATAACAATAAATCTTTCTAATATTTTCAATTAAATCTTGGTTCAGTGTCAATAAAATTTCACATAATATGCACTATAAAAACAGAGCCGGTATATTAGACCGTCGGCACTGAATAGCACATTGTGTTATCTATAATGCCTTCGGTTGCTGTTCCTATACCTTGTGACGAAATACCCCGCCTATCACTTAACAACATGGCTCTCCTTTTAAACACATTATTAACAAAAGTTGTTAATAATGTGTATAAAAGTTGTTAATAACTTTTAAAGGACACTCGACTTACAAACAAATCCGGCAAGGTATCTAAATCCAATTTAAAGGTCTCCCGTTAAAGTGTGCTGCGCAGATCTTCATAATAGGGACAACAGAGCATGACAGGTAGGCCAGTCTCCATCGCTTCACAGAAGCACAAGTCAGAAGGGACCAAACCTGCTTAATGGTTTAATTAAGCTAGACATGGCTTAATGTCTAGACTTAATTGATTATTTGAGTGAACTGCTCTGCTGTGTGCCTGGGTGTACAGCTGAATTCCTTGTAACAGTAGCTGTGGATGTCATGTGTTCCTGGGGCTCTCCAATTCTGGGACTTGTTGATCGACTATTGTATTTCTTCCTCCCGAATCTTCCGTTCTGCTATCTGTTGTACGCTCTTCGTTTTCTTCCTTTCTAGATCTCTCCAGGGTGCACGGCTGTTATCACAAAATTCACTGTTCCACAGGTTTCCCCAGAACTCCTTGAATACCTCCCAGTTGGGGGATGGCGATCGGTCGATTTCCTTCTCCTCTTGTCCGATTTTCATGTAGAAGACTCTCTGGTTTTCATCAAATGTCCTGTGTCTGTTTTCTTCTGGGCACTCTCCCTGTATCGGCAAAGTCTTTTGCTGAGTGCCAGAAGTTTCTGCTAGAGTTTTTCAAGGTATTCTCAATCCTCTGATTATAGGTTTCATGTTTGCTGCGGTGTTGTCTTTCTTCTGGATGGCCTTCACTTTTCTGATCAGCTTGTTACTTGCGTTACCTGGTTGGTACTCGGTCACTTAGCCTGTCTTCACTAGTTCATCCCAGTGGCTGCTAAAGAATCACAGTAAATGGCTTTACGAATGGTGTCTTTTGTTACTTCGTTGTTGTCGAGGTAATCTGGTATTGTTCAAGTATTGAGGTGCTGTGACTTGCCAATGGATTTTATTGGGTCTCTACTTCGGTATGGTGTAGGACTTTGTGGGGTCCATTCCCTCGAATTCTGCTAGCTCTTTCTTCTTCTATTCTATGAGTAGATATCGCGATCTTGTATGCACTTCAACTGCCCAGTTGTAGTAATTGTTTTTGCTGTTCCTCCTTCAGTTCTGGTTCCATTATGTCCGTAAATGTTATTATTTATAGTTGGTTACTCACGTTCTGCTTGATTTTTTCCAAGACTGCAGGAGCTATCGGGTTCTTTTTGACGATGGTCCGTCTCTGGTCTGCAATTCGTTGTTCGGTAACCTGATCCGTAGGGAATCGTTCCAACCACTTCGTGTGCGGTTCCATCCTATACATTGTCATGTCGGCTCTAGTTTCATTACTTCGTAGTATGCTAGCATGATGAACGTATTCATTTCGATATTCTATTTCATGCGTTGGCTTCTTCTTCTCTCCAGGGTGGTCACTAGTGCAGTTGCTCAGGAAGCACCTGGATGGGCTTGCTCTTCAGTTAGGGTAGCCTAATACGGAAGCCTAATGTGGTAGCCTCCACAGGTTACAAAGTGGAAAAGGCCCGGGTTCGAATCCCATCGATGAGGGACTTTAATGGCTTTTTTCACTCCGTGACTGAGTTAGTCGGTCTCAGTCCTAAATCACAAGGTTTTTTTCTCCAGAAACGGGTTTTTTCCTCTAGCAAAACAGACAAATCGACTAGAGAACACACGAAATTTACAGACATAACACATAAATGGGTATATGTAAGAAATTACGGGTGGCCCTAATAAGTTTGAGTTTGAGTTTTGTAAGTTTTCTTGGAAGACCTATTGCTGCTAGACTCTTGTGTAGTGTCTTTGGCACCATACCGATGGTTCACACAGTGATCTGGATAGCCATTACTTGTTTCATATACCACAGCTCTTTGACCTCCTGTCTTAGGTCTGCGTGTTTCCCGATCTTTTCCTGTTATTATTATTATTATAAAAACTTTCTCCTTTATGGGTTTTTTTTCCGCCGTGTGACGAATACTGGTACCAAGTACATGAGGTAGTTGGTTACTATTATTGATCCAGTTACTATTATTATTATTGATCCACTTACTATTATTATTATTGATCCAGTTACCAGTTATTATTGATCCAGTTACTATTATTATTATTGATCCAGTTACTGTAGTTTCATTCCGATCTTTTCCTCGTATGTTTTCTAGAGGCTGCTGGCGTTGAGCACCACTATGTCGTTCAGGTAGAGTCATCGATAAGAAGGAAATGAATGCAATGTCTGGTCTGTTGTGCGGGACTGTCTTGTCCGTTATTATGACAGTTTTCTGGTATAGCTTGTGAGCAGGGTCTCTAGTACGAGCTGAAGTACACAATTGTAATAAGGTACATTTTCTTTCATCAGATGGTACGTTTTTCGATAGCTTTTGATTCTGGCGACGTAGTCATGTCTCTGAGTGTATTCTGTTTGGATGATCAATCTGCATCTCTCGATGATATGCTGGATCGCTTGTGGCCAGTTAGCATTGTCAACACGCGTCATCTGTCATCCTTGGCAATCTATTTCCTGTAGTTCCTGACGTTGATTACCTGGTTTTGGATGGCAAGCATGAATCCTTCTGTCTCGGGGAAGAGCTTCCTTTCGAGAGCCATGCGTTGGAAGCCTTCTTACATATGCAGTTTTGATAAAGGTCATTGCAGTTTGTCATGGATTGTCTTCTTCGCTCATCTTTCTGTCTTTGTTCCTTCTGCCTGTGTGAGTGGAATCTCCTTGTTAAGGTTGAGTCTTGCGTGTCGTTTACTATTTTTCTTGTGGCTTGGTAGGGTGCTGTGTTTTCCTTGAAGTAATTTCCGCACGTTCTCAATCGCATTCTTCTCTTTTTCAATGAGGTCACTCAGTCCCCCTCCCTCCTTCTTTTCGGGCTATGGTGAGGCTTTTGATGACTGACTTCGGGTGGTGTTGGTGGCACTTCGTCATTATTATCGTGGTCGATCTCATAATCTCCTCCAGCTCGGTGTCGGTCTAGTCTATGATCCCGAAGAGCACTTTAATACTGGGACTGAGTAAAGTTGATGGCTGTGGTCGTGTTCTCACCATTCATTTTAGCAAGCTTCTCAGTCTCTGATGGTATTTTTCAGTCAGACGGCTTTCATCTCCTTGCATTTAACTGAGGAGCCTGCATCATCCCCATATATTTGCAAGTCTTCCTTCTGTCGTGGCTTTAAGGTCTTCACCGTTATTTGGCTGGTAGTTTCGTTCGACTGGATTGCCTTGATGCATTCTATGGGTCTTGCATTTATTTAGGCCAAATTCTTGAAGTTGATTCTCAGTTGCAGCATAGATTTCGATGTCGTCCATATACATCAGGTGAGAGAGGGCTGTATAGGTTCATCCTCGCTTCTTTTAAGTTATATCCGTACTTGCTGTTAATCTTCCTTCGTTTCGAGAGTACAGCTCAAAAACGGTTTCGCAGGCCGGCGGCTAGATAGTCCACCTGACGACCCTATTGGTAACTCTCTAGGTGGCTTCCGAATCAGCTGGTGTATAATCTCGCTGCAAGAGTTCATGGAGAAACAGAAAATTGGATCTCATGATGTTCACCTACTGACAGCGGATTGTCGAACATAGGAAAAAGTTTCTTCCTAATGTTGTAGAGACGGTAAATATGGCTAAATTCAAAGCAAAACTGGATGATTTCCTCGTGAGAATGGGAAGAGTATGAATATTAGTGTTTGGTTTCTTCCATCATTCGGCTTACTAAAACTGTATTAATATTATACCACTTTACGAGTATATCGAAGTGAACAGTTGCATTTAACAGTTTTTCCAACAAAGCAAAAAAAAAAGACTGTAAATCTTGTTATTAACTTTTTCATCGAATATTAACTGTCGGTGATAATATTCTCATATCCTTGTGTCTCATATCCTAATATCGTGACAATTCACATTGCATTCGAAGTGAAAACTGGCTTTAAAACCAAACGCAACACAATAGATCACAACGCAATCCATTCAAAAATTCTTTGCAAAAATGAAAACTACAATATTTATTGTTTGGTAGCATTAGCAACTAATGCCATATTGCTCTGGGATATGAGGTGGTCATTCCCTGACCTTCCCGCATCCTCCAGTATTTGGTGGTGATGGGCTTGAACCGCGGTCTAATTCAAGAAACGTGTGCTATGTACCGCTGCTCCTTCCCACCTGGCTACAAATGCGCCACAATATTTATGCTCGAATTGCTCGTCGTTGTGGTTCAAGAACTTCATGTTCACAGGTTAGGGGAAAAAAGTTCCCAGAGAGGGCGCAAAAAAAAAAAAAAAAAGTGAAGCAGCTCAAAAAACCGTTTTTATTTTTACTTCACTATCTGATTGAATGTACTTATTACACATTCACAAATTTTCTGAAAAGAGTCCGAAGGCATCCGAAGAGATGGTGTTCCATTTAGCGGTTATGTTTTCCATTATATCCTCAGCATCCTGAAATCACTTTCGCCCGAGGATCGTTTTCACCTTGGGAAAGAGGAAGAAGCCCGCAGGTGCTGAATCCGAAGAGTAAGATGGATGATTGGTTTGTAAAATGCCATGTTTCGTCAGAAATGTCTTCACAACAAGTGCGGAATGGGCGGGAGCATTGTCGTGCAACAAGCCTTTCTCTCGAAATCGAGGCCACAACCAGAAAATGCACTTCCATGGTCTTTGAAGAACCTGTGCTTAGAACGCGACATTAACTTTCTCCCCTTCCAGTACAAATTTTTTTGTGTATCACGTACTGTTTGTGGATAAACATGATCAGCATCGTCTTGATCCTGGACTTCTGTGAAGGAGACGTTTTGGGTGATGTTGAAGTCCACTGCATCATTTGACACTTTGTTTCTGACACACCCAACACTCATCTCCACTGACAATACAGTCGAGGAAATGAGTGTAGTCTTAATATATTTGGATGAAGTCTATGCATGATGACAGTCTTCATTGTTTCTCTCTGCCCATACATCTCCTTGTCCAACTCATCAGCCATCATTCTGAGAGTCAAACTACGACCTCTTGCCACAATTTCCCGAACTTTTGTAACTCTGTCCTCATTTCGAGACAGTGACGGACACTCACTTCTTTGGTCCTCGCGAACATTATCACATCCGTATTTGAACCGTTTTTATACCATTCCAACACACTGGTACGACTTAATGTTTCATCATAAACAGTTCGTTTAACATTTTATACGTTTACGTTGCACATTTTCCCAGTTTAAGGCAAATTTTGATATTCGTTCGTTGCTCCATTGCGAAATTGCGAAACTATGGCTAGTAATGAAACTGATTGTTACTTGCAACCTGTCAGCCTACTGGACAAACTCTTTATCACCATCTGTTGGAGGAAGTTTTCAGTACAACATAGCACTTCCGTTTATTTTTAAGCTCATCGAAAATGACCGCAACAGTACCAGTCCAGTCACTTTATTACCACACGTCGTTATATATATAGAAATACTGTATATACATACAAAACAAAATTCATATATCTATAAAAATATAACAAAATAAGTTCTTGTTTATATGCTGGCACGGTCGGCCCGGTAGCACGGTTGTAATCACCATTCTCCCCACACCGGTATAAAATAAACAAAAAATCTACTAAACTATTTTATTAGGGTCACCCGGAAATGTAATTTCAAATATCAGTGTGTATTATGTCTGTAAATTGCATGGATTCTCTGGCGATCCTACCACTTGGTGGTACCCACGAAAGCCATATAGCATATACTTATCATGGCCAGGAAATAGTGAGATTTGAACCCAATCGAAAACTGCTGGAGTGTTATGAGACAGAAAAGTGTTGCTAAAAAGCCATCAAGCAAGATTACACTTCAAGAAGGCATCATTGATGTCAGGTACCATGAGCTAAGCATGGTACCTGAAGGTACCATGAATCAAGAATCAGTCTGATATATGGTATTCCATACCAGAAGGCGTAAGGCAGAAATTAAAGCTGGTAATGGGCCAATAAAATATTAAATCTGTTATAGAAGACCTAAGGGTACCGCAAACGCTTTTGTTTTCTGCATATATGAGCTCGAAGTGTGTTTCTGTGTTTATTCGTAATAAAATATGTATATCTAAATTGATTTTTCTTTAATTTATTTTCTTTCAATGAAATGTGTTTTACACCAGCATATAAATGAAAGAAAATTGCCATTTTTTTAAAAATTTTCTAGCTGTCGTACGTATTTTATTTATTATTATTTTTTTTTGTTGTTCTTGTTGTTGTCCTTATCTTCTTTATCTCAATTCTATAGTTCTTAACTGTATTACTTTAAATGTGTTTTCCTTAAATTCTGGCCTCAAACTAATTTTAAACACAGATTGCTAAGATAAATTCTCTTTTCATTTTCTCTTAGCAAATCGTTAACAACATCATAAAAGTTCGTATTTCAGGTAAGTTAGTGCTGGAATAAGTGTTGTGGAAATAACTTCAAAACCAAATTTATAGATACGGTTTCGAATATCTTTGAAAAAAACAAACAAAAAATATAAATTTTACGGAAGAGCATTTTAATACGTTTGATATAATGATGGCTTAATTTGTTGGTTATCTGTTGGGTGGTGGATCTCTGTTCAAAGTTTTATATGTAAATGATATTTCTGAAACTATCAATTTAAAGCGCCTGAATTTCGCTAAATATTTGTTAACTTTTGATATGCAAATAAATCCTTCAAAATCTGCAATGATGATTTTCTCAATAAGCCAAATCAACCACATCTTCCTATGGTGCTAAATGGTTATTTAATGTTACTCTTACAGATCTAAGAGTAACATTTGAACCAAGGCTCCACTTCTACAGAAATCTTGAAGCTCTTCATATCAAAATGTGTAGATTGAGATGGATTACATAGCAGCGTTTACTTTATGTTCGAGGCTATGTAACTTCCATCAAAGATGAAAAGACGGCCCAGGTCTCTGAGCCGTCCTGTAGGACTCACAGATCTGAACTTCACTGCGCAGCAGTTAGTTCGACGTATATTAGATGATATGTTATGTTAGGTTATGATATTTTTGGCTGATCAATAACCTAACATAACATAAAAGCAAATATAACCTCACAAATGATATCCACGCTATCACCATTATAGCAGCAGCTCTCAATTACACAACTATGAAATCAAAATTTGAAGAAAGAAGACTGACTACCACCATAAAACTGATTACATGCTACACTACATCAGCTCTTCTGATTTTTGGGAAATTTGCTACTAGAGGATCAACTTCAAATCCCCAGAGCCCTCTCTCTCTCTGCAGCAACTGTAATAGGCTCCACCGTGCTGACCACTTTATTGCACCAGCATGCTTCAGACTGTCCAGAACCTAGATGCAGCTCTCCATCAATCTATACGTAACAAAAAATATAGAAAATATGTCATTGCAAGGTTAACATTGTAGGACAAAAGGTATTAATCCACCGTGATATCACCGGAAGTCCAGTTGGAAAGCGTTCATTATCTGCTGTTACTTGTTTCTAATTTTTTATAATTTTATCTTGCTTTATACTTATGTAGCAGTCTAGTTATCCTAATAATTCAGCTATTAACTGTCTACCTCTAATTTATGTAATATTTGGACAAATTACGATAGAAGCCTAGACTCAGGATTTCGATGTGAGATCTCTAACTTAATTCGACTTTTGATGTAAAACCCCTGGCTATTGGTCATGAAGGGTCACATTATTGCAATACAATAAAGATTTGATAATGATAATACAGTAAGGCTCTGGAACAGTAAGGGCTAACGAACGCCAAACAAAGAGTACCTAAATCGAACCCCAAAAGACTGCCCTGTATCCTTGGTGTGAAGGGCGTCTTTCCTTGTACAAAAAAAAAAAAAGTATAGCTCAAAGGTATCTTCTTGTTGTATGCGGAATAAAGAGGTGCATTATTTTTACATCATTATTATTCATTTCTTCATTTAATAATTCTTATAATAATCACGAAAATCAGACACGCTACGTTGAAGCTACATGGCTGAGTTGCCTTTGTCCAAAGCTAACTGATGCAGATCTAAAGAATAAACCAAATGACAAGAGTACAGTTTCTCAAAATTTTAAAGACAGAGAGAATCGAATAACAGGAAAAATGTTTAGTAACTTTTCATGAATCACCGCTCCATAAACGGGGCTCACATCTGGTGAGTATGGGCTTGGCACACCCAGGGTCCTGAGCTGGATATCATCATTCTTCTCTTTCTTGGTGATTGCCTTCTATTTCTCTTTCTCTATCTCTCTCTCACTCTCAGGGTAACTCGGGAATTTTTTTTTTTTTTTGGCTGGTGCAGCATAAGCCTTAGGCTTCCTTGCACCATGTAGCTAATAATAATAATAATAATAATAATAATAATAATAATAATAAACAATTTCTGAAATGAGTGATTATCTGTGATTATATCTCGCGGTAAACATCCTTAACATAGCTTTTCTTTTCGGCTCTCAATCTAAATAAACATGCATTATTACGTTGCTCAATGAATTGACGCAAGCCATCCTTATTGTGACCGTGAACTGATCTGATGAATATTTCTAGCGTAGACTTAAAAAACAACTAATCATTTTGGCTTTTATATCGTTTTTCCTTTAAGATATACTAATTTATACGAAAACATTCATTACAGGGTGACCACATAAATTTATTAGAAAACAGAAAACATTGTGAACGACAAGGACGCTCAACCATTATAAGGTCCACAACTACTTACATTTCAAATATATCAAATCATTTATCTATCACAAATAACGGGAAATCCGATGGAGAACATCGTTAGTTACGGTGTCTTGTCTGATATCTCGTTAAGCAGCATCGCCCTACAGTCTATCCACCAACCTCCTTCTGTAGCTATCTTTAGAGAACCTGAACCTGAACTTTCCTGAACCTTTTTTGGAGATTCCGCTGTGTTGTGTATCACACAACACAGCGGAATCTCCAAAAGCAAAAAGAGCTGTTCGACAGGAAGTAGCTATTATCGGTTTATTATCAAGAAATTGAAATAAATATGATCTTTATTGTAATGTGTAAAGGAACACGCAGGTACCCTAACTTTAGAAAACCCTTCACGACACTAAGCCATGGTTTAACAAGCGGCAGAGATACCATCTCGCCTGAAATATAATACAGGGTAAGTACAATAACTTTAATACTATTAAATTAAACGAAAATTACACTGAAAGGGCAGAAATCATGGGACACCTGGCTCCTGGGCAACGCGACGCTGTCACCCCTGTCGCTAGTGGACGAACCCACCGCTTGGCAGGTATAGGTACACTGCATCACTGCATTCACGTAGACGCTAATTCGATGTCAGTATGGATTAACCTACTTTGAAAGAGGGCTGATAGTGGATACCCGACGCATGGGTCACTCTATCGCGGAGGAGGTGGTACAGAAATTGCACTATCCCCGTTCGACAGTATCAAGAGTGTATTGGGCCCTCATCATGGACAGTGCTGTGGGCGGAGAAAGGTGGTGGATGAACGTGGCCGTCTGTCTCGTAGTGTTTCAGCCAACCGGAGAACGACAGTGGCAAAATCAAATCAAATTATTATATTATGGTTACCCGTAACTCAATATATCAACCCGTATTTCTGTCCGTAAATTGCGTGTGTTCTCAGGTCGATTTGCCTGTTTTGCTGGACGAAGAAAACCCAGTTTCTGGAGGAAAAAAAATCTTGCTCTATATGCCTGAGACTGAATGAAAAAAGTCCATTAAAGTTCCTTGCTTCATCGACGGGATTCGAACCGAGGCCTTTTCCACCAGGCGCGAGGAGGACAGTAGCATTAGGTATTAGGTATGTTGAGCGTCTGACAGCACCTGGGATTTCTCCCATCTCCGTGTATGTTCTCTGTATCGGACAAGCGAGAGATTTAAAAGTGTGGGGTATGTACAATGTAGTATGTTGCGCCCATCGTCCGGTCTGTTGGCCGCCGGGTCCCTAGTGAGACCCGACGATATCAATACCAGCCAAGGGGAGACCGGCCGTGTGTTACCAATATTTGTACTCTGGCGTGTCCTGCCACTTACTTTCTTGGGATTTCAGTGGCTAGGACCAAAAAAAAAAAAAAAAAAAAAAAAAAATCACGGTTGAAATTATTGATACTTAACAAGTGAGTATTAATAGTATGTGACATGTGGCTGTGCGGTAAAAGTCAGTTTAAAAAAAAACCAAAAGTTTCGGGCAAGAATTTTGATGTTCTCTTTTAATTTTGACGTGTAGGGCTAATGCAAGACAAAAGTTTGGGGTGATGAGCAATATCATGTCCCAGGAACGGAGAATGATATTGCCAAGGGGAATGTCTTTGTGTGTGCGCAATATAAGGAGTGCGAAAAAATCAGGCGCCAACTCGGCATTGTTATGGGCTTATATGAGAGCTTGAAGGACAGGGTGGATGCCCTCGAAGGATTTAAATTGAGGGGCCCATCAAGCTCTCATTTGCCCACATCAATGCCAGAGCTTACACTTGAACATCACGTAACACAGCGGCAACCCCCAAGGCAGAATTCACTGGTCCCAAAGGAACTAGTTGTTGTAGGTGACTCTATTGTCAGGGAAACGGGAAAAATATTGTGCAAAAAGGATAGATGCAACAGGACCAGAGTAGTCTGACAGGGGCAAAGTTTGATGACGTTGTAGGGCAGTTTTCATCCTTTAAGAACACAAAGCGTGATATTGTTGTACACGTTGGCATTAATGATATTAAGAGTAGGAGACCAGCAGAATTACTTAACAAGTACAAGACAAAGCTGAAAAAAAATCCGTGAGATAGGGTTAAATTTGAAAGTGTCTACAGTTCTGCCCAGACACATAGGAGGGAGTATATGATGAGATCCTTGTCGATCAATTCTGCCTTGGAGAGATTGTGCAAGGCTCAAGGGGTAGAATTTTTCTCAGCTTGGTCTGTTCGTTTTCACAGAAGAGACTGTTTCCACAGAGATGGGATACACTTAAATAGAAAGCGTGCAAGAATATTTGCAGATGCTATCGAGGCAGAGTTAGGTGGGTCGGAAAACTACTAGCTTGGGGGGGGGACACACAGACTAATAGATTAAAAGTAGCCGCTGGCAGAGGCAAAAATGATTCTTGCACTACTTCTTTTCAAATGCAATTGAGCAGCAGCCTGGAAAGCAAGGCAATGGGAATTTCCAGGACTGCTGGGTGTCATAGTGGAACAAGTAAATACATGGGCTGTGTTAGGGTAACTAAGAGTAAAAAAAGGTGCATGTACATTTGCATGTACACCAATGCTACGAGTATAGTTGATAAATTTAATGAACTTGAAGTGCTAGTCAAGACACCAAAGGCAATATTATTGTTGGGATATCAGAGACACTGTGCCACACAGACATAAGCTGTGCAGAGCTGGAATTTGGGGAGTACATTGTGTACAGAAAGGATAGACAGGACAGGAAGGGAGGACGGGTTATGCTGTTAGTTAAGAAATACATAAAATCTAAGAAAGTGCATCCAATTGAATAATGGACAATGCAATGTTGAGTCTGTTTAGTGAGACATAAGCACTGGGAAAGGAAAAATGACAGTAGGTATGTGTTATAGGCCTAATGAATCTGATGAGTATAATGAGCAATTGTGCAGAGAAATATAGTGGTCCAGTAAATTAGAGTATCTTATAATGGGGAATTTTAATTTCCCGGATATTGATTGGCATTTTTGGGTTGGTCACCCACACACTAGCAAGGCTTTTGTGGATTTATGGGAGGATTGTTTTCAACAGCAGCATGTTCAGGAGTCACCTAGAGAGTGCCATATTCTTGATCTGATTATCAGTAGTGATTCTTCATGCATTAAGGATCTGCAAATAAAGGAACCACTAGGTGGCAGTGATCACAGTGTGCTGAAGTGGGATTTACTCAAAGAGATAACTGCCCTCAAGAGCAATGGGAAGGGTTTTTCCTTTTGTAAAGGTGACTGCGGTGGTCTGAGACAGTATTTAAATTCTATACGGTGGGACAAACTGATGATGTTACCAAAAGCAAATTCAAAATGGAAACCATTCAAAGAATTATTCTTGGAAGCTACTAGGCTTTTCATACCAACAAAAAAATATTGTTCAAGATTTAGGCCTAAGTGGATGTCAGATGAACTAATGAGACTCGTAACAGAGAAGAAAAATGCATGGGATACATATAAATTAACACGTGAAACAGAAGCCTATGATTGATATGAGCTGGTCTGTAACCAAGTTACAAAGAAGGTTAGGCATGCGAAGGCAGATTAGAGGGGCCCAGATTGGTGGGGCCAGACGTGTTCAAAGCTGCTAAGTGGATTTTTCTTATTTATTGATTTGAAATTATTGTTTTTCTAAAACTTTGATTTAAATTTAGTAGTATAGCATTATTTTGTGATATTTCTGATTAATCTGGTGTATTTATTCTTTACTCGGCCTTGTAATTGCATAAAAGTATCGGTAAGGGTATCAAATCCACGTGTTACAAGTTACAACTCCGCTGAACTAGAAGTTATTTAGCCGCTTATTGAATATTTTTTACATCAAATTATTTTTTGTAAGTAGCTTATAGAGCTAGTAAGGATCGTTAGTTTATTCTGAATTGAGATAGCGAGATTTGAAAGTTAATTAATACTTGAGTGTCCATAGATTACCGTTCGTAAATTCCCGCCTTTGTCTTTGTCATACGATCGTTATACCCCGAACCTAAATAACGTTAATATAGTATAGGTTATAATAGTTTCAGCGATCGGTAAAATCAATTAAACTTGTTGAACTTCGTTGGCATTTAAATTGCACTTTAACTAAATACATATACCAACTTAGATTACAAACGTAACATAATAAATTAATACATAACTGATACGGAAGTTATATTAAGGGAACTTGGAGATAATTAATACTTGACACTAAAAAATATATAACCCGTTATAACTGTGTTGGGAGATAAGTTAGGGTTATAAACTGAAATTGAAATTTTATTTAAATTAAAAGAAATCATGACTCAGACCAGAGCAGCAAAACAAAAGGCTCAAGCTAATGGAAGTGCTGTGGCTCAGAGGAGTACTGAGGGGGGCAGTTGCCTTCTGAATCACAGCCCTCTAAAATGCACAGCTTGCATGATGTTTGTGGAGCATTCAGGTACGGGACATGATATTGCCATGGGGGATGTCTTTGTGTTTGTGCGCGATGCAAGGAGTGTATCGAAATCAGGCAACAACTCAGCGTTCTTATGGGCCTATATGAGAGCTTGAAGGACAGGGTGGATGCCCTCGAAGGAACTAAATTGAGGGGCCCATCAAGCTCTCAGCTGCCCACATCAACGCCAGAACTTGCACTTGGTCATCGCGCAACACAGCGGCAACCCCCAAGGCAGAATGTGCTGGTCCCAAAGGAACTAGTAGTTGTTGGTGACTCTATTGTCAGGGAAACGGGGAACATGCTTTGTAAAAAGGATAGGTGGAAGAGGACCAGGGTATGCCTACCAGGGGCAAAGGGTGATGACGTTGTAGACCAGATATCATCTTTTAAGGGCACAAAAGGTGATATAGTTGTACACATTGGCACTAATGATATCAAGAGTAGGAGACCGGCAGAATTGCTTAACAAGTACAGGTTACTGTTGAAAAAAAGCCGTGAAATAGGGTTGAATTTGAATGTTTCTGCAATTCTGCCCAGACACGATAGGAGGGAGTATATGACGAGAGCCTTGTCGATCAATTCGGCCCTGGAAAGATTGTGCAAGGATCAAGGGGTAGAATTTTTTTCAGCCTGGACTGTACTTGTTAACAGGAGAGATTGCTTCTACAGGGATGGGATACACTTAAATAGAAAGGGTGCAAGAATATTTGCTGATGCTATCGAGGCAGTGTTAGGTGGGTCGGAAAACTGCTAGCTTGGGGGGAGACAAAGACCAATAGATTGACAGTAGCCACTGGCAGAGGTGAAGGAGATCCTTGCACTGCTTCTATTGGAATGAGCAGAAGCCTGAAAAACAAGATGCAGGATATTTCAGAGACTGCTGGGAGTCATTGCGATACAAGTAAACACATGGGTTGTGTTAGGGTAGCTAAGAATAGAAATAGGTGCATGTATACTTGTGTGTACACCAATGCTAGGAGTTTAGTAAATAAATTTGAGGTATTGCTCAAAACATCAAAGGCAGATATTGTTGGGATATCGCCAGTGGACATCGCTGGACAGTGCAGTGTCGAGTCAGTTCGGTGTGACATAAGCATTGGGAGATCAAAATTGAGAGTAGGAGTGTGCTATAGGCCTAATGACTCTGATGAGTATAATAAGAAACTGTACAGAGAAATAGAGGGGGCCAGTAAATCAGAGAGTCCTATAAGGGGAGATTTTAATTTCCCAGATATTGACTGGAATTTGGGGGCTGGTCACTCACACATTAGCAAGGCTTTTGTGGATTTATTGGATGATTGCTTTCTACATCAGCATGTTCTGGAGGCAACTAGAGGGAGGAACACTCTTGGTTTGATTATCAGCAATGATTCTTCATGCATTAAGAATCTGCAGATAAATGAACCACTAGGTAGCAGTGATCACAGTGTGCTGAAGTGGGATTTACTCAAAGAGCTAACTACCATTAGGGGAAAAGGGAAGGGTTATTGCTTTCGTAAAGGCGACTATGATGGACTGAGACAGTATTTAAATTCTATACAGTGGGACCAACTGATGATATTACCAACAGCAAATGCAAAATGGGAAGCATTCAAAGAACTTATCTTGGAAGCTACTAGGCTTTACATACCAACTAAGAAATATTGTTCAAGGTTTAGGCCAAAATGGATGTCAGATGAACTGATGAGGCATATGGCAGAGAAGAAACATGCATGGGATACTTACAAATTAACACATGACACAGAAGCCTATGATAGATACAAGTTGATCTGTAGCTAAGTTACAAAGGAGGTTAGGCAGGCGAAGGCAGAGTACGAGAAATCTTTGGCAAGGGATGCAAAGAAAAACAGCAAAGAGTTCTTTACTTATGTAAACTCTAGAAGGAAGGGGATGAATCAGATTGGTCCACGTGATATCGATGGGTCAACTGTTGATGATCCTGCTCAGGTAGCTAACAAACTAAATGAATATTTTGCATCGACATTCACACATGAGGAGTTATTCAGCAAGGGGAATGCCAGAGGTGTATTCAACTCTAGCAGTAAGCTACAGAATCTTGTAATAACTGAGAGTAAAGTGGAGGAGAAACTGTTGAAGATAAACACAAGAAAGGCACCTGGGGTGGATGGGATCTATCCAGTTATATGAAAGGAGGCAGCAGAGGAAGTAAGGAAACACTTAGCCATAATTATGAGAGCTTCCTTGGACTCAGGGGAGGTACCCACAGACTGGAGATGTGCAAATGTGACCCAAATTCACAAAGGAGGATCAAAGGCTGACACAAGCAATTATAGACCTGTTAGTTTAACTTCTGTTCCAGGAAAAGTAATGGAGGCACTAGTTAAAGAAGCACTGCAGGGTCATTTAGACAAGACTTCAGCTATAGCTCGGACACAGCATGGTTTTGTTAAGGGGATGTCATGCCTGACCAATGTGATTGGATACTATGGTGCAGTCACAAAGGAACTGGATGGAGGGAATAACTTTGATATTATATACTTGGATCTTAGAAAGGCTTTTGATACTGTTGCACATGGAAGACTGCTGCACAAATTGGAGCAGGGTGGCATTATGAAGAAAGGCTTAAGTTTTGTAAATTACAGTTTCTGGAGACTAGGCTCCAGCGAGGTGATCCGATAGAGGTGTATAAAGTATTGAATGGTTTGAGCATGCTCAATGCTGATGGGATTCTTCCTCTAGCTCAGAAAAATCACCTGAGAGGGCATAAATTCAAATTGAGGAAAGACAGATGTAGGATAGACGTGCGAAAATTTGCCTTTAGCCAGCGGGTGGTTGGTTGGTGGAACAGACTTCCACCCATTGTCGTGGAAGTTGATAGCCTAAATAAGTTTAAGGCTCAGTTGGACAGGTATTTTGAACGAACAGAGGAGTGAAGTGGAAGTTGTTTTTTTTTTTTTTTTTTTTGGCCGATGCTGCATAAGCTTGCTTTCTTGCCTCAAATGCCTGTACTAATGCTAATGCTAATGCTAATGGCTTGAATGGTTTGAGCATTCTCAAACAGTAAAACAGACTATCAAGGACTCTGACAACTGGAGAACTCTAGGAATAGATAACGTCCAGAACTGCTGGTACAAGAAGCTCACTTGCACACACCCAGGCACCAGACAGAGCAGTTCACCCGAATGATAAGACAACCAGAGACAATCCCGAAGTTTCTCAATCAAGGATACATATAACTGAAGCCTAAAGGTTAAGTTACAAGAAACCTTGCAAAATATAGGCCGATTACCTGCCTTCCAAAAATGTACAAGATCCTAATCAGCTGCATAACAAGAAAGATATCAAATCAGTTGGAGAGCCAGAACATAATGGCCGAACAGCAGAAAGAATGCAAGCGGCTGAGCGAAAGATGCAAGGAGTAATTAACCATAGATGCTGCGGTTATGGTGAAAGAATATAAGAAGCGCCGCAAAATGTACACAGCCTACATCGATTACCACAAGGCCTTCGACTCCGTGCCTCATAGCTGACTAATAGAGGCAATTAACGTCTCCAAAGCCAATCCGATAGTGGCAAACGTCCTAGGAGAAACAACGACGAACTGATGTACCACCGTTATGTTCGAAAACGTCACAATCAATCCCATCCCCATCAGGAGAGGAATCTTTCAGGCAGATGCCATGAGCCCATTGTGATTCTATCTATCACTTAAGCCGCTCTCTACCATGCTGAACGGTAGCAAGTAGGGATATAACCTCAAAGAAGGAAGGAAGAACCTGTACACCCTCACCAACCTGATGTAAATGGATGACATCAAGCTCTACGAGGGAACCGAGAAGCACCTTAAGCAACTACTCCAGATCACCGAAGAATTCAGCAATGATTTTATGATGGAATTTGGTCTAGAAAATGCAAGACCCACTGATTGCGTCAGGGAAAATTTGTCAACCGAAACTACCGGCTGCTGTGTGGTAAATAGATTGAGGCCAAGGCAGAGGGAGAAGCCTATAAATACTTGCGGATGGTGCAGGCTTGGCAGTTACAGCACAAAGAAATTAAAGCCTACTTGACCGAAAAACACACACTCGGAAGCCTGCTGAAAGCAACGCTGAACAGAGGGAACACAGTTAAAGCGATAAATACCTATGCAGTCCCAGTGCTAACATACTCATTCCGGATCATAGATTGGACTAACACCTATCTGGAAGATATCATGAGAAATACAAGGACAATGATGACCAAGAGCCGCCAACACCACCCGAAATCTGACTTGGAGAGACTGACAATTGTCCGGAAAGTAGGAAAGGGCCTGATAGACCTCATTGAGCAACAGAAGACAGCGATCGTTAACTTGAAGGATTACTTCCAGAAACACACAGCAGCACTCCACCAGGCCAGAAGGAAGATAGACAAGCGGTATACCCCACTCAACCTAAGCGAGGAGACCCGCCAACCAGGAGGTACAAATGAAGCTAGAAAGATGGGCAGAGAAGACACTCCATGGCAGACACTACAATGATCTTCATCAATATCAGATAGATACAACTGCTTCCAATGCATGGCTTTCGATTTATAATTATCATTGTATGTATACATGTCAAGGGTGGCACAGAGAATAATGTCCATCTCTACCTATATATTCTATATCAAAAATAAATAAATAAATAAATAAAATAAGAATAAACACAGGCCTCTTTGCCACCAGGGAGCAGGCACTGAGTGCCTGAGACCTGGTGCCCATCCCATGGTCTACTGCTCTGTCAGTGCAATTTGCACTAAAAATCCCTCTCCCACCAGAGATAGTGCAATACTTGTGGGTGCCATTAATCCTGCTCCAATGCTGCTCAAACCTGGAAGCCAGCCAAAAAAAAAAAAAAAAACCAAATAAATAAAATAACATAAATAAAAAAGAAACATTAAAATAAAATAAAGTAATAAAAATAAATAAAAAAGAAACATTAAAATAAAATAAAGCAATAAAAATAAATAAAAAAGAAACATTAAAATAAAATAAAGTAATAAAAATAAATAAAAAAGAAACATTAAAATAAAATAAAGCAATAAAAATAAATAAAAAAGAAACATTAAAATAAAATAAAGCAATAAAAATAAATAAAAAAGAAACATTAAAATAAAATAAAGTTATAAAAATAAATAATTAATAATACAATAAATAAGCAATTAAATATCACAAAATTTTAATTAATTAAATCAAAAAAATGATAATATGGCTCACGATATTAGTGCACATAGTGTTAGGGTCGTGCGCCACCTGTGGTTTCCCACATCAGCGCCAGTAGTATAAGGTTGGGGTTCTAACCGAGTACAACTCTATGAATTTTGGCATCAATTTTCGTGCGTGCTGCCGCGTCGGTCGCTTGTTTTGCCGTTTAGGTTTTGCGCGTGTGCCGGTGAGGCGAGCCGAGGCTTAGTTGCGGAGTCGAAGGAAAAAATATTTTAGTTCTTATTTCGCCCGCTAGATGGCGCCACTTATTTTTCGCATTAAATATATAAATTTTATTTTCACTTTGCCGAGGCTCGAGCCCATGTCGTTGCTACCGGTGCTTATCCCCACGGCTACCCTTTCAGTTGTGAGAATATGTGTAAATGTAGCTCTTATAGTTAAGAGTGGTGTGAGTGTGACGTAGGAAGTTGTATTTCGCCTTGTTCTGATTGGAGGGGGATGTGAACCGATGTTCTGATTGGTTTGGGGGTATAAACCGACTTCGACTCTGAGTTTACCGGTGATTTTCTGGTCGGTTGATGCCGTAGAAATCGTCTGTTTTTGCCGTGTTGTTTTTCAAGCTACCGTGTTCGCAATGGATTGTGGGTTTGCGCCCGCACGCGCACACACACAAGCCCGAGCTCTTGTGCTCGCGCACGCACACACACGCACGCACGCACGCACACGCACACGCACGCACGCACACGCACACACACACACACACACAAGAAAATAGAGCAGTAGACATTCTTTCCCAAGACAAAGGATTTGGCGGGAAAAACGTGGACGCTGTAGACATATGGGCACTTGGGGGGTCACAAAAGTTCGAGCACGACGATGGCCACGACAACAGAAGCCCACGAAACAGTGCCGCCATCTAGCGAGTCATTCTGAAAGCTGAAATCAAAGATTTTATTTTATTTAAGGTGTTTAAATATATTTTTTTTTCCTAGGCAGCTATGACTTTGCCGTTTAAATATATTTCAGTGGCTTTGCAATATGTGGCGCCATCTGTGAAAGCAATCTGAAAGCTGAAAATTAAAAGATTTTATTTAAATATATATATATATTTTTTTTCCCTACATACTTCTTGAACGGAGATTGCCACGACATCGTAACAAACAAGAAACTGTGTCGCCATCTAGCGTGTCATTCTGAAAGTTGAAATTAAGGATTTTATTTAAATATATATTTTTTTCTCTCACATACGGATACTTGGTGTCACAATACTTCTTGAACGGAGATTTGCCACGACATCGTAACTACCAAGAAACTGTGTCGCCATCTAGCGTGTCATTCTGAAAGCTGAAATTAAAGATTTTATTTTTAAGTTTGCTTTGATGTTTAAATTTTTTTTTGCCAAAAAGTACTGAGGCTATCATAACAGTAGAAACATCCAAGAAACTGTGTCGCCATCTACCGATCCATTCTGCAATTTGAAAAGCTGAAAAATTAAGTATTTTTATATGTTTAATGTTATGTTATGTGTTTTTTTGATGGTTAAATTTTTATATGTATATATTTTTACCCATAACTATTTATGATGGTTCCTCTTCAAGTTGAATTTGTATCCTGATGTTTAGAGTCTATCTTGGAAAAAAAAAAAACCTGAAAAGTAAAATGTATTGATGTGTATATATATTTATTTACCTTCTTCGTGATATGGTTGTGCCATCTTCAGATTCTTTCCACAACTTTGAATTTTTTTTTTAAATCTATATTCGAAATAAAACTTAATTTCTACTTTCTAAGAAAAAAAGACAGACAATATTTTTCAAATAGATATGTTTTATTGATAAATAATAAAAAATAAAAATAAAAAAAAAATTACAAGATAGTGGGGTCATCACTAGTTTTACCCCATCTTTAACCATTAGCATCCAAGCCCATATAAGACGCAAAGAAACATGGGTCGTGCCATAAGTGCTCTTGGTTTTCGTAGAAGTCCATCTGGAAAAAAAAAGAAATGTTAGAAGATTACAACGATTCGCGCGTTGTTGGAAGTTTTAGTGGTGTTAATGCATTACAAAAACATACAAAATTACCCAGACGTATCGTGAAAGAGTATTTGTCATCTCAACCTGCTTATGTCAGACACAAACCTCAAAGAGTTAATTTTCCTAGAAACCAAATAATAGTTCCTGGTCTACACCATATGTTTCAGTGTGACTTAGCAGACGTTTCCAATCTGTCAGATGCTAATGGTGGAGTGTGCTATTTATTCGTCTGTATAGACGCTTTTTCTAGATACGCCTGGGTGAGAACACTTAGAAATAAAACATCGAAGCAGATGGTAAAAGCATTCAAATCAATTTTCAAGGAAGAAACGCCATTCAGTCTTATCAGGGCAAAGAGTTTTTAAACAAAGATGTGAGGGCCCTATTTAAGTCTCTCAACATTAATTTTTATACTACTAGATCGGAGAAAAAGTCTGCAATCGCTGAACGTTTTATTCGAACTCTGAAAGAAAAAATATTTAAATGGATAACTTATTCTGAAAGTAAGAAATATGTGCATGTTCTTCCCGACATTGTAGCTACTTATAATCGAACGCCACATCGAGCTATAGGAATGCCTCCAGCCGATGTCACTTTGCATAATGAAGAAGACGTCTACAGGAAATTGTACTTGAAAAAAACCAAAGAACAGATTCCTAAATTTAAAGTGGGGGATCGTGTCGTTCTAAGTACAGGTTCGAATCTTTTCCGCAAAGGATTCTGGGGCAATTGGACGCGTGAGATTTTTACTATATCTCAAGTATTGAAATGAAGAAAGCCAGTTGTGTACAGAGTACAAGACAAAACAGGCGACACGATCGAAGGTAGCTTTTATGAGCAACAGTTACAACTTGTTAATATTCACGACAAGTTGCCACTGGATACATATCTTATTGAAAAAGTACTTAAGGAGCGACGTGTGAAAGGAGAGCGTCAATTGCGTGTTAAGTGGTTAGGATATCCGGCTTCCTACAACAGTTGGGTTTCGGCTAAGGATGTTCTTCTTAACCCTACCTAGTAATGCGTGCATGGATTTCCATCCCCAGAATACGCAAGCTAATTTTACTATTATATTGCCCGACACTATACCTCTCAAAGGCAAGTGGGAGGTAGCACTTGCAGAAATACACGTACCTAAGTCATGGGACAATATTTCTGAAGGTTGGGCCGAGTTTGCAATTCTGCAGAAAGAACCGA
Organism: Mastigoproctus giganteus; assembly: GCF_048544385.1. Lineage (NCBI taxonomy): Eukaryota > Metazoa > Arthropoda > Arachnida > Uropygi > Thelyphonidae > Mastigoproctus > Mastigoproctus giganteus. Next base: position 4,924,444 of record NC_143577.1, on the reverse strand, counting down.
CAGTTAGGAACCCTGAGGTTTACATGCTGAACGATGAGTACGAAAATTCGTCTAAATTGATTGAACATATGTGTGGTCTTAATACCAATTTAGAGCTTAAAGTAGAAGAGACAGAATTCAAAGTGAGATTTACAATTCGCGTTAAAAATGGTTGTGAGTTGCGTATGACTTTACGAACTGCCAGAATTCTAGGACTAGTACATAAAGTAGTAGTGAGTGAAGTTGTTGACAAATCTAGAACTTTTAAAGGGGAGTACATAGGAAAGTGGATACCTAAAGGTAAAATAGTGTTACCACCAATAAAGCCTAACAGTGAGTGTGCTGATAGGAAGCTTGTACTCGTACAACAGCCGACTTGTGATGTTCGTGAGCATAAAATTCCTTATGGTAATTACGATAGCATCTCCGAAATTCTAAAGGTTATGACTTTTATAGCCCCCGAAATTAAAGGTTCTGTTAATGCCCGTGGTTTTGTTTCTTTCGAAATAGAAAGCGGTGTGCGTCTTCGCTTCCCTGAGACAGGACTCGGTGAGTTACTCGGTTTTGAGCGTATGCCTGATGGTTTCGAAGGAACAGCGAGATCGAAATTTCCCGGAGATATAAATAGAGGTGTAGGCTCTTATTTTGTTTATAGTAGTGTGATAGAAGACCAGGTCGTGGGTGATATCAGAGCGCCTCTTTTGCGAGTAGTACCGTTCGGAAGCAGTGGTGAATTCTTACATTTGGATTATTACCCTGTACTGCTCTCGAACATTCAATCCATTTCTATTCAAATTCGCACAGACAGTGGTCAGTTATTTCCATTCAGAGGTGGTAAAACTCTAATTAAGTTACATTTTCGACCCCAATGAACGCGTACGTTGATTACTACTCAGTGCAAGCGGGGGGAAATCCCTACTTTGCAGGAGCAGCGATCCAGAGAGGTCAAGGTTTTGGCAGTATATTCAGATCTGCATTTACATTTCTCTCTCCTCTTCTGAAGCCCGCAGCCAAGTTCATCGGTCGCCAAGTGCTATCGGCAGGTCGTAATATCATAGATGATGTCATTTCGGGAGCACCCGTGAAACGCTCGTTTATAAATCGAGCTTCTGAAGTAGGACAGGCCATTAAGCAAAAAGTTCGTAGTCAGAGTGGAGGTAAGCGTCGAAAGAAAAAAAAAATATCAGGACATCTTTCAATGATGGGTGAAGTTATGATGTCAGAACTAGACCTGTTTGCTCAGCCTGCCACTAATCTATGCATCGAACGATCTTCATACGTTACTTTCTTGCCTTTAGCATCTGTGGACACACCGGGGCCAATAGAATTTTCCGTACCGGGAACATCTGAAGAATATCTGGACCTGGGAAAAACTTATTTGCGACTCAAAGTACAGTTAACTCAAAGCGACGGAAAAGAATTACAGTCGAGTGTAGGAGTTGTCAACAACTTTTTTCACTCCATGTTTAAACATGTGGATCTTTTCGTTCAAGACAAATTAATTAATCCAAGCAGCGACACATACCCCTATAGAGCTTATTTAGAAACGCTTTTGAATTTTGACAGAGGAGCAAAAAAATCCCAGCTCACTACAGAACTGTTCGTAAAAGACAATGTTTCTGATGTTTCGCAAATGTTTTCTCAGCCTGACAGTGGTATGAATCAACGTATGAAGTTTTTTTCGAAAACCAAAACTGTGGAACTTCTGGGTCGTCTCAGACTAGATTTGTGCCATCAGGCCAAATATATTATTAACAATTTATCGTTCCGCCTGAGAATGGTTCGCAGTTCGCCCGAGTTCTCTCTGTTGTCTCTCGACAATACTGCTAAAATTCATATACGCGAAGCCTGTCTTTTTGTGCGTAAAGTTAAACTTAACCCCAGCATACAGTTAGCCCACATGAGTGTTCTTGAAAAACATCCTCTTGTATATCCCATTAACAGAGCTGATGTAAGTTACTATTCAATACCAAAAGGCATGTCAGACTCTACCAGAGACAATATATATCTAGGCCAGATCCCCACTCGTTTAATAGTCGGTATTGTGTCCAGTGATGGTTTCAATGGCTCCCTCAAAACCAACCCATTCAATTTTGGTCACTACAACCTGTGCTATTTACTTCTGACAGCTGATGGTGTGCAGCATCCTTCCATTCCGCTAACACCCGATTATAAGAATGGACATTATACCCGGTCCTACCTGTCTCTTTTCACATCGCTAAACAAATGGAATTCAGACTGTGGAAACGACATATCAATCTTGGATTATACAGAAGGGAATGTGCTTTATGCTTTTGACCTAACTCCCGACAGTAACGCTGTCGGTGCGCACATCACTTCTTTACGGCGAGGCGGTGTTCGACTTGAACTGAAATTCGCAGAACCTCTACCCGTAAACGTAACAGTGATCTTGTATGCCGAATTCGAAAACATTCTTTCTGTGACTAAAGACCGTTCAATCCTCGTGAATTATGAACACTGATCAGATTTTGAAGGTTTTAGAAGCAGACAGTGAATCGAGAAAACATCTGATCGGTGTCTGTGCCAGGGACAAGTTACCGTCAAGAATACAGAGGAAACCAGCATTGTTAGTCATCAATACAGACAAGGCGCATATGCCAGGTACTCACTGGGTTTGCATTTTTCTGGGAAAAAACAACAGTCAATATTTCGACAGCTTTGCACGACCGCCGACACCGGACATTGCAGAGTTCCTTAACCAAAACAGTAAGAAATGGACTTATAACAAAGTGGTGATTCAACATCCAGAATCTATAGCGTGTGGACTACATTGTATTTTTTTCCTGACTCATCGGTGTAGAAATATTTCTATGTCAAAGATTGTAAACAAATATTATTGTAAAGATTTGTGGGCAAATGATTTGTTAGCCACATTACATGTAATTGAACCTTTACTTACAAAATAAAATTTTATTTATTTTTAAAAAGTGTCTGTTTTATTGAAAAAAACTTACCACAACGAAATCCACATATGCTTATGTCTCAAACGACGAGGCGATATTAAAGCCGTATATCTGCGCTATGACCTGCTTACGAGGCTTTATAACTTCGCTCTTGGAGTACCGTTGCTCCAGCGCTTCAGAGGAGGGGATTGTGGGTAGCGACGCCGTTACGTTCGATACGCTGGTCTCGATATCGCTTGATGCCGACGAGGACGCTTGTTTTGCGGCATTAGTTTTCAGGCCTAAATATGACTGTAGTATCTGAAGATACATTTTAACTTTAGACTCGGGCTGCAAATCCTGTCTTTTTAAGATTGCAGACATTTGCTCGTCTAAAGAGAGCTTCTGTTTTTGTTCTGGCGGTGCAGCTACAAGCAAGAATTTACGGAAAGATTCACTCATCTTCTAATCAAACTTGTAATGAGCGGAACCACTATACTTGCGATCAGGGGGAACAGTGAACCTCCTTGTTGAAGAATTAATTTCCGCCTAGTTTTAAATGCTACTTTTTTATCTGCTAGTGTTCTGAGCAGACGTTTTTTGCGTTGTAACTTGTTTTTCACTCTCTCTGTCAACGGAATGCTACCTTTGACTATGTTTTTACATATTTCACAGATTGAATTTATTTGTGTTTGATTTGAACTCCTTAATAAAGCGGTTGCCTGTTTCGGTCGAACTTCCGACAGATACCTTATAAAGTTAGAATTGTTTTTTAGACGCAGAGCCATATGGGGATGTAAACAATCGTATGTCCTTCGTTTGGTAACACGTGTGAGCGCAGTCTCAATCTATCATCAGTGTTCTGACAAAAATCAAACAGTAAATATGAATGAGGCTCGCGTGTTGCATGCTTATATATATCGACTAAAACACGTGATCTCCCGGGGAAAACTTGACTTGCTAGGTGTGAGATTTGTCTTGAGTCGCGAGGGTTTTTAAAAACAATCAGATAGTGCGAATTCAAACTAATAGTACGGAACTGGGTGCCTTGCGAAAACAGGTTTTGTGTTAACAAAATAACACTGAGATTTCTATGATGTGATCCTTTTATAAATATCTCAGAAACGACAATACTATCCTTTGCTTGGTTGATGAGATCGTCTAAAACAAGTAAATTTTTTACTGATGGATCGAATTCGGGGATGTTTAAACCCTCCACGAATTCGATTTGCGAGTAACACCGAAACTTATCTTGAAACTCTGAATAGCAATAGACGATTCTTTGAGGTGGTGGCGAAATTAAACTTTCACTATTTTCTAATAGCGACAATACAAACGTTGTCTTTCCACTCTGTGTTGCTCCCGAGACTATCGCTGTGAATGGATGGTGAAACATTATGTAAATGATCGCGCTCGAGTCTGGACCAAGTATTTATGTGTGTGTGTGTGTGTGTGTGTGTTCGCGCGCCGATGCGAGAGGTAGGACTAGCAACTGTAAAGACAGAAGGTGACGTCTCCAGAAAAACGAAACATTGTCCTCTTTTTAAAAAAAAAAAACTGTGAGTTATGAAAAAGGTTTTTTTTGGAAGTTGTCTTTTCCATGAAACCATTCTTGACATGGAAAAAAAAAGGGTATTCCTCCATCTAAGCGCGCCCGACACTTCGTGGCGGGTGGGAGGGGTGCCGCGATCCCCCCGTGCGCGCGCCCATCACAACGTGATGGGTGGGAGGGGTGCCGCGATTCCCCCGTGCGCGCGCCCATCACAACGTGATGGGTGGTAGGGGTGCCGCGATTCCCCCCACGCCCCGGCGCCCTGCAATTCCCATCCGAGTGCCGTCACGAATGTGACGTCGGTGGGAATAGGATAGGGAAGACGTGCCCGATCGACTTCACCGACATCCTGAAAAAAAAGGAGACGTCACCAGAGGTAGCCATTGAAAAAACTGCTTAGTGTCAAAAACATGGGGATTTCACTGGGTTTTTTTTCTAATGTTGATAGTGTGATGACTAGGTGGTTAGCTTTCGCTATGTGTCTTGGAGTGTGTGTGTCGTCTCCTACCACACGTTTAGCGAAAGTAAAGCCAAACCCTTTTGTTACTGAGGACTCAAGGAGACGAGAAGTACGCTTGTCTCTCCGGACAGAAAACGGTACTTCGACAGAAAAAAAAAAAAGAGACACAGATAAAAGTTACAAAAGAATATTCTATTTTATTCTTAAAAACTAAAGAAAGATACAAAATACTTACTACTAAAGATTCCCTAATCTAGATAACCACGCTGCAGTAGCCATCATCTGTTGTCAACCCGTCGTTACTTTGATTGGTCCAGATGATGGGCACTGTGGAAGCACCGGACGTCGAAAAACCGCTCTCGTCAACGGCATAGGGATTCCAAGGACCAACATCATTGTCTTCTTCTTCTTCTTCTTCTTGATACTCCCCGACGACGATTATATCCGGTGACCGAGCCTCACGATCAACGTTTGCCGATCCTGTTGACAGTTCTGATGTCGATCGTGAGGAGTTGGATGCTGATATGTCGCCGTCGTATGAAGGATGCCAACTTGCAGAATAAAGGCTATCATCCAGTGATAGAGATGAATTGCAAAAGGACTGCCCCGTACTAATGGGAGTTGAACTCCGTATTTTCGTAAAATATTTTGGGTCGTTGCAGTCAAAGGACTCACAACCGTCAGCAACTTCCCAAAGGTCTATATCACTGTCGGAAACCCAAGGGTTACAACACTCTGAACTTTTATCAGAAGTGACAACTGACCCTGAACATAAGCATAAACTGTACGTACACAACATTGTATGGAAAAAAACGTGAGAGTAACATGAAGAAATAAACACAAAAACTAGCCCTTTTAAACTCAAACAGGTTCAAATGTTAATCTAATACAACCAATCAGATTGGTATGGAAAGGTGAAAATTTAACCAATGAGATGGGTTCATGAAGGTGAGTACGGGCGTATCGGAATTATCGTATATAATACTGTTACTAAAACAACTTATTAGTTAACATGCTCCTTTTTACTTGATGGCAACCAATCTGTGTTTTAGATTCAAGAGTATGTGAACGTCACAACCAATAGGAAATTACTACGGTATGAGAGTGAAAGTCACAGTCTATAGGAAATCACTATGGTATGAGAGCGAAATACTTAATCATCAGTAAGGGTATGACATCTTTGAAGGTAATCTTTGAAGCTGAATTATCTTTTGTTTTTGTTACTACAAAGGCTTCGGAACGATACCAGCTAAAGCTATGTGCTGTTATATAACCTTTGTACTACATGTTTCTATTTGTTCCCAACCATCGCCTTTGAAGTTGAGCTAGCTTTTACTATTCTAAATTTAAACAAAGACTCGGGATTGACATCACCCTTAGTTATATGACATGTGCCTACCCAGTTCCCGACCGACCGAACGACATCTTTTTGTCACTCTACATTTTGAACAAAGCCTAGGGAGCGGTAGCACAGGCACATGTCGTACAAAGGCTCTGGGAGCGGTAGAGCATACTTGGAGGGGTGGTAAGTCCTTTAGTCTTTGTACGTCTTGTGTCTAGCTGTGACCAAACGAAGCCTTTTGAAGCTGAGTTATCTTCTGCTTTAGCGTTCTAAATCTGAACAAAGACTTGGGAGCAACACCTGCGCTAACTATATGAGGCTATATAACCTTTGTACGACATGCCTCTACCTGTTACTGATACGTCACGAGTTTATGAGCCTAACAATACGGCTAGAATCTAAACACATGCTGTTATAGCCCTTGGACCGCATTTACAGTTTGGAACTTTCTCAGTGTGGTTGTAAATTTTTCCACTGTTGCAGTTTTTTTTTTTTTTATCCAGAATGTCAAGACACGAAATGTTTGATGATATAAGAAGACCAAACGTAACTTTCTACAGACGTCTGAGCCATAGTAGCACAGTTCGTGTTTATTGCCATGAATTCGAGCCACATGTTACGATCGAGACAACTAATACGCACATGATGCTATCCAGAAACCAGTGGGATGAATTCAAAAACAAAATAACTGATATCTTGCTTTCCGTAAGAGCCAGATCTAAAGATGAAATCCAACTACCGGGGATCTGAATCAATACAGATGGTGGTGTTTGTGATTTCTATTGGAAACAATTCTCGCTATCTGCAGAACGACGAATGACTCTCCACCTTTCTGAACTTGAAGCTATATATAATAGAATCATAGACATAGATTCTTTTCTTCAACGTCTAGAAGACGAAAAACCCGCATTTCTGTTAATGCAATCAGTTATATTGGAACATCTTGATTGTGTTAGAGAACGCATAAAGAACGACGTGTTTACTGGCTCTATCGATGTTTCGTTTAACGATGTTTATGCATACTTCGTTAGGAATGCTGAACCATCTACAAGTGTTAAAATTTTTTCTGCTAAGTGTTCGAAAGAAGGTATAGTTACTGAGTTCAACGATTATGCTTTGTACAATGCTGTAGTTTCGATGATCGAAGAACTTCAAACTGCTTACACTACGAAATATACGAAGTATCCGTTCTGATCAAAGCAATGTGCATATGTAAGTTTTTGTGTTGATTTTTTGTGATTAGTAACAACATCTGTAAAACTTACCAATAAAAACATATCTATTTGAAAAATATTGTCTGTCTTTTTTTCTGAGAAAGTAGAAATTAAGTTTTAATTTTCCATTAATCAATAACCTTTTTTTTTTAAAAAAATGAGAATTTACTTTTAGGAAAGAAATGATTTCGAATATAGATTTTAAAAAAAAAATTCAAAGTTGTGGAAAGAATCTGAAGATGGCACAACCATATCACGAAGAAGGTAAATAAATATATATACACATCAATACATTTTACTTTTCAGGTTTTTTTTTTTTCCAAGATAGACTCTAAACATCAGGATACAAATTCAACTTGAAGAGGAACCATCATAAATAGTTATGGGTAAAAATATATACATATAAAAATTTAACCATCAAAAAAACACATAACATAACATTAAACATATAAAAATACTTAATTTTTCAGCTTTTCAACTTGCAGAATGGATCGGTAGATGGTGACACAGTTTCTTGGATGTTTCTACTGTTATGATAGCCTCAGTGCTTTTTGGCAAAAAAAAATTTAAACATCAAAGCAAACTTAAAAATAAAATCTTTAATTTCAGCTTTCAGAATGACACGCTAGATGGCGACACAGTTTCTTGGTAGTTACGATGTCGTGGCAAATCTCCGTTCAAGAAGTATTGTGACACCAAGTATCCGTATGTGAGAGAAAAAAATATATATTTAAATAAAATCCTTAATTTCAACTTTCAGAATGACACGCTAGATGGCGACACAGTTTCTTGGTTGTTACGATGTCGTGGCAAATCTCCGTTCAAGAAGTATTGTGACACCAAGTATCCGTATGTGAGAGAAAAAAATATATATTTAAATAAAATCCTTAATTTCAACTTTCAGAATGACACGCTAGATGGCGACACAGTTTCTTGGTTGTTACGATGTTGTGGCAATCTCCGTTCAAGAAGTATGTAGGGAAAAAAAATATATATATATATTTAAATAAAATCTTTTAATTTTCAGCTTTCAGATTGCTTCCACAGATGGCGCCACATATTGCAAAGCCACAGAAATATATTTAAACGGCAAAGTCATAGCTGCCTAGGAAAAAAAAATATATTTAAACACCTTAAATAAAATAAAATCTTTGATTTCAGCTTTCAGAATGACTCGCTAGATGGCGGCACTGTTTCGTGGGCTTCTGTTGTCGTGGCCATCGTCGTGCTCGAACTTTTGTGACCCCCCAAGTGCCCATATGTCTACAGCGTCCACGTTTTTCCCGCCAAATCCTTTGTCTTGGGAAAGAATGTCTACTGCTCTATTTTCTTGTGTGTGTGTGTGTGTGCGTGTGCGTGCGTGCGTGTGCGTGTGCGTGCGTGCGTGCGTGCGTGTGTGTGCGTGCGCGAGCACAAGAGCTCGGGCTTGTGTGTGTGCGCGTGCGGGCGCAAACCCACAATCCATTGCGAACACGGTAGCTTGAAAAACAACACGGCAAAAACAGACGATTTCTACGGCATCAACCGACCAGAAAATCACCGGTAAACTCAGAGTCGAAGTCGGTTTATACCCCCAAACCAATCAGAACATCGGTTCATATCCCCCTCCAATCAGAACAAGGCGAAATACAACTTCCTACGTCACACTCACACCACTCTTAACTATAAGAGCTACATTTACACATATTCTCACAACTGAAAGGGTAGCCGTGGGGATAAGCACCGGTAGCAACGACATGGGCTCGAGCCTCGGCAAAGTGAAAATAAAATTTATATATTTAATGCGAAAAATAAGTGGCGCCATCTAGCGGGCGAAATAAGAACTAAAATATTTTTTCCTTCGACTCCGCAACTAAGCCTCGGCGCAACAGCTAAGCCTAAACCTTGGCTCACCTCACCGGCACACGCACAAAACCTAAACGGCAAAACAAGCGACCGACGCGGCAGCACGCACGAAAATTGACGCCAAAATTCATAGAGCCGTACTCGGTTAGAACCCCAACCTTATACTACTAGCGCCATATGTACACTGTGAAGGAATACAGAACACTGTAAATGCCAGAAAAAGTGTAGTGTGTTGAATGTGTAGTATTGTGTTGGGTTCTGTTGTGTGTCCTGGCATTTAGCCGCAGGATCCCTGATGGGACCCCACGTTGCCCGCACTCACCACTAGGAGGTAGCCAGGCTGCCCATTATTCTCTGGCATTCTATGGCTCACGAGTGGGACCCAATACCCGAGACTGAGGGATTCATGCTCGCCATTGAAGACCAGGTAATCAACACCAGGAACTATAGAAAATACATCGCCAAAGAGCCCCGAGTGTTCGATGACACATATCGATGATGCCACCTGGCCACAGAAATGATCAAACACATCACCGTGGGATGCAAGGTGATCACCCAGACTGTGTACACTCATAGACACGACCAGGTAGCCAGGATAATACATCAGAAGCTAGCAAGGAAATACCAGTTGGCCGAAGAAAGTGTACCGTATTACAAGTACGAACCCCAGACAGTTCGTAGAGACCCCAACCCACAAGCTGTATTCGGATGGCGCCATAATAACCGATAAGACAATCCCGCACAACAGACCGGATATAACCCTTGTGGACGAAAAGACCACCTATCTGATTGACGTTGCGGAACCGAACAATGGCAATCTACAGAAAACCATGGGTAAAAATCAGGAAGTACACGAACCTAAGACAGGAGATCAAAGAGAAGTGGCCTATGCAACAAGTTAGGACCATCCCTATCATCGTGTCAACCACAAGTATGAAAGAGAAAAAACCGCTAGGTGGTGGAGATGACAACAGTGTGATTATCGTGCTCCGTATTTGTTGATATTTTCAGTTTAATTATGAGTCATGTACTAGCTATATTTAGTATTAATCGAAAGTTCGGAAGTGCCTCTATCTAAATATACTAACTAAGGAAGAAATGAACAATCAGGTAAATTATGATTATTGTTTTTGGTCTCATGCATGAACTTCGCTATATGTGGTACAGCTATAGATAAGTTTTCTTCTCTGCGGAAAGTTCAACTACTCAGCTTTCCCCACCACTAATCCTCTCTCAAGGTCGCTCCTTACATTAAAGGCTCCAATTAAACCGTAACTGGGTGTGGAGTGTATAGCTCTCCCCACTACCGCACCTTTCATCGAGAAATAAGTGAAATATCTGGCCAATGCTCCAGATTTAAGTAAAACATATAAGTAACGCTTCTACGGTCTCAATCGTTACAAATATGGAAAAGAAACCATCTGATATGATAGAGCAAGTATGCGGCATTTGTAACGTTGTAAATAAATACGCCATTAAATGCTCGCGATGTGGCAGCGTCATTGGGAGCTGCTGTTCCCAAGTTGACATCGTGCGCTTAAATCAAAGCAGACGAAAGAAGTTCCTTTGCCAAAATGCAGGTCTCACAACGAGAAAAATAGCGCAGCACAACGGGAAGAAATAAATGCAGCAGAATCTCACGTCATAGACAACGATGACTCAGAAACTGAGGAACCTTCCCAACATGTTTCCGACAACCTCGCAGTAACGGAGCTGAACGGGAACCTTAGTGGCTCATTAATTGATATCTTAGGTTGTGACGCATGCCCAGACGACTGCGTGCACAAGAAAACATATGAAGATGGAAATGATACTCTTGACTACATTAAAGAAATAGGCTGTAGTGGGGCTCGGAATGATCAAGAAAGAAAAACAGGTCAGGATTTACTTTAAGCATGAGTCTCAAATGCTAAAAGAGTTACTCGAGGAACTCCTTCTTCCAATCCACAAAACTCTGCAAGGAATCAAAGAAGAAAACCATGAACTGCATGAACAGAATAGAACTTTAATAGCTAAACAGAAACTAATTGATGATAAATTAGACACAGTCCTAACTCAACTACGTGCAATTAATGGAACAATCGGACGAAATATCCCGATACTCCAAAACCCACAGGCTTGCTCAGCTGGCACCTCGAAAGTTGCAAGAGGGAAACCGATGGAGAACCCGCACATTAAATCACAACGGACGACTACCCTCAAATGTAGGGCAGAGTTGCAAGATGCTGATCCCTGCAAAGAGCAGCCACCTCCTCAAAATTTTGATAATTCAAAAAACCAATCCTCCAATAAAAGATATGCACAAATGCACAGGTCGGAAAACGGTCCAGCGACCGCTATCCCCAGCTCTACTTCTTCTGCAAACCAAGATCGCAATAAAAAGAAATCAACCCCTCCATCGGAGCCAAACATGAATCAGAAACCTACTTTTGCTCAGGTTGTTTCTCTGCCGACAAAATCGGCCCCTCAAAATTCCACTAAAAAGGACCCCCCCTCACCTAAATGCCCATCAGCAACAACATGCCATACGGACAAATGGAGATCCTACTGATCATCCTCCAGCCCCGGTACCATTTTGGCGGTCTGGGTGCACAGTGTTCTTATTGCTTTGACCTAGCGTTTATTATAGTGATCGTAGAGCTTTCCACAAGAGACTTCTTGTTTTACTGTGCAGTGACTACTGCTAACTGGTGGGCCTTACTTCCACGTAGTCCGGGGCGGGCGGCCAGGCGAGTCCTGGTCGGCTAAGTAGGCCTTGATCGGCGGACTTGTCGGTCTAAAGTGATCAGTGTAGTGCGGGACTCTCGTGGAATCGGACATTGTGTTTCCAAACCATATTTTACCGTATAACCATATATATTAGTATCAAGTACTGTTGCAGTGTTGACCATGTCTGTATCAAATAAAGTCAAGCTGGGCCCGAAGACATCGGACTCCGAGACGGCTGCGATCGTTGATCATGGCGCTTCTATCTCTGCGGACGGCAGCGTTGGAGGTCCAGTTCCAGGAACGACGCAATTGTGCTTGAACATTTGCCTGACGATCTCCTTGAAGCCTATATGGATGACTCTTCAAATGATTCGGCGGTTGTTGAATCAACACAGCGGACTGCTGTTAAACGTCTCAGACCAGATTCCTCCGATGATGAGGAAACCCCGACAGACCACTTCAAGGACTTGAAGGCGGTGCGTCAAAGTCTTCATGACTTTATGTTCAACGATTCGAGCAAAGTCAATAGAACAGCCATGCGTACTATCTTAGGAATGTGGGATGAACTGGAGTTGAGGGCTATCGAAGTATACGCCGAAAACCAGTCGTTAAAGGCAGCACTGAGCAGGAGTCAACCCTCCGTCAGTGTTGCGCCTACATCATACGCTACCGTCGTACAAAGTGAGAAGAGTTCTCCTCCTAAGAAAGCAGAAGTCCATGCTGTTCTCATAAAATCAGACTCTGAGACTCTGAAGACCAGTGAGGCTGTTAAGCAAGTAGTTTTACAGTCTGTAAAGCCTGCGTTGAAGAGTATCAATGTTCGAAGGATGCGAACAATAAAGGATACTGGAGTAGTGCTGGAGGTGGACAGCACGGAAGACGCACAACGCATTCTCAACTGTGAGACAATAAAAGCCAAGGGTTTAAGGACGGAGGTCCCTAAGAAGCCTGGGAAACGTCTCATCATCTACGATGTGGATGCAGAAGTTGGGAAGGATGACTTTCTGTCGGAACTTTTTGAGCGTAATATCGGTCCATGTGGTATATCTAAAGAGCAGTTCCAGAAGGATACCTTAGTGAGATCAGTGGCGAAAGTTGCCAACAAGGAGACTAAGAACTGGATCATCGAGGTTTCTGCACAGTTGCGGAACATTCTCGTTGAGAAAGGAAGAGTTTTCCTCAATTGGTCGTCTCATAAAGTCCGTGACATTTATTTCACGGTCAAGTGCTTTAAGTGTCTTGCCTTCGGGCATATGGCGAAGAACTGTAAGTCGAAGACTGTGTGTGGTCACTGTGCGGGAGTCGGCCACCTTTACAAAGAGTGCCCTAAAAAAGCAGAAAAACCGAAATGTGTTAACTGTGCTAGGCGAGGGAAGACCTCCGACCATTCTGTCAGAAGTAGAGATTGCCCTATCTACAAGAGTTACTTAGAACAAATCAAGAGTAAAGTCGTGTATGGATAGTACATCCAACAAGGCTTCCAACGATGTGTTCCGAGTTATACAGATCAACGGTCAGAGATCGCACCCGGTCGCTCTACAGTTGGCAGAGCGCTCCAGAAGGGAAAAGTGTGACTGTATTCTCCTGCAGGAGCCGTACATAGCCAACGACAAAGTTCGTGGCTATCCCCTAGATTATAGGGTTGTTCAGTCTGGTCAGGGTTGTCAGGCTGCGATTATAGTCTGTAACAGAGATTTGGTGGTTACCCAGTTACAGCAGCTGTGCTCCACGCACTATGTTTGTGCCGAGATTATCGGTTCTTTTGGCAGAGTCTACTTGGTTAGTATTTACGCCCAGTATTAGGTATTAGGTATTAGGTATGTTCGGGGTCTGACGGCACCTGGGATTTCTCCCATCTCCGCGTATGTTCTCTGTATCGGACAAGCCAGAGATTTAAAAGTGTGTGGGATATGTACTGTGTAGTTTGTTGTGCCCATTGTTCGTCCGGCCTGTTAGCCGCCGGGCCCCTAGTGAGACCCGACGTTACCAATACCTGCCACAGGGAGGCCGGCCGGGTGTTACCAATATTTGTACTCTGGCTGGTCTTGCCACTTACTTTCCTGGGATTTTAGTGGCTAGGACCAAAAAAAAAAAAAAAAAAAAAAATCGAGGTTGATATTAGTGATACAAGTTAGTATTGCGCGACGTGGGGCTGTGCGGTGAAAGTGAGTTTTAAAAACCAAATAGGTTCGGGCAAGAATTTTGATGTTCTCTTTTGATTTTGACATGTAGGGCTAAACGCTGTGCAAGACAAAAGTTTGGGGGGAGGATGAAGACTGGGGGAAGAAATTGGAAATAAGGGGCCGACAGAGTAGATGGCCCCTGCAGGTAGTGAGGCATGCCCGTGCCCCACCAGAGTGAAAAAATTGGGGAGGCAAGGAGAGGCAAGCCTCTCCTCCCCAGGAGTTTGGAAAGAAAGATCCGCTCAAGAGAGTGCGGATTTGGGTCGCCAATAGGCTGTTCCGGCGGGAGAGTGCCACGTATGTCGTCTCCATCAGTTTGCAGGCCCTAAAAAATTGGCCGTTGAGTCTCATCTAGGTGGGACACTAATAGGGGATTAAATCTGGATGTCATCCTTCCAGACTGCATGTGGTCTGGGGCTTATTTTCTGGTCATTATCTTGGGGTCATAATCAAGTCTACTGGCTGTCATTATGGGGTTTTATCCCTTCCGTGATGTTTGCTAGTCCTTACACTACCTTTTGTCATTATGTAGTGGGTCTATGCTGCAAGGACTTGGGGCAGTGTCCCTTTGTTCTGATGTCACGACTATTTAAAGGTGTTTTTTCGCTTCTATTGGCGGTAATCATGACTCTTGTAGTTCGACAATCTGTTGTCACTTGTCTTTTCCTAGTGCATTTTGTAGTCAGTCCAAGGTCTGTATAGTCGGTTCCTCTGTGTCGTCTCGCAGCTATTTGCAGTTTTGTTTTGTCTCATTCCGTTAAGGTCTTCGGTATATGGCGGCTAGTGTTTGGCGCCTGCTAAATAATCCCTGGGCAAAATCAGTTAAGGCTAAATATTCTTCTTGTGTATCTAGTAGATGTGACTCGAGATCCCTCGGTAAATAGTGAACTCTAGTTATTAGTCTGCATCTAAGGTCTTCGTATTGGACACACTCAAACATAATGTGCACCCAGCTTTCTTGTTCCCCGCAAGTACAACGCGGATCCTCCACTATTCCCAATGCTGTAAGCTTTGCATTGAAAGCCCCATGACCCGTAAGGAGGTAGGTCGTGTAAAGTCCGGGTTGCAGCCAGGTTGGAAGAATGGGGTATACTCTGTCTACGTCCGGGATGAACTTTTTGGTGATGTTCCCTTTTGTTGTGTTTGTCCAGCGGTATTGCCAGGTTTCTTTTAGGTATTTCTGCAGCCTGTTCTTTTCAGCCTTGTGGGTTGCATTGTTATCCACTGTGTAGTCTTGGTGGGTGCAAGGCATTCCTTTGGTTATATAATAGGCTATTCCAGTACGTATGATGTCCAGGTCAAGGGGAAGGGCTCCGGCCAAGACCTGTAGGGCAACAGTGCTAGTGGTGCTACAGGCTCTGGTAATGGTTAACAGGATAGTTCTATGGATTGAGTCGATTATGCGTCTATTTACGGCGGTTGATGCCTTGTGATACCAAACCGCAGAGGCGTATGTTATAGCTGGTAGGAATGTCGTTTTATAATATAAGGAGAGCACGCGACGTTTAAGTCCCCAGTCCCGACGAACCACACGTGCTAACAGTGCAGAGTACTTCCTTATCTTTGTTCTTAAATGTGTGAGATGCTGCTTGAAGGAAAGATTACAATCTAATATCACCCCCAGGTACTTAAGCTGGCTTTGGAGTTTCACTGTGGTGTTGTTCACCTTTATTTGAGGTGGCCTGTGCAGGTCAAGGGAGCCTTTCAGTAAGATTGAGGATGTCTTAGTTGGTGAGATTTTTAGGCAGTGTAAGATGGTCCAGTCCTGTAGTATCCTGATGGCATGGTTTGCTTTTACCTCCAACTGGGTTCTACTGTCGGCAGCAATTTTCAAGATTAAGTCGTCGGCAAAAGCTTGTGTTTGGACGTCACCAAGGTCCATGGCCAGGAACTCATCCAAGACAATGTTCCACAACAGCGGCCCCAGGACAGAACCCTGGGGGCAACCCCTGCAGACACGGCGGTTTACCCTACCATAGGGTGCCACGACACTAATACTCCTGTCGGTAAGGTAAGACTTGATAGTGAGATACAAATTGCAGGGAAGGTTGGCCCGCCTTAGCCTTGCCAGGACACTTGGCCACCAAATGGTGTCGAAAGCCCCGGCAAAATCTATGGAGATGATTAGGTAGTATTTACTGTTGCAACTGGCCACACCGTGCAGCAGATGTCTAAGTGCCTCTACTGTCGAAGACTCAGGCTTAAAGCCGAACTGGGTAGACATGTGCAGTTCAGCACTGTTGTAATGTGTGTCAATTCGGGCATATAGCATTCTCTCAAATAGTTTGCTGATCACTGGTAGCAAAGCTATCGGTCTGTAAGTGGTTGGCTGTTGTGGAGGCTTCGTGGGTGTTTTTGGGATCAGCTTCAGTCCCGCAGTCTTCCAGTTTCTTGGGAAGATGCCTTGATGCAAACAGTTGTTAAACAGATTTAGAAGGAGTTCGGGGGTCAGATCCGTTACTTTTTTGACAATTTCTGGTTCGAGATAATCGAGGCCAGGGCACTTATTATTTCTTACGTGATTTGCCGCGGATTTGATGTCATCTAGCGTGAACGGTGGTTCACGGGAGTCAGTGGTGTATATGTCATTTTCTTGACATATTCTATGCTGTTCAGGTGAAGTAGGCATGGCAGTCTCCGGGAAAATAGTGCCCAGAATATTTGTGATTGACTGTTGCCATGTGGTGGTTTGGCTCCCCTGTGGTGTCAATGTGGTAGAAATAACTTCCCCCCTGGGGAGTTTGTTTGTGATTATCCTATAGACTACCCCCCATGGCTCATTATTTCCTGTTATGCCTGCCAAGTTTTCCCAGGCTCTTTGTTTGCTCTTGTTTATCGCATCCGTATATCTGTTTCTTGCTTCTCTATAGTGCTCCTTTAGTATCTGGACCTCAGCAGCAGGCCATGTGCGTCTTGCCCGTTGAAAGAGTTTTCTTCTTCTCATGGTCTCCCTTCTGAGTTGCTGGATCTCGTGAGTCCACCACGGGACTGCTCCCGGTTTGGGATTTCTCCTCTTCATTGATGCTTCACTCGCCGCAAGTATTATTTCCGTTACCCTCTTTTGATTCTCGTCTGGATCCCCATTCTGGTTTGTTGTTTCCAGGTGTAGGGCTGCAGCGGGCATTAAAACCTCTCTGAACCTTTCCCAGTTCGCCCAGCGGATGGCGAAGCGATTTAGTGTTTGTTTAGGTATCAGTAGCCTGTTTAATGATCTTCTGATTTGGCAGGTAATCACCCTGTGGTCGGAAGTCGTCCACGAGTCTCTGACGATCCAATCATCAACGTAACCTGCAAGGTTTCTCGTGGACAATGTGACAACAATAGTCGCCTCCCACAGGGTATTACAAAATGTAGGCATCTGGTGTGGTCTGTTCAGGATAGTGAACCGGGAGTTCGAGAGAAAGTCCTCTAAAATCTGTCCATTTCTGGTACCTCTCCTGTCTGGGGTCAGACTGTGCCAGGCTGGTGAGCGGCAGTTTACATCTGCCCCAATTATGATCCTTTGATCAGGGAGCATGTCGGTCAAGGCCTGCAAGTACCTGGTGATGGGTGCGATGTCCTCGCCCGGCCTGCTGTAAAGGGCCACAGCATAGATTTGGCCCAATGGCGTTAAGATGTGGGCACACGCCGCCCAGGGTGCACAAAGCTGTGTTACTTTAGTCACAGTATAATTGGGATTGCGCACCACAACTGCAGCCCAAGGGGTGTCACTCTCGTCATGGACTATTTTGTATGCAGCCGGATATCCGCACACTCGTTTTGAGTGGGTATATGGTTCCTGTAATAGTAAGACGTCAGCTGCTTCCTCGTCCGCTATGACCCTAAGTTGCTGCGCCACTGCTCTAGCTCTCTGCGCGTTATGCTGTATTATTGCAATTTTGGATCTATTGTACTCTTTAGGGCGTCTCTCCATAGTCGGTTCGTGACTGGTATAACCCTTTTACTTTAAGATAAACTGGACAGTTCGGGTCTCTGATAGAATGCGAATGGTCCATTTTCCCTGCCTTGCAGTTTGTACAGATTGGATCTTGCTCCTTGTTTGGACATGTTTTATATTCATGTCCCCTGCCAGAGCAGTGACCGCAGGTTGATTCTGTTTGTGTACATGTATGAGTTGTATGGCCGTATTTACAACACCGGAAGCATTTCGGGACTGCCACATGCTCCCGGAATCGGTGGGATCCCCATTCAATGTAGATTCTCTCTTGATTCTTTAATTGCTGCCAGACAGTCGGGGCCAGCTCTAGAACCCAGTTTCTGTTTGGTCCTGCCCTAGATCTGGTGGAGTACCTAGGCTGCACCAGGGTTCGCTGTTCCTGTAGTTGCTGGGGGGTCGGTCTCAGATTTCTGTTTATTATCTCTGTGGCTAACTGTTCCGGGGTTAGGTCTTTGTCAATGTCAAAGACAATGATAGCAGGTCCTCTCTTTTTTGGCAATTCTGCAGTCAAACCCAAGGTGGCAATTTTTGGGTTATCCATTATCGTCTGTATGTCTTCGTTTCCCTCCGTTTCAATAACGAGTCCTACATTCCTCGTTTTCCGAATGGACTTTATCTTAGTAGCTTTGAGGTCATCCCTTAGTTCCTTCATCACAGTTGTCTTTATTTCTTCACTAGTTCTCTTTTCCTGGGGGCCATCTGTGGTCACAGGTCTAAGCACAACCAAGTTGGGTGTCATCAAGAGAGGTTGCTTCCTTTTTGGGGGCCCGGGCTGAGTTTGTTTTCCCTGATTTTGATTACTCCTCAGCGTTTCAGCAAAAGTGGGAGCACGCTGTTGCATTTTATTTGTCCCACATTCTTTATAGGCCTGCAGCCTCGCGGTGACCTTTTCATTTTCAACATATGTCTTGAAAAGGATAGTCTCCATCTTGTTAAAGATTGTGACGATTTGCGACCTCACAAGGGTGGTTATTCTATTATTCGGTTCTTTAAATATTGATTCCAGTGCTGTTTTGAGTGCCAGTGACTTTTCATAGACAGTGCCCACCGGTAGGGAGGGATCTATGGGGGGAGATTCCTGCTGCTTTTCATTGTTTGTTTCTTCGTTCGCATTGACATTTTCCTGAGTGTCCTTATTCTCAGTTTGGGAGCGTGTTCCCCGCTCTATTTTCGCTGTTAACAGCTTTTTGTTTTTACGCTTGCTTTGTGTTTGGGGGGTCCCAGGACAGGCGTCTTCTGTGTCCTCTTGTTGTTCTAGGGGGGTTATCTCGTCGTCCTGCCCTTTTGGCTGGGTTTCTTTCAGTTTGTGATTTTTGCTATCCATATCAGCAAAGGTTCCGGATATTCGGACGTGCGGATTATCGGGGTTGACAATCTTTATATCAGTTTGTGGCTGTAATATGCTGGTGAACAATACCCGCTACACGCATACAGGTCAAAGAGATTATTTTGTAGGTTTTTAGGGCTTCCAAAATTTGGTCCGCTCTAATCAAAACGATTATTCTAAACATATACTGCCAGCATATTGCTGTACTGGTTTACATAGGAAAATTTCTTAAAAACGTTCATTCTCTAAATATAGTTAACGAAAAGTCACAAAAGGTCACCTGTACATCCAGTCCAATTTCCTCTTTCTTCCAACACCATCTGTATGTTTCAGTCTTCTGTTGGTACTTGTTTCAGAAGCTGGAGAAGAGAGCTACCCACTGATACCAAAACTTTATGTACTGTACGTATCGTATTCCCAGCAATATCCACTAGGCCTAACTGCCAACAATGCGTGTTTGACTACAGCAAAGCGTTAGCAGAATGCTAAGCCTAAAGGGATTTGGTCTATGACGAGAGAGTACAGACCAGATAACCCTCGTAATAACAAAATTTTTTTACCCACTTAATCCACTTGCGAAGTTCTTTTAGCTGGCACACTTTTCCAGTGGAAGAAAATACTTTAAACACATTAATATAACTCAACATTCAGGAGCTCCAGAACACGTGGCTACACTGAATGACGGCCATCGAACATTTTTCTTTACGCCCAGTATCGGGAAGAACCATACGCCTATCTACGATATGTTGATGAGCTATGTACTCAGTTAATGGGTAAGAAATTACTCATAGGTATCGACGCCAATGCCAAGTCGGTGAGTTGGGGTAGTACGACCTCGGACTATAGAGGGGTACTTTTTGAAGACTGTATCTTGGCTAACAGGCTCGAAATCCTAAATGTCCCTAACCAACCTTGTACCTTTTCTACACAGCAAGGGGAGTCCAACATCGACATAACTCTTTGCACTGGTACCTTAGTGAATGAAGTCGCTGTGTGGTCCGTGGAGACCGATTGGTCGACTAGTGATCACAGGGTCTTACGATGCGAGATCCGTCCTTTTGAACGCAGAACTGAAAATTGTAACGTGGATAGGTATGTGGCGAGTACCGCTAACTGGAAAAGGTTTAAGTCAGTCTTAGACAGCGTAACTGCTGAAGAATCTTGGAGACAGCAATGGAGTTGCAGCCTGGCGGCCCAAAGAGTTTCTTTAGTGAATAAGTTGCTTCAAAGGGCTTGCAATGCATCCATGAGGAGGGGAAGGAATAGGACGATGTCTGTTCCCTGGTGGTGCGGGGAGTTGAGCAGACTTAGACGCCTTGTTAATCAGACTCATAGAAAGTTTCAGAGAGCCAGACGTTCAGGTTATATAAACCTTGCCAGCTACCGAGAGCGATACGCTACGGCAAAACGGAATTTCGTCAGGGAGATTCGAGACTGCAAGCGGAAGGCTTGGCAGGACTTTGTCTCTGAGCGAGGCAACTCGAACCCTTGGGGTTTGCCTTACTGGTTAGTGATGGAAAAGGTTCGACTTGAACAGGTCCAGCACACAGTTCTGGGAGGACTGAGTACGACTCAGACCTGGAATGACACGATGCTTACGGTTCTCAGCACGCTCTTTCCCGTCGACGATGTCGATGCGGAGACGGCAGATCAGATTGCTCTACGCTTGGCTAATCAGAACTACTGTAGTTCTGTTGCATCCACTGAGATGTTTTCTATGGCTGAACTCGAGCAGGCCGTGAAAAGCATGCGAAACCGCAGGCCCCTGGCACTGATAACTTTTCTGCTGAGATTCTCAAGGAATTTTTTAGACATTTTCCTGACTTATTGTTGTCGCTTTACAACCAGTGCCTCGAAGAGTGCACCTTTCCGCAGAGTTGGAAAGAAGCCAGACTTGTCGTACTCCTGAAAGGAGACGATCGTGAGAAGACGGACCCGTCTTCTTACAGGCCGATTGCCTTGCTATCTCTCTTGGGAAAGACGTTTGAAAGACTCATAATGAGCCGATTGAACGCAGTATATAGAGCGAAGCGCCAGGAGTCCGATCGGCAGTTTGGCTTCAGACAGGGCCGTTCTGCTGAGGATGCTATGGTGAGACTGCTCTCGCTGGTTCGTTCCTCAGAGTGCAAGTACGTTCTTGGCATATTCCTTGATTTTAAGGGAGCTTTTGACCGCCTCTGGTGGGAAAGCATCTTATGCCGATTGAGACTTGTGGACTGTCCAAGTGATATCTATCGCCTCTTGCGTAGCTACTTTCAAGATCGGAGAGTGGTGGTGTGTAACCGCTTCGAGAAAGTATGTCACACGGTCTCCAGAGGAGTTCCGCAGGGCTCCATTATAGGCCCTTTTATGTGGAACTTCGTCTTGGACGAGTTACTGAACCAAGACTGGAATGGTGTGGAGATTGTAGCTTACGCGGACGATGTTGCCGTACTTGTGTGCGGTAATGCCCGATTAGAACTGGAGCAGAAAGCCAGTGGGGTGTTAGATCGGATACAGACTTGGGCCTCGGTTCACAAGTTAATGATATCGCCGACGAAGTCGCAGTGCATGATGCTTAAAGGGCATTTTAGTCCTAATAGACATCCCTCAGTTGGCCTTGGTGGGCTTTCCCTGGGTTTTGTGCCAGTGATTAAGTACCTGGGAGTCTTACTAGATCAGAAACTGAGCTTTATTCCCCATGCGAAGTTCATGAGGGATAAGATTAAGAAACTGTATGGGAAGCTCAGGAGGATCACCCGAGCTGATTGGGGTATTAAAGGCAGGAACTTGGATATTCTTTACAAGTGCCTCTTTGTCCCTGTAATTACCTATGCCTGTGGAGCCTGGGGACAGGCTATAGACAGATGTTTAGTTCGGCGCCATTTGATGGCTGCCCAGCGGTTTGCGCTGTTGAGTGTGACCAGAGCTTGCCGCACTGTCTCCACAGAAGCCCTACAGATTCTTGCACAAGCAGAGCCAGTTGACTTACTGATTCTGGAGAAATTCCTACGATACGGAACTAAGAACAACTTGCCTTTAGAGTTGATGGGTGTCCGTTGTTGCCCCGATGCGGGAAGAGTGTACGGTAAACCCGACTTGAAGGACGAAAGCAGAAGGATTTCGCTAGAGGTTCGCTGCCTATGGCAGGAACGTTGGACTACGTCTACCAAAGGCAGAGTGACGTTTGAGATGATGCCTGACATCTCACAGTTAGAACAGATACGCAAGTAGCCTAAACTTGGAGTTTTCCAGGCTATGGTTGTTACTGGACACGGACTTCGGATGCGGCTTCATCAGCTGGGTCTAGCGGACAGTGATCGCTGTCGTTGCGGCCAGATAGAGGATAGCCAGCATGTAATTTTTCAGTGTCAATTATATAATGTGCCAAGGCAGAGGCTTCTTGGCCAGTTAGGTGTGTCCACTCCTCATGGGATGCAGAAGCTTTTTGAAGATGAATGTATATATAAAATTTTTATACGGTACCTAACAGATGTAAATGTTACACGTAGTGCTCAGGGCACTACTTGAACTGTTACGTCCTTTTATTCCCGCATGTTTGCGGAAGTTAGTTTTATATTGCAACTGCTTGTCGTTGCAGAATTGTATATTATGTACATGGTATTTTGATTTCGAAATTGAAATGTAAACGTTTGGTTAAAAATTGTATAGATTTCGATTGTGGGTTGATCAAAGCAATCAGAATTCTACTCACTTAGAGTTTTGTTAAGATGGTGCAAATAAGGGTAGTAGCGACCTGCCTCCTCGGGGCTAGGGATGGTAACTTCCAGGCAGTAAGGCGAGTCCTTGCGGCTTGGAAGGCTAAATAGGTCGATGTAAATAGTTAAATTGCGTTGTTGAGCCTTTGCTCAGGGAACGCTGCAATGAGTGTAAATATGATGAAATGATGATCATCCTCCAACACTCCAGCCATCTGATTATCACCCTTGTCTTGCAGAAAGATACAGCATCACCTCAGTTCAAACAAGAGGAAAGCTATTTGTCTCGCGGATTGAACCCAGTATCACACCGAGCGTCATTAAAGAAATGTGCGTAGAGGGGATGGGTATTGACGTGGAAGTACGACAAGTACAAACAAGACATCCAGCATATTCCTCCTTCACTATCTCATGCCCTATTAATTGTGAAGCACGATTACTAGACAAAACCATTTGGCCCACTGGCACCCTGGTTAAACGCTTCAGGGAACGTGCTTCGAGGCTCTCAACCAGGGTTGCTCAGTAGCAATTAAGGAATTCCTCATCAGACTCGAAAGAAAATATGCGAGTTTCTCTTTACCTTCAAAATGTGCGCAGCATAGCCAATAAACTTTACACTTTGCAGAACCTACTATTAAGCTCCGAATATGAATTCATCTGCCTGACAGAAACCTGGCTTCAAAATAATAGACAGCTAGATGCTCTGGCTGAGAATTTTGGCTTTAAATGCGTTACAAGAGGAAGAGAAAACAAAAGAGGAGGAGGAGTAATGATACTCTATAAGAATAATTTCTCTGTAACTAAAAACCAAGAGTCACACTCCGAAAATTTTGAAGCCGTCTCAGCAACCTTCAGAGAAGGTACAAAGAATGTACAAATTTGTATTATATACCTTCCACCCAACCATGACAGCGAAGCCAGAAATGAACTCCTTACTTGGCTCGTCGCAAACTTGAACCCAAATGTAGAATCTATTGTGATGGGAGATTTGAACATGCCTCTTCCTAAGTACAAAGATGCAAAGAGCGAATTGGATGATACTATGGAAACCCCCTCTCGATGAAACAACTTGAAACGCCCCTCACAAGAGGCACACAGCGCCTTGACCTGGTATACTATAATGCTCTAGACATCACATTAACTGACAGTACGACTCGCTTCCCTTCGGATCACATCCCTCTCTCAATCCAAGTCAACCTGAGAAGTCAAGCTTGTAGACAAAAAGAGAACTGGAAGAGGGAAAACAACGCTGATGTTATCTTCTCAACCAAGTATATAAAACCAGACGTAATCTTGAAACGGCTCGTGAATTTCAACTGGCAAAATCTCTTCCAACTCCCCGTAGACGATGCCTTAGAAGCACTTTCGGATGCCCTTCACTTTATTGCTCTTGAGGGTGCATCAAAACGCATAAAAATTTCCCATCGAGCAAATTCCTGGTTTAGTCCACAAGTAAAATATGCTTTTAAAAAGAAGCAAAAACTCTTCAGAAAATGGAAAAAAACTGAACACCCACCTGATTATATTCGATATAAAGAAGCTAGAGCGCGGTTCATTCGATTGAAACGTCAAGCTCACTATGACATGGTGCGATCACATTTAAAGAAAGGAAGCAGGATATATAATAAGAAAAGGCGTACGGATATAATGCCAGAGCACATCTTCTCAGAATGGACCCAAGCCACCTTTGGAACTCCTCTGGCAGAAAATCAAGTTGAAAGTGAAGTCAACACAGAGAAAATCCTTGAAGCAATCAGCAAACTGAAGACGGAGGTCTATGCTGAACTGTCTCAAATCAGTATTGCTAGAGATGACATTAAAGCCGCTGTGAATAGCCTCAGGAATAAAGCCACAATTGGGCCTGATAAATTCCCACTCTTCATGATTAAGATCAGCAGTGTATACATCATAGATCTGCTCCTTCACATTTTCCACAAAATTTTAAGTGACAACCACTTTCCGAAGATATGGAATACATATTTCGTTAAACCTGTTCCCAAAAATAACAATCCTAAATCCGCCAAAGACTACAGGCCTATTGCAATTGGATGTTCGTTTCAAAAAATATTTGAGAAATCCATTTTAAATACCATCAACCATCACTGCTTCGGGCATAGACCGGAGTACCTTCATTCAGTGATTCCACAAAGATCTACTACCACCAATCTCATGGAGACTCTATTTCCAATCCAACACTCCCTTAACTTCAGACAGCAATTAGACATTGTCTTCTTAGACGTTGCATCCGCTTTCGACAGTATATCCATCTCGGCTATTACTACCATCTTGGAGGAATATTTCCATATAACTAGGCACGTATTAGCTATAATAACGAGTTCTTTGAGGGAGAGACACATCACTGCCATAAATGGAACTTCCAAAGAGACCTTCCAAGTCAACAGGGGAGTCCCACAAGGTGGTGTCCTCTCTGCTACTCTCTTCGCAACAGCACTGCATCCCTTCCTGACCCAAAATCAAAGGCAATTTTTCGTATATGCAGACGACTTGAAATATTTCGTCACCTCGAATGACCAAAATACATCTTTACAATGCAACAACGAAGCAAACTCCAAAATCGCCGAGTTGCAAGAATACCTTAATTGCATGGGGCTTCGACTAAATGAACACAAGACAGCACAAATGGTTTTCACCAACAAGGTATTTAAAAATCACATATCAATACGCGTAAATGGCAGTGTGGTCAAAAAAGTCAGGACACATATTGATCTTGGTCTGAAATGGGACGAAAACCTAAACTTCACACCCCATTTCGGACATGTAAAGAAGCAAACTTACGCAGCGCTATGGACCTCCAGACAAGAACTAGTAGGTATCAGGAACCCTGACCTTGTTAAACAATATATTTTAAGATGTGTCATCCCCATCCCTCTCTACGCATCTCAGATTTGGTGTTCTGCCCCAGATGCTACCATCAAGGCTTTCCTGGGTTTAGAGTACTGGATGCTGAGATGGTTAAACAGGATCACTACGCAGCCATTTACAATCTCAAGAACCATTTTATATGCCAACTTGGATGTCACGCCTTGGTCTCACATTATTGTCACCAAGAACATCCTCACTCTTGCAAAACTACTGACCGGGAGAGTCGACTCGCCGAAAACTGACCACCTGCTGACTCGTCCCCGCATGACGCAAAAGTTGGAGAATAGAACAACATCCCTTCCAATCAGTAGCGCGCTCACACAGCTGGAAAGCCTTCGGCGATTTTTTCCTTTGAACACCATTAAGATGTTCAACGATCTACAAGCAGACCCAGAAAGGCTTTGCGCAGAGAAGAGATACAGGACCGAAGTGTTTCAAAAGGCATTACTCCACCTATATATGTGGAGTGATGCCGACTGAGGGACACAAAAGAGAATGCAGGAAATGAAGAACGAACTGGTCGGGACTGTTTTTGCTCCTGTTATGTTTATATTGGACGTCTTCTCTTTCTGTGAACTCGCTGTAAATAGTGGTGTAGATGTGAACATTCTCTAATTCCTTGTAAAATTGTAAATTATGCTTGTGCTCTCTTTCTATCTGCCTGTCATGTAAAATAAGGCAATGATGTGTATAATATAATTAATTAGACAATGTATGATTTAGAAAATGTATAATTTAGACATTGTATAATTTGTATAATTTATAAAGACTGATTTGTATAAATTATAAATAGATAATTATGTATATAAATTATATTTGCATATATGAATGTGCACCCCCTGGTTAATAGCTGTAAGCGGGTGTCTCTTAGGAGAAAATAAAGATAATAATAATAATAATAATAATAAAGTATGGTGCCAAAGACCCTACATAAGAGCCTAGCAGCAATAGGTCTCCCAGTGAACACCTGCAAGGAACTCCAGAAAGTCGCAATTCTGAACACTTGTAGAATGGTCAGAGATTTCCTCGACCAACAGTAGCACCAGACATAACAACCACCACCCTGTGTACTTGGTAGCAATACCCGTCCGAAATAATAATAAAAATAATCTAAATAGAAAATGATCTTTTTGGAACAAATAAACATAAATGAAATAATTAATAAATTCGCATCTTTTAAAGCAAAGAAACATAAATTTGTATAATTTTCCTTTTATTTTATTATTTTTTTATGTAAACCCCAAGCACGAGAGGTATTAGAACCTATAGTACTCAGTATCGTGCTTGGGTTGGAGGTTGAGAAGACGAAAGAAGATATTTGTTGACGTTGGGCTGAACTTCTGTAGACTGTAATTTTCAGGAAATACGTATGAAGGAAGGTTGTTCCAGAAAACGGCAGTTGAATGAATAAACGAGGAAGATGAAAAGTTGGTTCTGTGAGTTTGAAGTTGGACAGTAAATGGATGTTGGCTGGTGGCGGCACGTGTTCGGACTGTTTTGAAAGAGAGAGCGGGAATTATAGAAGCCAATTCAGAAGAACGGTGCCCATGGAACTATCTGTAGAAGAGGCATGCAGCAGAAACAGTACGTCTAAGAGACAGCGAGTGCAGAGACTCTGTTAGAGATGAGTCATTAATTAACCTAACTGCCCTTTTCTGAATGGAATCAAGAAGCCTGAGAGAGGTTTTGGGGGCACCACCCCAGTTGTGGGAACAATGTTCTATGGCAGGGCGGATTTGCGATTTATACAGAGTGAGCAGCTGTTTGGAAGAAAAGTAACGCCGAGAGCGAAAGAGAAAAACCAAGTTTTTTAGATGCAGAAGAAGCAATATTTGTAATGTGCTTGTGCCAAGAGAGATTTGAAGTCAGGGTAATCCCCAAAAGAGATATCATTTTGCCTGGAAATTGGAGTGTCACAAAAGATAAGCATAGGAGCAGAAGAATCCTTTTTGCGAGATATAAAACAAGACTGAGTTTTAGAAGAGTTGAAATCAACTAAGTTCTCTTTGCCCCACTGGAGAATTACCTGAAGATCGGCATTTAACTAATTGGTAGCGGATTTTCGAGAAGTTGAAGCTGATTGTGCAGGACAAGGTTTCTGAAAATGGAAAGTGGAATGCAATGTGCTATCATCGGCAAAACTATGGATAGGATTTCCAGTCAATGGAAGAAGGTCATTAATATACAAGAGGAAAAGGGTGGGGGAAAGAACTGAACCTTGGGGGACACCGGCATTAGTGGAGAAGTTAGAAGACAGAGAGCCATCTGCCATCACCCTCAGTGAGCGATCAGAGAGAAAACTGGATAACCAATTACTAAAAACAGTTGGCAAACCATAAGGTGGAAGCTTGTTTAGAAGACCTTTATGCCAAACACGATCAAAAGCTTTGAGATGTCAAGAGCAACTACTTGTGTTTCACCGAACCTTTCCATTGAATTAGTCCATAAATGGGTAACATAAGCCAGAATATCACCAGTGGATCGACACTGACGGAATCCACACTGGTGATCGTTGATCAGACGGAAGGTTTCTAGGTAGTTTAAGAGTTGGCGGTTAATTGATTTCTCCATTAATTTAGAAATAGTAGAAATAATTGCAATGGGACGATAATTGGATGGGAGGGATTTGTCACCGTTTTTAGGAACTGGCTGGATATGAGCAAATTTCCAAGCAGAAAGAAAAACACCTTTGGAATAAGAAAGTGAAAAAAGGCGGCAAAGAACAGGCGTAAGTTCAGGAGCACCAGTTCGGAGAACAAGGGGAGAAATACCATCTGGACTTGGAGCTTTCTTAGCATCAAGATTCGTCAAAATCCTTCTCACATCCTTTTCACGAAAGACCACAGGAGGCATTGAATAGAACGTGTTGGGAATACTGGGAAGTGTTTTACCAAGATCGTTAATGCATGAGTTGAAAGAAAAATGGGATGCTAGCAGGTCAGCTTTATCCTTGGCTGAAGTGACAACAGAACCATCTGGTTTGGACAGAGGTGGGAGCAGAGATGGGCAAAAGTTGCGGCCAATAGCTTTGGCAAGAGACCAGGATGCTCAGCTACCATTAGGGCAAGAAGCAAGTTTTTTACTCTTAGCCTGTTCAAACTCTAGTTTGGACTGGTTAATAACTGCTTTACAATTGTTGCGAGCTTTGGTGTCGGCAGAAAATGAAACTGAAAAATCAGAAACAAGCCAATTACGATATGCAACATTCTTCTCTTGAACAGCCTTAGCACATTTATTGGAAAACCAAGGTTTAGATAAAGGACGAGATTTTAAAGTGGAGTGTGGGATAAAGGATTCCATTCCTACAAGAATAATTTTACTGACACGAACTGAGCAAACGTTGACATCAGAACTTTTGAAACAGTAATCCGACCAAGGAAAAGAAGTCTCGCAGGTCATCCCATTTTGCATCCTTGTAATGCCAAACAACACGAGATAAAGGTTCCATTGGAGAACAGACAATCACCAAGTTGCAATCTGAAGTGCCTAAAGGACCTCTCACTTCGACCGTATACTTAGAAGGGTTGTTTGTGAGAAAAAGATCAAGCGTATTGGCTGTATGATTAGGATTGTCCGGTATTTTTGTAGGTAAATGAACAATCTGTGCAAGATCATTAGTAATTGCAAAAGCCTCAGCATCTCGACCAGCTCGGTCGGTGTGACTAGAAAACGGAAGCCAGCTGGAGTTGTGAACATTAAAATCACCAAGGAAAATTACCTCACTGTTAGGAAAGTTGGACTGGAGAAAATCAAGTTGCAAAGAGAGGAAGTCAAAGAGCTTCAAGTGATTAGTGGAGTTGGGAGAACGGTAGAGACAACAGAGGAATTTGACACAATGAGGTAGAGAGATTTTAAGCCAGAGATCAAAGAGAGGAGATTTCAAATTTCCAAGTCTCTGACAGAGAATATCAGAACGGACATATGCACAAGTACCACCTTTGAGACGAAAGGAATCATACAGCGAATAATTTGGGCATCTGAGATGAGCAGTAGTTGAATCAACCGATAGCTGAGATTCTGTCAGAAAAGGTACATGGGGTTTGGCAGACTGAAAGTGGAAATGGACATCGTTGAGATTAGAAATGGGACCCCATATATTTGTGAAATGAATTAGAAAGTGCGATTACTGCGATTTGGAATTTAAAGTTTATTTTCAGAATGATTTTGTTATATTTGTTTGTTGTTTCATTATATTATATGGAGATATGCTGTAATTCTTTTCTTTTTCAATAAATGAATAATAATTATTTTATTTTTTAATCGAAATATTTTAGGGCGGCAAATTTTATTTCACTTACTGGCGACACATAGGATCGCAGCTGCCCTGGAAGGAAAAGCAACAAGCTCGGAACTGGAGTGGAGAGCTGGTTGGAGGATCCGCCAGTATAAGGTGTCCCAAATGTTACTCAATCAACCTTCCAACTCATATGTACTAATCAGACAACAATCTCCTAGGCAACAGTTCGACAGTAGTACGAAGGGAATCCATCTAAGCACATTGCAAATCCCTCTGAGGTAGGATAAACTAGTGTCTCTGCTGGCGTACAATGCCTGGGTAGGATTAACTTCAAACCCTGCTGACACCTTCGGGTGTGCGATGACTTTGTACCGGTATACTGAAAGGTGGGTCAGGTGCTACAAACGCCTTTGGGTGTTAAATACCATATGGCACCTCTTTTCAGGGTAACCCTCTACCCTGCAACCTTTTTTCTTTCCTTGGTCCTGGGTTTGTGGGCTCCCCAGGACAGGGGTTCCAACCTTCATTCCCTCATCTGGAGGCCGCTTCTTTCCACGTTCTTCTTCCTTCCCACTTTAACTTCCCCCTCTTTAGCTATCTCCTTCGTTTTCTTCCTTTTTTTTTTTTTTTTTAATTTGGTGTCTATACGGAAGCTCAGGTGACCCTGGCAGAGGCCAGCCAGAGTATTATGGGCAGCCTGGCTCACCTCCCAGTGGTGGTGGTGGCGGGAAACGTGGGGTCCCATTAGGAGTCTGCAGAACCCTGCAAATACGGCATCCACCCCAAATTAAAATAGAAAGTGTGACCATTAAACTCGCCAAGACTGCCAATATGGCCGCCGTTGTGTTCGGACCTACGATATATCGCTCCGTGATTTTGTGTAAAAAATGTGTTTAAACTACAGATTATGTTCTACAGTGTGTTCTCTCAAGAAGATATACAGTACAGGAGTCCCTTGGTGAGAAACGTTTTGCATTCTAACGGGTATTAAGTTAGATCCCAGCGTAATTTATCTGTTTCCTTTGTTGCCAGACTGCACTGGTCACCATGTGGCTGACGGCAGGGAAATAGAGAGCCGACCAATATAGAAAATTTATTTTTATATTCTCCATTGGATTTCCCGTTATTTGTGATATATTTGAAATGTAAGTAGTTGTGGACCTTATAATGGTTGAGCGTCCTTGCCGTTCACAATGTTTTCTGTTTTCTAATAAATTTATGTGGTCACCCTCCAATGAATGTTTCGTAGAAATTATTATATCTTAAAGGAAAACCCAAAATGATTAGTTGTTTTTAACTCTACGCTAGAAATGTACGTCAGATCAGGTCACGGTCACGGTCACAATAACTAGCTTGCCATTTTCGTTTCATCTTTTGTAGAGAAGCACGTCGTTTTATCTAATCATATAAGGAAGGCATTCGTCAATTCATTGAACAACGTAATAATGCAACGCATTAAATTATTCAGATTGAGAGCCGAAAGGAAAAGCTATGTTAAGGATGTTTACCTCGAGAGATAATCACTCATTCCAGAAATTGTTTATAGAGTAGTGATTCATGAAAAATTACTAAAACTTTTTCCTGTTAGTCGATTCTCTCTGTCTTTAAAATTTTGAGAAACTGTATTCTTTAGATTTGCATCAGTTAGCTTTGGACAAAGGAACTCAGCCATGTAGATTCGACGTAGCGTGTCTGATTTTCGTGATTATTATAAGAATTATTAAATGAATAAATGAATATAATGATGTAAAAATAATGCACCTCTTTATTCCGCATTCAACAAGAAGACACCTTTGAGCTATACTTTTTTATTTGTACAACGAAAGACGCCCTTCACACCCAGGACACAGGGCAGTCTTTAGGGGTTCAATTTAGGTAATCTTCGTTTGGCGTTCGTTAGCCCTCTTCATTCCAGAGCCTTACTGTATTATCATTATCAAATCTTTATTGTATTGCAATAATGTGACTCTTCATGACCAATAGCCAGGGGTTTTATATCAAAAGTCGAATTAAGTTAGAGATCTCACATCGAAATCCTGCGTCTCTAGGCTTCTAGCGTAATTTGTCAAAATATTTCATAAATTAGAGGTAGACAGTTAATAGCTGAATTATTAGGGTATCATAGACTGCTACACAAGTATAAAGCAAGATAAAATTATAAAAATTTAGAAACAAGTAACAGCAGATAATGAACACTTTCCAATTGGACTTCCGCGAGAGATATCACGGTGGATTAATACCTTTTGTCCTACAATGTTAACCTTGCAATGACATCTTTTTCTATATTTTTTGTTACGTATATATTGATGGAGAGCTGCATCTAGGTTCTGAACAGTCTGAAGCATGCTGGTGAGAATGAAGCAGTCAGCACGGTGGAGCCTATTATAGTTGATGCAGAGAGAGGGAGGGGGCTCTGAGGATTTGAAGTTGATCGTCTAGTAGCAAATGTCCCAAAATTTTGAGAGCTGATGTAGTGTAGCATGTAATCTTTCTTCAACTTTCGATTTCATAGTTGTGTAATTGAGAGCTGCTGCTGTAATGGTGATAGCGTGGATATCATTCGTGAGGTTATATTTGCTGTTATGTTAGGTTATGTTTTTTTTTTTCTTTTTTTTTTAGGTTATGTTATGTTTGGATGATCAGGTTGCTTGCAACCTGATCAACCAAAAATATCATAACCTAACATAACATATCATCCAATATTCGTCGGACTAACTGCTGCGCAGTGAAGCTCAGATCTATGAGTCCTACAGGACGGCTCAGAGATCTGGGCTGTCTTTCCATCTTTGATGGAAGTTACATAGTCTCGAACATAAAGTAAACTCTGCTTTGTAATCCATCTCAATCTACACATTTTGATATGAAGAGCTTCAAGACGTCTGTAGAAGTGGAGCCATGGTTGAAATATTACTCTTAGATCTGTGTGGTTGTAGACCCTCATCATTAAAGAACCATTTAGCACCATAGAAAGATGTGGTTGATTTGGCTTCATTGAGAAAATAATCATTGCAGATTTTGACGGATTTATTTGCATATCAAAAGTTAACAAATATTTAGCGAAATTCAGGCGCTTTAAAAATAAAATAAATTTTCTGTTTATACTCCGGGACGACCAAACGATCAGAGGAGTTTACAAGATACACAGCACTGTATACAAGAAACAGCACCGTATTCAGCTAAAATGAATGGCGAGAACGTGACCATAGCCATAAACTCTACTCAGTCCCAGTATTAAAGTGCTCTTCGGGATCATAGACTGGACCAACGCCGAGCTGGAGATTATTACGAAATCGACCACGATAATAATGACGAAGTACCGCCAACACCATCCGCCGAAGTTGGTCATCAAAAGCCTCACCATAGCCCGAAAAGAAGGAGGGAGGGGGAGACTGAGTAACCTCATTGAACAAGAGAAGAATGCGATTGAGAACTTGCGGGATTACTTCAAGAAAAACACAGCACCCTACCAAGCCATAAGAAAAGTAGTACACGGCACGCAGGACTCAACCTTAACAAGGAGATTCCACTCACTCACACAGCCAGAAGGAACAAAGACAGAAAGATGAGTGAAGAAGACATTCCATGACAGAAACTGCAATGACCTTTATCAAAACTGCATATATAAGAAGGCTTCCAACGCATGGCTCACGAAAGGAAGCTCTTCTCCGAGACAGAAGGATTCATGCTTGCCATCCAAGACCAGGTAATCAACATCAGGAACTACAGGAAATAGATGACACTTGTCGACAATGCTAACTGGCCACAGATGAGATCCAGCATATCACCGAGAGATGCAGATTTATCATCCAAACGGAATACACTCAGAGACATGACTACGTCGCCAGAATCAGAAGCTAGCGAAAAACGTACCAGCTGATCAAAGAAAATGTACAGTATTACAAGCATGTACTTCAGCTCGTACTAGAGACTCTACTCACAAGCTATACCGGGAACTTGTCATAATAACGGACAAGACGGTTCCACACAACAGACCAGACATTGCACTCATTTCCTTTTTATCGATGACGCTACCGGATTGACATAGTGGTGCTCAACACCAGCAGCCTCCAGAAAACATACGAGGAAAAGATCGGAATGAAACTACACAATCGACAAGACATGACAGGAAGTCAAAGATAATTGGAATACAGAAAAAGTAATAACCATTCAACTCATCGTGTCAACCACTGGCATGGTGCCAAGGAGTTTCCATAAGACCCTAGCATCAATAGGCCTTCCAGAGAACATTTACATGGAACTCCAGAAGGCAGCAATCCTGAACACCTGCAGAATAGTAAGAGAGTTTCTCGACCACCAGTAATAATAACAATAGTAACTGGACCAATAATAGTAACCAACTACCTCATGTACTTGGTACCAGTACTCGTCACAGGGCGGAAAAAACCCATAAAGGAGAAAGTTTTTATAATAATAAAAATAACAGGGAAAGATCGGGAAGCACGCAGACCTAAGGCAGGAGGAAAAGGAGCTGTCGTATATGAAATAAGTAATGGCCATCCAGATCACTGTGTGAACCAACGGTATGGTGCCAAAGACACTACACAAGAGCCTAGCAGTAATAGGTCTCCCAAGGAAACTTACAAAACTCAAACTATTATATTAGGGCCACCCATAATTTCTTACATATACCCATTTATGTGTTGTGTCTATAAATTGCGTGTGTTCTCTCGTCGATCTGTCTGTTTTACTAGACGAAAAAACCCCAGTTTCTGGAGGAAAAAAACCTTGCGATTTCGGACTTCCGTGACTCAGCCACGGAGTGAAAAAAGCCATTAAAGTTCCTCATCGGAGGGATTCAAACCCGGGCATTTTCCACTTTGTAACCTGGGGAGGCTACCATATTAGGCTCCCGTATTAGGCTACCACAAGTGAAGTGCAAGCCCATTCATGTGCTTCCTGAGCAACTGCGCTAGTGACCACCCTGGAGAGAAGAAAAAGCCAACGCATGAAATAGAACATAGAAATGATTTTAGTTCTTTAGTTTTTAGACCCTTTTAGTTCTTTAGTTTTGATAAGAATGACCGGTATTTGAGTTTGCTGCCGATTCCATGTGTTTCTCTTCTTATCTAACAGTCTGATTTCCAATATAATTCGTTCCATTCTTCGCTGTGTAGTTATCGGCTTCTCTTCCATTCTTTAGGTGAGTGCCCAGGTTTCACTTGCATAAGACATGGTGGGGAGTATACATTGGTTCGTTATTTTACGTTTCAGACAAACTGGGATATTGCTCTTCAGTATGTGACTATATTTCCTCAATGCTATCCATCCACAATTTATTCTTCTCTTGACTTCCAGCCATTTATCATCATTACAGCTAATAACTTGTCCCAGATAAGTATATGACTGCACCTTTTCAATTACTGCTCCTTCAATCATTATTTCCCTTCCTGTGGCAAAACCGTTCATCATTACTTATGTGGGCCAGTAAATCAAATTGTTTCATAATGGGGATTTTAACTTTTCAGATGTTGACTGAAATTTGTGGGTTAGTCACTCGCACATTAACAAGTCTTTTGGAGATTTCTTGGATGACTGATTTCTGCAATAGCGTGTTAGAGATGCAACAAGAGAAAGAAATAGTCTTGACCTGGTTATCAGCATTGACTCTTCATGCATTAAGAATCTGCAGATAAAAGACCCACTGGGTAGCTGCAATCACACTGTACTAATATGGAATTTTACTAAAGACATACCTACTGTCAAGGGTAAAGTGAAAACCTTTTTCGTACATAAGGGTGACTGAAGTGGTCTTAGACAGTTGTGAATATCCAGATGTGAATACGTCGGAATCTCGACGTATTCACATCAGGATAGATCGTGGAACACGATCCTATCAGTCTAGCATTAGGAGCAATATGTTTAGTTAGGTAGTTGTGTATTGAGCGCCAGAGCAACTGAGGGCTATGAGGCGTCTGTACAGTATATATCTTGTCTGTAATTGCGTATAAGCTTAAGTTAGTTTTCAGCACAAAAAACCTGATTTTTGGGGAATAAAATAACCATGCAAACTTTGGCTGAGATTGAGGACGGCCATACCACTAATTCCGCCACGTCAAGAAAGAGAAAGTTCATAAAAACTTCCTCGCTCATTCATGGAATTCGAACTCATGCCTTTTCCATTAGTGTAGGCGTGCGATGATTACATACTGGCCGCCGTAGCCTAGTGGTCAGGCGCGCGGGTGCATAAGTACACGTGCCTTGAGTGACCGGGGTTCAAGCCCGTGACTGCTGAATACGGTGCTGTTTCTTGTAAACTCCTCTGACCATTTGGTCGTCCCGGAGCATAAACAGAAAATTTATTTTTGTAATCACTTGCTACCAGCGAGGGCGCCAATATATGGCAGATCAATATACAGGTGTTTCAGTTAAACGTTTCAGAACTTCTAAGAGGGGTAGGGTACATCCTGACAATTCGAAATCATATAGCAATGTGGGGTCGGAAATGCTTTCCTGAAGCGGTGTTGTAGTGGGCCAGCCGCACAGCGTTTGTACGCGGAACGATATCCGACGAGGCGTATTCCCAGTCATAATTTCTTTGCAAGACTGCACCAGAGGTTAGCTGAGAGAGGTTCATTTGAAAGAGCTGACAGGGACAGGGTAAGAACAGCACGGACTCCAGCCGTTGAACAGAATGTGCTGCAGCATGTACAGGGGAATCCAAGAACGAGTACACGAAGTCTAGCAAACGCAGTCGGGGTTTCCCATTGCAGCGTCTGGAGGATTCTCCGAGAACAAGACATGCATCCGTTTCACGTGCAGCGTGTCCATACACAGCAACCGGAGGATTATGCACCTCGTATTGCTTTCGCACAGTGGTACATTGGAAAATGTGCTACAAATCCCCTTTTTCCTGCTGAAGTGTTGTTTTCCGATGAGGCATCCTTCACAAGGGATGGAATTTTCAACACGCATAACGACCATATCTGGGCGGCCGAGAACCCACATGCAATACGACGTCGTGCAGCACAGATTCGATTTTCGGTCAATGTATGGGCCTGTATTATGGGAGATCACCTCATCGGACCTTACCCGTTACCGTGTCGTCTAACCGGACCTATCTACTTGATCTTTCTGCAGCAAGTATTGCCACAACTTTTGAGAGATGAACAGATTTCTGCATCGACGCAACAGACAATGTGGTTCCAACACGATGGAGCCCCTGCCCATTATAGCGGAGATGTTCGTAACTACCTGGATGTCACATTTGGTCAACAGTGGATCGGACGTGGTGGTCCCGTGCGTTGGCCTGCTCGGTCACCCGACCTATCATGTCTTGATTTTTATTTCTGGGGTCATATGAAATCGCTAGTTCATGACACCCCTGTTGACAATGCTGAGGAGCTGGTTGCAAGAATCGCAGTAGCTGCCGAAGAAATTCGAAATTCGCCTGGAGTATTCCAGAATGTTCGGATGTCCATGCGTCGGAGATGTGAGGCGTGCATTGTAGCCCGTGGAAGAAACTTCGAACACTTACTTTAATCCATGTACCTTTTGCTTCTTTTCATGTATTATTAAAACGATTTCTCACTTACGGTCTCTTTTCTTTATGGTGCTTCTGTGTACAACACCGCTTCAGGAAAGCATTTCCGACCCCATATTCCAATATGATTTCGAGTTGTCAGGATTACTCTACCCCTCTTAGAAGTTCTGAAACGTTTAACTGAAACACCCTGTATATGAAGATTAATATGGCAGCTCATCATGATACCTTCCAGTGGTCTGGAAGTTATCGTGATGAGCTGCCATATGGATCTCTGAATAGCCATCTGTGTGGAAGGCTATTCAGAGACTTGCCGTCTGCGAATTTGTGGGTACTCAAAGACACGGGGCCAAGATATTTGTGCTCTGTATCTGTGACCCATAAACTGCACAGGTGAGATAGATCCTGATTTCGTTTTTCAGCGACGATAATATTCTTTCAGTCGCCGCCCAGATTCCCAATCCGAATCTGATTAAACATCTTTAGGATGGTCGAAGGAGACGTATTGGAGAATACAAAGCACCATATACAATGATCTAGTCTTGTTCTTGGTTCAGACAGGGTCATACCGCCATTAAACCTTGAAGAAAGACAGAGACAGAGACTTCCCTAACCAGACAATGATAATAACCTTTCCTATCATTCGAGTGGATGGTCCAAAATACCAGATGGGGGGCTCGCCGTTGGCTGGACGTTATTTGGTTATTTTAATTATCTGAATATATGCGAGACGGTTGTAGGTGAAACTCGAGAGGACTGCGGTTTCCGAGCCTGTTTGGTCCCGACTACCATGCCACGATCAGTCATTCGAATTTTCGATCTTGCCCATTCTCGCATTGAATTGCACACATATAGCATCCGCATCTGTCCACATGCTTTTTTTTGCGTGGTACGAATATGTGGTGTTTTTACATGGTAGAATTGTGAGTTAGTGTTAAGTGCAAACTAAGGCTGTGAGGCGTCACTATATTGTCTATGTAATTGCATTTTGTAAATGTGTCGGTTAAATAAAATAAATAATAATAATAATAGATTAAAAAAAAAAAACGCGACCATCCTCACGCGATTCGAACTGAAACCTTTTCTGGGAGAGGACAGTGATTGTAAGCGTCGTGTTACATACAACGACAGTTCCAGAAAGAGTTGGAGGAATTTATTATTAATAACAGCTTAAATACTATTAATAATGGTCTAAATCTGCTTGAAGTAGTAACGACCTTTTCCAACTCATTTGGAGAATCAAATATTGATGTGACATTAACTAATTTTCATTTTAAAGCAGTTGTTCGTGATTGGATGGTGATTACTGATTGGACAAGTGATCACATTTTTTTGTTGTTATTAATTTTTCTAAACCTGGGGATAAATTTTCACCACAGCCAGCTTTAGTCAGATTTGCCATAAATCACATAAACTGGGAATTATTTGACTCGTCTATTTGTTCAGCTTTTCCTGAACAAGTCTTTTGATCTCTTCATCCTCTTATGGCTACTGAAATTGCTGCCTTATCACAGTAATCATTACTTAAGGCCTCATAAAAATCGTCTAGAAAGAAAAAGATCAAATTAAAACCTTTCCTGGTGAACCTCAGAATTGTCTTCTTTAAGGAAAAATGTACATTAAGCCCTTCGAAAATATCAGCGTTGATGTAGGGATTGGCATTGATGAAGTAGCTGATTTTGTCTCAATATATTTCACTTAAACAAGGTGACATCAAGACTATTGCAACACATAAATAGGAAACATTTAAGGAGTGTGTTTACAGTGCAAGTAATGATAATCCTTGATGTATTATTTATAAGATAGCTCGTAATAAGATTCACTCTTCAGATGTATACGGGACTTTGAAGGAAGATTTCCTGGAGACTACTGATTGGATGAATACAGTGTTAATGTTATTCTTGACAGGCTATTCGCGGTGGGTGATCTAATTACTAATTCTATTGTACATTCGAGTTGAAAATTCGCTTTATAGTAGCAATTTCCAGACAGGAGAATTTACCATTGATGAGTTGGAGGAATATTAATATTAATCTTTTTAACCTCTGGTGCTAAAAAGATTAATATTACGAAATGTCCAGGGATAGACTTGGTTGCAAATATATTATTATTTTGGGATTATTGGCATTGCGCCACTAGTGCTGCTTTTCCTTTTTATAAATGTCTCTTTCCTGTTTTGAAGGAAACAGGAAAGAGACATTTATAAAAATGATATACGGGACTTTGAAGGAAGATTTCTTGGAGACTACTGATTGGATGAATACAGTTAATGTTATTCTTGACAGGCTAATCGCGGTGGGTGATCTAATTACTAATTCTATTGTACATTAGGGTTGAAAATTCGCTTTATAGTAGCAATTTCCAGACAGGAGAATTTACCATTGATGAGTTAACCTCTGTTGCTAAAAAGATTAATATTAAGAAATGTCCAGGGATAGACTTGGTTGAAAATATATTTATTTTGGGATTATTGACATTGCGCCACTAGTGCTGCTTTTCCTTTTTATAAATGTCTCTTTCCTGTTTTGTGGAAAATTGAACTTTTAAAACTGATTAAAAAACCACATAAACTGGCATTAAAGCCTCTCTCCTATAGGCCTATTGCACTTTTGCCATTGGGAAGTTACTAGAGCGTTTAATGACCATCCATAAAACTGATCTTCTTCAGTCAAAAAATGTGGTGTCTTCTAATCAATATGGTTTCTGTGTAGGAAAGTCCTGTGAGGATGCACTTGTTGAATTTGTTCGCAGAATTAAGAGTTCAACATCAAAATACGTATTAGCTATTTTTGAGGGCGCTTTATGACTGCGCAAAGTACATATTAGCTATTTTTGAGGGCGTACATATTAGCTGATTTCGAGGGCGTTTTGATTCTCTATGGTCGCAAAGTGCTCTCGAATGGTTACGATCACCTGGATAAACTTAGCAACTACCACTTGTTCATGAGCTATTTCAGTAATCTTAGTGAAGTTTATATTTCAGGAGGTGCCTAGAGAAGTTTCAGGAGGGTGTTCCCAGGGGCAACTTATATCGAATACAGTGTTACAGGATTGAATTTCCGTTGTTTCAGTGGTACTAAAATCATCGCTTATGCTGATGATCGTACCATCTTAATTCATGCTTCATCTGGATCTGTTATCGAAAATAATGCTAATGATGTTTTACAAAATTTATTTCAATGGACTATGGATAACATATTGAAAATTATTTCTTCTAAGACTAAAATGATTGATGATCTTTGGATCACATTTAAACCCTCAACGATTCTCTTTAGTAAAAATTAACAATAACAGGATTCCACTTGTCCCTTAAATTAAATTGCTTGGGATTATAGACACAAAGCTTAATTTTGTCTCTGATTTAAATAATGTGACAATAAAGATCAGGAGATTCACAGGTGCTATTGTAAAGGTTTCTCGTTCAGACTGGGGTCTTTCTAGTAGGTCGTTCTAGGTATTCGCATACCATGAGAATCTATTAAAAAGCCGTATTCCTTCCTATGGCCACTTATGCTGTAGTTGCATGGCTACTATCGAAGTTCGCTACTGTGCAACGTACAATATATGTTATTTTATGTTATTATTATATATGTCAATAGTTTGTCGTACTGTTTCAACTTCTACACTGCAAGTTCTTGCAGGTGTATTGCTTTTGGACATTCGTGTAGCTTATATAGGTCTGTATTATAAGTTAAAAAAACCAAATATCAACTAAGTTTATGGGTTTGGTTTTGAATATTCATTCAGGTGTTAAGCAAGAGCGTAATTGTTTGTGGAATAAAATGATAAATCTCTGGCAGATAAGCTTGTATACGTCATCTGTCGGAACTGTTACTAGAACGTTCTTCCCAGAGGTGACCTTTTGCGTAAAGCAGTTTGGTTCTCTTTGGACATTTATATTTATATTTATATACATCCTTTTAATGGGGCATGAATCTCTTAACGAGAAACTACGTAGTTTTGGTCTTTCTAGAACGGAAACTTGTCAATGTGAAGAAAATGAAAATTGGAACCATGTTTTATTTGATTTTCCGCTTTATAGTGACATTAGATATGTACTTCGTTTGACAGTTTTTTCATTATCTCATGGGAATGAAACTTTCTTGGTGGGAGACAAGAACTCTTCAGAAGTTTGCATCTGATGTTTTTACAAGTAGAATTAGTTATACGGCTACTAATAATGCTACTCCTTTGGTTGGTGAAGCTAGTTAGGGACTACTATTCCTCGCTTGGAGGTTGTGCACTAGGGGCTTCAGTGGTTATCTTTGGATGCCATTTACTTTAGTCTTTTGACTTTGAACTGCTCTGTATACATTTGAATTGATTTTGATCTGGCTTGTAATATAGAACATTGTATTTTACAAGCTTAGGATATTTATGTGGTGCAATATAACTTAAAAAGCCATTTGTTTATTTTGTACTAAGACTGTTTTGCTTAAGGTATTGTCTACCGTAAAGGATGTTAATTGTTGTTTTTTGATCTGTAAATATGAAGTATAATGTTTTTTTTTTTTTTTTTTTTTCCTACTCTGGAGTGAGCCGCCAGAGGAATCTGGCCCACCTTTTCACTACATTAGATGGGTCAGAATCTCGAATTGAGACAGCATGAGCCCAAGAAACCTATAGGAAAAAAGAAATCCAAAGAAGAAAAAATTAATCAAGAAACACTTGTTATGGTGAATCGAAGGCGAAAAATGAAGAGCAAGATAAACACTGACAATGAGAAAATTGAGTATACTGAGTTATGCAAAGCCATTAGAAAGAGACTCAGAGAGGACATAAGAAGATTTAAAACAAGGAAAGTAGAACAAGCATTAAGGGAAAACAAAGGATTTAATTCAGCAGTCATGAGCAGTAATTCAGAAAGACAAATGATACTGAAACTGAAGAATAGCGATGGTGTACTTATAAACAGCAGAGAAGGCATACTTCAAATAGCAGAAGACTACTATTGAGAATTATACAAGGAGCAAGGGAATGATGGATTGCAAATGATAGATTGCAGTGGGGAAGATGGATTACAAATTAGCAACACATACGACATACCCGATATTCTACCTGTTGAGGTAGAACATGCATTGAAGAAAATGAAGAATCAGAAAGCCCCGGGGGAAGGTGAAGTTACTGTAGAGTTGTTAAAATTGGGAGGAAGAGCCATAACACAAAAACTGGCAAGGCTCTTCACAAAGTGCATTAGAAAAGTGCATGTGACGCCTAAGCAGTAGAATAATGCAATCATAGTTTTGCTGCATAAGAAAGGAGATAAATCAGAAATTGGAAATTATAGACCAATTAGCTTGTTATCCCACATCTACAAGTTGTTCACAAAGGTCATTACTAACAGATTAGAAAGAATACTTGATGAGAATCAACCGAAAGAGCAAGCTGGCTTCAGGACAGGATTCTCAACTATGGATCACCTTCATGTAATATCACAGCTAATGGAGAAAGCAAATGAATATAAAACACCATTATGCCTGGCATTTGTGGATTATGAAAAGGCATTTGACTCCATACAGCATAAGGCAATGTTTCGGGCACTGGAAAGACAAGGCATAGATACCCCACATATTATGATTTTGAAGAAAATATATGAGAATGCTACCTCCTTTATTAGACTAGACAAAGACAGTAAGAAATTTAAAATCGCGAAAGGAGTTCGACAAGGAGACACAATATCTCCGAAGCTGTTTACTGCTGCCCTTGAGGAAGCTTTCAAAAGATTAGACTGGTCACAGAAAGGAGTCAGTGTGAACGGAGAGTACTTAAACCATTTACGATTTGCAGATGACGTTGTGGTCATAAGCCACGATCCCAAAGAATTAGACGAAAATCTCAATCAGTTATGCAATCTCAATCAGTTAGTAAGGATTTTGGACTAAAGATGAATATGGCTAAAACAAAAGTAATGATGAACAAGTATGCCACAGAAAGGGAAATAATGATTAAAGGAGCAGTAATTGAAAAGGTGGAGTCATATACTTATCTGGGACAAGTCATTAGCTGTAATAATGATAAATGGCTGGAAGTCAAGAGAAGAATAAATTTTGGATGGATAGCACTGAGGAAATATAGTCACATACTGAAGAGCAAGATCCCAGCTTGTCTGAAACGTAAAATAATGAATCAATGTATACACCACCCCATGACTTATGGAAGTGAAACTTGATCACTCACCCAAAGAATGGAAGAGAAGCTAAGAACTACACAGCGAAGAATGGAACGAATTATATTGGGAATCAGACTGTTAGATAAGAAGAGAAACACATGGATTAGGCAGCAAACTCAAGTAAAGGACATTCTTATCAAAACTAAAGAACAAAAATGGTCTTGGGCAGGGCACATAGCTCGAAGACATAATGACAGATGGACTAAGAAAAGAACAGAATGGTACCGAAGAGGAGCTAGAAGAAAACCTGGAAGACTTTAGACAAAGACAGAAATG
Source organism: Mastigoproctus giganteus (assembly GCF_048544385.1). NCBI lineage: Eukaryota > Metazoa > Arthropoda > Arachnida > Uropygi > Thelyphonidae > Mastigoproctus > Mastigoproctus giganteus. The sequence goes on along the minus strand of NC_143577.1, from coordinate 4,880,229 downwards.
GATAGATGAAATTCATGAGTTTGTGGGTAGTAAATGGATGGCCAGTGCTCAAAACAGAAGGAACTTGAAAGTTGCTGGAGAGGCCTTCATCCTGCAGTGGATTGAAAATGGTTGATAATGATGATGATGATGATGATGATGATGATGATAAGCTCTATTAGGACTGACCCATCTTTCCGTGGTGTGGGCGAGTACCCAGAATCATCTCTCCAGGTGACTGATGCACACACACACACACACACACACACACACACACACACACACACACACACACACACACACACACACAGTAGCATAGTGGTGTCGTCACCGTCCTCTCCACACCGGATGGAAAAGCCAAGGAACTTTAGTGAGCTTTTTTCACTCCGTGGCTGAGTTAGTCGGTCTCAGGCGTATATAGCAAATCCCCCACCAGAAACTGGAGTTTTTTCGTCCAGCAAACAAGCAAATCGATAAGAGAACACACGCAATTTACAGACAAAATAAATATATGGGTAGATGTCATCATTTACAGGGGACCCTAATATATTAATTTGGTTTTTGATGTCCTGCAGTTCATGGCTGGAGTACTAATTCTGGACTGACATATTCTTCATCGTGCCTTCTGTTATTTCCAAAAACATCAAACCTCCATGGAGTTCTGAGGAATACAGAATGCCATTCTTGCAGAGACCAAAGCTGAAAAAGCCCCGATTTGGTCAGATTTAATAAAAATTTGGGAAGACTCTTGGGACATAATCTAAAGGCAGAACTATATATAAATTTATACCAGATGTCTCCTTTACTGCGAACAAGAAATATTTCCTATGGTTCTCTCCAAACCTCTACAACATTATTTTATTATAACCAGACATAGAGCTCTTAACCCCAAAACTCATTCAGTTCACAATAAATAACACTGATTCTTGCTTTTGTCTCCAACTGGAGGACTGGAACCACCTACTCTGTCAATTCCCTTTGTACACTGCTACGGAAATCTGACAAGACCATATGAACAACTTCTCACCTGGCAATGAAAAACATATAGTAGAATCTGCTTCGCACCTCGGAATCCTACAGCAATTTGCTTCTGATTTATTTGCTAGAAGAAAACTTCCGTTGGCTAATCCAGCTTCAGCTCCACTTCCTCTTCCTACGGTGCCTCCAGCACCTTCAATATTGTTGTCAGCTTCAACAGAGTCATCTTACCTCAGGGAGTGGTGGCTTACAAATCTGAAACCTTATCACCCTGAATAGCTCTTAGAAGATCCTATTCCGTTGGCTAATCCAGCTTCAGCTCCACTTCCTCTTCCTACGGTGCCTCCAGCACCTTCAATATTGTTGTCAGCTTCAACAGAGTCATCTTACTTCAGGGAGTGGTGGCTTACAAATCTGAAACCTTATCACCCTGAATAGCTCTTAGAAGATCCTATTTTTGAAGATTCACCTCCAGTTTTTTTTTTTTTTTTTAACTTTTATTTCCCCTTCAGCAGAGGCGGATTTAACGGCGGACGCACCAGGCGCGCGCCCTGGGCCCCGACTTCTGAAGGGCCCACGCAAAACCCCAACAAATAAGTTGAACTAATAGGTTCAACTATTAGTTCAAAACTTTGTGATTATTATTACGCTATTATTAATTATATTATACATATATTATATTCAAATTTTATTGAAATTAAACATTAATAGTACATAATATTTTTTATTTATTTAAAAAAAATGGTTAACATGTATTTTTATTTTCCCCGCCTCTCTCTTTTTTTTAAGGGGCCCAATATTTTCTTCTGCGCCCGGGCCTCAACCGACCTTAATCCGCTACTGCCCTTCAGGCCTGGGCAACCTGAGGATTGCTGGCACCCACTAGTATTGCACTTCCTCCAGTGGGTACGGTATTCGTCCAATCTTAGACTGTTCTTTTTTTTTTCTAGTCGGTATCCCAGTCTGAGCAACTGTGGGTATGATTTTATTTTATTTATATTTTTCCTTTTATTCTATTTTATATTTACCATTATTATTTTATTCTTTTTTTTATTAATTCTATTTATAAATTTTTATAATTGTATTTATTTTATCTTACCTTATTTTATTTATATATTATTTTTTTTTTTTCTCTACGCCGGTATCCTTGGTTTGGGTAGATGTGGGTACGGAGTTTAGTTAGCACCCACTGGTATTGTACTAACTCCGGTGGGTGCAGGGCTTCGCCCTCTCCAGGACAGACAAAGATAGTAATGGCCTATCCCCACTTCACTTCACTTCACTTCACTTCACTTCACCAGAGTCACATCTAGTTGTGGCCCACCTCCTGTGGTGTAGACGGGCACCGGGTACGCTTTCCAGGTGATCGAATTGCCGGTGGCAAAAAAGGCCAGAAATAAGTATACAACAGAACAACACATACTCATCAGTGGTTTCCCTTTTGTAGAATAAACTTTTGATATATTTGCTAAAAGAAAACTTCCGTTGGCTAATCCCGCTTCAGCTCCACTTCCACTACGCAAATATAACACTACACACATTGCTGGCAGTTCTACAGAGTTTTGTATCATCACACAGTACCACGTCGGAATTGAACTAATGCTTCTACAGCCGCTGTACTGAGTCTGCATGTCCACTCCATGAAAATGATAGGCGGACCTAATAAAGGCGTCACCCAGTTTACGAAGTCCTTGAATTTTTTAAAAGATCAAAGAAGAATCGCATAGCTGCTACCTAACAAATTAATTTAAAATATTTTTCCTGGTTGGCGATAGCTTTTATTAGAACAGCTCATTGGCTGCGCGATTTCCCGTGAGTCAAAGTTTTCCTCAGTTCTTAATTAAAAAGGACTTTCTTTCCCATTTCTCGCAAAGCGTACGAAGAGTTAACATTCGTGAAAAATCGCGATGAACCATATCGATGACAACGGAAGTGTCCCTGTGTCCGCTAACGAAGTCAGTCAGTTTTTTCAAGTAAGTAGTAATGATAAGTGATAATAAATAATAATATATAATAAAGTATATTATATAATTAATAATAATAAGTGGTAGTGAAAAATCAGAACGGCTAAAAAAAGAGCGAAAACCATTCACACTTTTTTATTATTATTATTATCAGTTTATTTCTCTTAGGAGAACACCCGGTTACAGCCACAGGCTAGAGGGTGAACTACATATACAACTATGTTACAAAACATACATCTATGTTACAGTTATGAAATACATGAAATACATAATATCTGATTTATAATTATCTGGAATATAGAATATTTGAGTTATTAATTACCCGCAAAGGCTTTTACTACCGTAAACTGGTAAGAACATAATATCATGACAATTGAAGCATACCTTCTGCTTAAACAGACACAAGTGGGAGTTTCACCGTATTTACATAAACACAAATATTTACAGCCAAACAACGTACAGCATATGAAACAACAGGAATGACCGCGATACAGTAAAATAAAAAATTTGAAAGTTCAAATTTCCAGCAGTCGTCTTCTTCTGTGGGATTAGAGTTGTGTAGGTAGGACAATCCTGACATCTATTTCTTGATGAGGTCGGGTTTCCTAAAGCCCAGTGGCTCGTGTCTGGCCGAACAAGGTGCTGAAACTGTATCCTTACATCTGTATTTGCGAGTAAGAGTTTCTGAGAACTTCCTTTCTGTAGGATTTGCAATTGCAGAGCTTTTCAGGATTGATATTGAGGTTGTTGAATAGCTGGATGGTGTTTGCTGGAAAGAATCTTCCGAGGCTATCTAAGTGCGTAAATGCCGATTTCAGTTGTGGTTTCTTATCTGTAACTCTTCTTGGTTTTTCGCCTGGTATTTTTATCCACTCTCGGGCTTTCGGTGCGTGCAGTCGTCCCGTTAAAAGCTGAGAGAGGGTCATTATGTTCCTTGACGTGATTATTTGTCTCCAGGGTGTGACCTCTAAATTGGAGTATTGTATAGCTCTTGAGATGGTAAAAAGATGCTAGAAAGGCTTTGATACTGCATTCGGCAGCTGAAGACCAGATTTGTGCCGCGTATAGGGGAATAGGAGTAACACATCTGTTGATGTATTACTTCATCAGACAGGGGTCTCTAATACCGGTGAGCTCCTGCCTGGTTGCCCAAAGCGCCGCGTATGTTTTGTTACGGATGTATGCGAAGTGCGGGCGGAAGGTCAGGCCTTCGTCCCACTTGAGACCAAGATCAATGTGTGACTGTGCCTTTTGCACGAGGATGCCGTTCACAAATATTGCCATTTTGTTTGGCTTTATTTTATTTGTGAAAGTCATTTGTGCCGTCTTTTTTTCGTTCAACTGCAGTCCGATACAATCTAGGTACTCTTGAAGTTCTTTTATTTTAGTATTAGCCACTTGGTTGTGGTAGTCAGCTGATTTCTGATCTCCTGAGGTAATAAAAAATTTTATATCATCGGCGTATGTGATGAAGTGCTTCTTGTTCTGGGCTACGAAGGGTTCGAGGGCTATGGCTAAAAGTGTGTAAAGTGTAAAGTGTAAAGTGTGTTTAGGGTCAAGCGGCACCAGGGGTTTCCCCCATCTCCGCGTAGGTTACATTGTATGTGAACCAGTTTACTGGAAAAGCCAGAGATTTAAAAGTGTATGGACTTTGTATATGTGTGATGCCTTGTACCGTTGTTCATCTGGTCATTTAGCCGCCAGACCTCTACTGAGGCCCGACGTTGCCCCACTTTCGCCCCGTGGAGGCAGACCAGGTATCCACTTGAATATAGTTCACTCTGGCAGGTCCTGCCACCTAATTTCCTGAGATTTCAGTGGCTAGGACCTAAAAAAAAAATAAAAATAAAATAAATAAAATAAAAAATAAAAATAAAATAAAAAAAAATAAAATAAATAAATAAAATAAAATAAAAATAAATAAAAATAAATAAATAAAAATGTGATCACGTTGAGGAGGAAGTGCTAGGAGGTCAAAAGAAATGGTGGGCGAAATTGATTTTCACTTGTGGAATTTAGGTTGTGTGGGGCGTTCACTAGCGTGCAGGTAGAGTGGGGAGGGAGACTGAAGACTGGGGGGGAGATAGATAGAAGTATGGAGCCGATAGGGAAGACAACTCCAGTTTACAGTGGGGCATGCCCATGCCCCACCAGAAGGAAAAGAAGGGGTGGCGAGAAGGGGAGGTGACAGCAGGGCTGTCCCCTCATCCCCCGCCAGGGACGGGTAGAAAGTAGGCCAGGCAAGGGAGCTGGCCTATTTGCCAACAGGGCATACATGTGGGGTGGCTTCAGTCGGGCGCCAAGGCGTCAGGGCTGCCCCATTTGGTATTCCCAGGAGTGGAGTGAAGATATCTCTGTCCAGGTTTTCAGTCCAGGTCTGTATGACATTTGTGCAGATCATGCTTCGTCTTTTATTAAGTAGTTACTCGTGCGATCCAGGTCCATCCACTAGTGGATATTCAGTAGGATAGGCTTCAGTCACAGTCAGGGAGGACTCCCGAAGGTCCGATTGTAGTCAATGCATTTGGTTAACAGTTCTCAAATGGAATCGGTGTCCTCCATCGGTCAGTATTTGGGAGAGTGCAGTTCAGGCACAGTCCAGTTTTATCTTGGTTCATCATTTGTTGTGATTGTTGTTGTATTTATCCTAGTTGTCCTAGATTTTCCGGCAAAGGAAGAGTCTGGCGTCTTACAAAAGTGTGGCAGACAATACTCCTCCTTGCGGGACACCTTTATCAACCTCATACGTTGCGCACATGTTTTCGTTTGTCACCGCAATTTGTCTGCGCCGAAGAGTGCTCTTTAATAAATGGAGGGCATTTCCTGTAATGTGAAAGTAGTCCCGCAGAATGACTATGAGAGCTGGGATGGATATGTTATCATACGCGGATGCCACATCTAAATAGACTACGTCCACCTGCTGCTTACTGTTTAGTGCTTGCTGGATCCTTAGCAGTGTCCCCAAGAGGTTGGTGATGGTCGATCTCTGCGGAAGTACTGAGTGCAGGTATTCTGGCCTGTGCTTAAAGCAATGCTCGATAATGGTGTGCAGGATTGTTTTTTCAAAGATTTTTTGCAATGAGCATCCGATAGCGATTGGTCTGAAGTTTTTTACAGATTTTGGGTTTTTTATTTTGGGGATAGGTTTTACAAAATAGCTTTTCCACAGCTTCGGGAAGTTCTCCTCCATCAAAATTCTCTGGAATATGTGTAGTAGAACATCGATGATGTAACAGCTATAGATTTTGATCATAAATAGTGGGAAATTATCTGGCCCAATCGTTGCTTTATTTGGGAGGCTGTTGACTGCACTTTTTAAGTTGTCTCTGCTAATACTGATTTCCTTTAGATGTTCATTGTTAGTGACAATCCGATTGCTATTGATAGATTCCTTAAACCCCTTGATTACATCTTGTATCCTGTTATTGTTTGCTTCGCTGTCAATTTGGTTTTCCTTGAGGGGTGTTTCGAAAGTGGCTTCGGTCCATTCCTTAAAGGATGCCTCAGTCATTTTATGCGCGAGGTTTTTTTGCTGACAATTCTTTTGCCTTTTTTTTAGTTTTGCTTTAGCCATATCTATGTGTGCCCGTTTCTTCTCCTTCATGAACCGTGCTCTTTCATGTTTGTACCGGGTGTGGTCCTCTGGATGCCCAGTTCTTTTCCATTTCCTGAACAATTTTTGCTTATTTTTGAAGATTGCTTTCAACTGTAAGTTGAACCAGGGCTTTGCCCTGTCTGATAATTTAATTTCCTTAGATGCTCCTTCTTCAGCCATATGCATGAGTGATTGTGAGAGCGCTGATAAGGCATCATCAGTGCCCAAAAGGTATAGGTTTTGCCAATTATATGCCATCAGATGTTTCAGAATGACGTCACTTTTAATATATTTTGATGAGAAAATTATCTTTGTATCGCTTTTTGGATGCGGACCAGTTTGGCGGATGTCCCGGATTCTTCTTAAAGTGGCTTCACACGTGAGCGGTTGGTGATCCGAAGTGAATTTCATGTAGCTATTCCTCAACTTTATATCTGGGGTATTGTAGTATATGAGATCTAGGCACTGAGTTCCTCTTGTTGCTGGTGTTTTCAATTGGATCATGTTTAAAGCATTCATTGTATCGTCCAACTCGCTTTTTGCCTCCCGATGTTTTGGTAGTGGCATATTGAGGTCCCCCATTATGATTGTGTCTGTGTCCGTGCTCAGATTTGAGGTGAGCCACGTAAGAAGCTCCGCTCTGTTTTCTTTAGTGTGCTCCGGTGGTAGGTATATTACGCCTAATTGCAATCTCCTCGTTTCCGTACCAAGAGTGGCAATGATAGCCTCGAAATTCTCCGATTGCGCCTCGAGTTCTTTGACTACTGAAAATCCTTTCTTGAAAAGAATCATTACACCGCCTTCTCTTTTACCCTCTCTTCCATTTGCGATGCAGTTGTAACCGGAGGAGTGTGCAAGGGCGTCCAGGTGTCTGTTAGAATTCTGAACCTACTCTCGAAACCAATGGGTTCAAAGTGAATACGAAATCTTCATTAACTGACGATGCCCTCAGTATTGAGACCAGATCTTCACCTTCCACCGGCCTCAATACTTCTACTGCTGCAAATATTAATTTGCCCAAGCCTGCTAACATTCATGACTCAAGTCATTCAACTGAGCAATTTATTGCCAAACAGACTCTGTTAGATGATTCTTCTGATGTAAATAGAACCACTCCTCCCACCTACTCTCCTCTGCGGAACAGTTCTGTCTGTACCTCTATTTCACAAGCTCAGAGTCACCAAGCGCAATCCTCTTCAACATCAGTTAAGGCAACATATGCAAAAATAACTGCTGCCACATCTAATGAGGTCTGCAAACCTGTCTGTAGATCTGCCGCTACAGCGAGTAAACTTGTTTCTAATTGCCAGTCTCAAATATCACACCAAAGATCAAAACAGAACAAACCGTCAGAAAATATTAAAGCATCTATATCTCAAGATACTTTCTCCAAGCTTCCAGCCATAACTCATCAAACACAGAATGTAACTACTGCAGAAAAATCTCAGTTACTCAAACACAAGTATAATATCACAATTATTCCCACAAAAGACCGAATTTTTCTTTCTAGACTTGGACCCGCCACTAAATCTGAAGATCTTATCAACCTAATTAAAGAAGAATATGGTTCCGTTCTCTGAAGACACGATGTCCCGCCTACTCATCTTTTATAATAACATGCCTTCCATCACAAACAGAAAAAGTGCTGAATCTAAGATCCCTTTTATCAGGGGCTCTAGTAAAACGCTTCACGGACAGATCATCAAGGGAGTCCAAAATCTCCTCTCCACCGGCATAGCAATCAGATACCCCGCTATCTACACATACTACGTTCTCCTCTCGTCATAGAATCCCCAGATCCCTACTGTTCAGTGTTTACCTTCAGAATTGCAGGAGTATAATTAGCAACCTAAACCACTTCAGAGCAATCCAAGGCTCACATATTTACGACATTTACCTGCTCACTGAAACCTGGCTCTCCATTGATATTGATGATCAGGAGATTATAGATGGACAATATACAATCCATAGAAAGGACAGAGGATCTCGTGGAGGCGGAGTAGCTATTATACACTCTAACCATATACTCTGTGAAACTGCATCAAATTTCACAAATATTGAATCAGTATACTGCCTTCTTTGCAAGTTAAAAGTTTTAATAGTATTGCTTTATTTCCCACCTCCCTTAACTAATATAGACCTCCAGTACTTAGAAAGCTCGCTGGAATCAATCTTCCCACTAATTCAATCTGCCGACATAGCAATGGTTTTGGGTGACTTTAACTGTCAAATGGCCAATTTAGGATGTTCTTCTCCATCACTGCAGACTAGGGCTCTCTTTAATATGCTTCACAGCTATGGTCTGGAACAAATTTGCAACTTTCCAACCAGAGAAAATGCCTACCTCTACCTAATATTTTCCTCTACTCATATAGATGTTCACACCGACAACCCCATATTTCACTCGGATCATTCATCAATTACTTTTGACATCACAGTGACTTCTCATAACTTCAAATGCAGCTCCCGTACTCCTCGTTTCAATTTCAGAAAGGCTGACTGGCCTCTGCTCAACCTAGCTCTAAGAAATGTAGACAAGCAGCTCGCTGACGCTATGGATGACATCGATGTGCTCACCAACAACCTGATTAACTGTGTCCATTCAGTTATATCTGACATTGTTCCTCAATCCCATCTTACCGCACGCTCTACCTACCCGCACTGGTATAACAGTGAACTAATACGTAAAATTAAATCCAAAGAATTCTACAGAAACAAGTATAAGCAAACAGGTGACAGTCAATACTATGAAATATTCAGCCAACTCCGCAAAGAAGTGAAAACTCTCATATTAAACTCCTACAGCATGTATACAGAGTCAGTTCAGGATAGTCTGCTTACTCACAGAGATATCAAACCATTCTGGAATTTCATGAAGCATAAGAACATTACCAGTAGAAAGTTACAACTCCGTAACGCAGATGGAATTCTCTTATCTGACAAATTCAGTATTGCTCAAGAGTTTGCCAAACACTTTTCCAGAATTCAAACAAATGATACATTGAGACCTGCCTCATTTCCTGACTTCACACCTGTTAAAGATGATATCCTCATTAATCTCTTTATCACTGATGAAGATTTAAATTCGGCATTAAAAAGCATGAGAAATGACTATACTAGAGGCCCAGATGACATTCCAGGCTTATTTTGGAAAAGGACTGTCACTACATTGAAACCCCTCATACTGCGGATCTTCAACCTGTCTCTCAGGCTGGGGAAGTATCCTAAGCACTTTAAGCAGGTCAATATAGTTCCTATTTTCAAAAAAGGTGATAAAAATGACGTATGCGATTACAGACCCATAACCTTGCAAAACAGCCTGGCTAAACTCTTCGACACAGCAGTGCACAAACATCTCTTCGAATTCTTCAAGCCTTTTATTGATCAGAATCAACATGGTTTCTGCAGTGGCAAGTCAGTAGTCACAAATTTACTTCCTTTCTGGCAATACACCTCGGAAGCTCTTGATAACCACCTACAAGTTGATGCAGTCTACACAGACATATCCAAGGCATTTGATAAAGTCCCGCACGAACAACTTCTGGAAAAACTTAAGCTATATGGTATCCGTGACCCTTTGCTCTCATGGCTACGCAGCTATATTACGCATCCTTGAGCGTTATGAATAGATCAAGTGAACTCAGACTGTTTTATACCACTAAGCGGAGTACCACAAGGCCCTCCCTTAGGTCCTCTTCTCTTCATTGTTTTCGTAAATGATCTTCCTTCTTTCATGTACACCTCCAATGTCCAAGTTACTCTCTATGCAGATGATCTTAAGATCTACTCAGCAGTGAAGGAGACTACCGATTCTCAACAGCTTCAATGTGCTCTCAATCAATTCTCTCTGTGGCTATCTCTGAATGGCTTGTCTGCTAACCCCTCGAAGTGCAAAATAATCTGTTTCTCATCTTGCAGATCTCCACAACTAATGAATACGGAGTATAGTATTAACTCTGTGATCATCGAAAGGTGTGACCAAGTTAACGACTTAGGGATTCTCTTTTCCAGCAGTGCTAAATTCGATGCCCATGTCCTTAAAAACACCAGCAAAGCATTCAAAACACTGGGATTCATCAAACGGAACACATACAAGTTCAAAAGCTACAGATATGCGGTTATCCTTTATAAAACTATTGTTCTGCCAATCCTTGAATTCAGTTCACCCATCTGGAATCCTCACACAAAGACTTTAACTAACAAAATTGAAGCAGTCCAAAAAAACTTTGTCCGTTACCTTACGTACCGCAATCCTCTATTCTATCACTCAGTGTATTATGAATCGCTGTGTGATTACTTTCATCTGAGGCCTCTGTGCACTAGAAGAGTTACTGCTGACATCGCCCTTCTAGCCAAAGTAATCACTGGAATTTACGAAGCATCTGATATCCTGAGTAAAATAAACTTCAATGCTCCTTGTAGACAAGTCAGGAACGTTACACCGTTTCGCCTTGACTCTGCCAACACGGACTTAATGAAGTTCAGTCCACTGAACGGAATCAGCAAATCAGCAAATGACTCTCGCATTGACTTCTTTGACAACTCCCAATCACTGATGAACTCCATCCACAAGTTTGCCTCTTCTCTTAAACTGCAAAGTGACTAGCTCACATCTAATTATTGTAGTTTATTATTGTAGTTTATTATTATTTGTTATATTATTTTTCTGTTCTCTAACGGATTAATTATTACTTGTTTTACCGGTAACTTAACTTAATGCAATCCTCTTTTGTACATATGATTTTATTGTTTGAATTTGTATCAATGTTTATCGTCCTGTTGGATTTCATATTATTGTTATTATGTTTATTGATCTGATCTCAGATACACTGTTAATGGTTACCTGTTGTGTATCTTGTTATTAATAAAATAAAATAAAATAAAATTATGGAGCCATGTTTCAACTAAGCATACGCAGTCATTCTCCGAGTTGAGTAGTAAGGTTTGTAGTGCGTGAAGCTTATTCGATATGCTTCTTACGTTTGGCAAGAAGATAATGATCCGGTTCGAGTCTTTTGCGAGAGAGAAATTCACTGTTGATTGCTATTGGGCTCTACGCAGGTTCGCGGTGCTGTTCCTAATTGTGGGCCTCCCAGCCCTTTCTCTGTATGTCTTCACTAGCGTTCCTAATGGCCAGATGTTTCTGTCCAAGAGCCGTCCTTCACTATTTAGTGGGCAGGAGAGTATGAAAGAGGAATATGCAGGATGTCGTGTGCGTATTTGCTTGACCTCTACGTCAATCCCCAATCCTCTGTCGCACATTTCTTTAATAAGATTTGGACCTGTCTGCGGATTGAGTCTTGAGATAAATATCTTTCCTCTGGTTTGCACAGAGGATATGTTAAATCTATCGGCAAGCCTCTGACTGTGTCCCGCAACACGATTAGTTGTGGTCTCGGTTCTATTGTGCTCATCATTGATTTGATTTGTTTTTTGAACCCTATAGTCCGCGAGATTGTTCTCAAACATGGATTGATTTGTGCGAGAGGGTATCGATGGGGCAGATTCACTCGTCTTGTTCTGCTGCGGTGCCTTCGGTCTAATGGCCGCAATCTGCGCAAAGGTAGGTTGTCTAGTAAGCCCAGCATTTATTTCAGTCGTCAATGTGCTCTGGGGGTTGTCATTGGTTGATAGGGAGAGGGGACTAGCTTTGGCGAGGTCTATTCTTGTTTCTGGCCTAGTCGTGTAGTCTTTCTCAGTGGAGATTTCAGATCCTGACACTCTTAGACGCAGTAGTGACTCGCCTCCCTCATTTTTAAAGTTATTATTCCAATCATTCCTTGCTTTTCCCTTCGTATCCCTCTGTAATTTGGATGTCTGCGTATGCTGATCTGTTCGTGCCTTATCCGCATCCTTGTATTGGGCCCTATTTTCTTGTTTTTTCATAGCTAGTACAGCAGTGTCAATTCTTCTATCCGTTAGTTGTAACTGCGCTAATAGTGTGTTCAATTTTTCTTCTAATAACTTTTGACTTCTGCTGATTTTAATGTTTTGCTCCCTTAGCTCATTGTTCTCCTCTTGGATCTCCCGTAGGGCCCTGTACATCGGAGAGAGGAGCTCTGTTAAGTAATATTCGTGATTACTTGTGTAGGGTTCCGAGCCGCAGTGTTGTTTTTTCTCAGTTCCATTGCAATGAGGGCTTTCTGCAACACACTGTACAACGAAGTTTGACATTTTTTCAGTGTCTTGGGTTCCGCTAAGAAGTCTCCGATGTTCGCAGTCATCTGGACATGCGTCGCACCCTAGTATTTCCGTTATCGAGTCACCTATGACATTAATTGGTTCTTCGGGTGACCCAGAGCAGATACCTTGAGAGGAGTCCGTAGGCTCGCGTTCGCTGCAGGCGTCATCGCCCGACTCGCCTTCGCTAGACTCTTCTTTAAATGGCTTATTTACCTGTTCACCCCCATCGTTCCCTTTCTTGAATTTACAAGTTAGACAAAGAAAAATCTTCTTTCTAGATCGATTAAGTCGAGCTATGTCCACCGAGGAGCAACATCTACCAATAACCGCCTTGCATCCGGTGCATTTAACAGCGCATTTGCTCACTTTTTGGCATATATTACATATTTGATCAGTTGCTTCTGATCCCTGTTTTTCCATATTTTGTAATCCAGACATGTGTTTCCCATTAGCTTTTAAGGTCGCTCTTTCCCTGAGGGCAAAAGAAGTATAGTGAGCTACTGTAACTTTACTAAAGCCTTTCTGCCCACCTATTACGGGGAAGTACAGCGGGAGGTATGACCTTGTAGTGATTTCGAAAGACTCTACCCTCGGTAAGCGGACACGTTGCGTTTATACGAACTAGAAAATGTCCGATCAGGTATTCGCAGATTTAATCTTTAGAAATCGTATTTACCTGCATGCTTTAGTCTTTTGTTCATACTTGTTTCAGAAGCTGGAGAAAAGAGCTACCCACTGATATCAAATACACCTAGTTTAACACTTTTAATTCATACTAAATTAAGGTAAAAACGGAGCACATAATTCCTCAGTTAGTCAACTTCCGCCACCTAGCGGTTCTAATCTATTTGTCTATAATATATAATAATATATAAAATAGAATAATAATATATTATAATGATTATAATCATATATAATAATATAAACATATAATAATTTATAAATATATATATACACTGTGCTGCCACTTTATTAGGTACACCCCTGCTGTGCACAGAAACGGTTTGCAACGTTGCAAGTCACATGACCACAGTTGTGGATATAAATGCAGAAGAACAACCTTTCTACTATCAGTTAAGCGTGTAAACCGTAGCAAGAATGGGGAAAAGGAGTGATCTAACGGACTTCGAATGTGGCATGGTAGTAGGTGCAAGACGTGCCGGACAAAGCATCTCTAAAACGGCAGTTCTCCTGAACTTTTCACGCACCACAGTTTCAAGGGTGTATCGAGAATTATGCAAGGAACAGAAAATATCCTCTCAATGGCACTCCTGTGGAAAAAAATCGCTTGTTGATGAGAGAAGTCAGAGGAGGATGGCTAGAATGATGCAAGCAAACAGACGGACCACAATGTCGCACATCACGTCAGAATACAACCTTGGTGCGCAGAACAAAATATCGCAACGGACCACTAGTCGCACTATGTAGCGAATGGGCTACACCAGCCGACAGCTACATCGCGTACCTTTGTTATCAATGAAGAACAAGAGAGCACGCCTCCTGTGGGCAGAGCAACACCAGCACTGGACTATCGAGGATTGGAAAACAGTTGCTTGGTCTGACGAGTCTAAGTTCCTGGTGCATCATGTTGATGGAAGGCTCAGAATTTGGCGAAAACAACATGAATCCATGGGCCCGTCATGTCTGACGACTACTGTGCAAGGTGGTGGGGCAGTGTTATGGTGTGAAAAATGTTTTCTTGGCACACGCTGGGTCCATTTATACCCATAGATTTACGTCTGAATGCCACATCGTATTGTATTTGTATTTTTGTATGGCAGCTCCTAGAACAGTAGTTCATCTCCGCTTGTTGCTCTGTTCAGTTTTTACAGACTCTGTCAAGGTAGGGCCAGTGTATGTCAAAAAAAAAAAAAAAAAATCATTCTGCACAGGACGGAGGGTTCTGTGCCAGTTTAATGGGATAGGAGAAGAAGCAGACAGAGAGAGAGAGAGAGAGAGAGAGAGAGAGAGAGAGAGAGAGAGAGAGAGAGAGAGAGAAAGAAGAAAAGAAAAAACAAAAAGTTTTTCATCTCGCACGGGAGAAAGTGATAGGACAGAGAAATTTTGTCTGTGAGCTTGTGTGTGTTCTGTAGTATAGTGTAGTGTTGTGTATTGGCCTTTGGCTACCTGGAAGCAGTGATCACCTAGACCAGTGGTCCGTGAGACAATTTTGGTGGTCCGCAGAGTAATCTGAATATATTTGCAATTTTCGTGTTTATTAAAATGTTTCACTATATTCTGATTCTACTTTTTTGCAATTTTCGCCTTATTACGTTGCATGTTTATAAAAGGCCCAGTGCAATATCCGGTATTAGTGATGCTTTTATTGTAAAAAAATATAGAAAGCTATTTCTATTTCTTATCGATGGCCTAGCCTGGGCACGGCGCGGTTCGCAGTTTTTAGATAAGTGACCAGTGATATTTTTATTTTAACTGTGCACAGTGTGATATTTAATGGCATCAAAGAGCTTGAGTTTGATAATTATCTTATTTCTTGTTTGGTTTTAGATTCAAATAAAATAACCCCAATGAGTGAGAAAAAACAAGCAAGCATTTTGCGCTTCTTACGTAAAACATCGCGTTGTCATGAGTTGATTAATGAATCAGAGCCTCCGCGGCCACCGCAAGGCATCATCAGGAAGGACATTAGAACTGGAGGAGGAGAGAAGAAAAAGTTCAAAGTTTTAAGAAAATATGATGCGGACAACTTTAAGTTTGGATTTATTCAAGAACCTGGAAGTGAACTGGATCCACGGCCGCTTTGTATTATATGTTCTGAGCGTTTATCCAATGATGCCATGAAACCTTCGAAACTCGGCAGGCACTTGCGGTCAAAACACCCAGATTTAGCTATAAAGCCAGATGAATACTTTCAAAGGATGCATGAAAATTTGCAAAAGCAAAAAAGTTCATTAGCAACAATGATTATTGAAGATAAGTCCTTAGTAAAATCTTATTTGATAGCACATCAAATCGCGAGATGTAAAAAGCCATATATAATTGGAGAAGAATTAATTAAGCCTTGCTTGTTACAAGCCTGTAAAGAGGTTTGGGGGAAACAGGCTGTCCAGAAACTGAAAGGAATTCCTATGTCCGCTAACACTGTGAAGCGCAGAATTGAAGACATGGCCGAAGATATTGAAAATCAAGTGATTGCACTTGTGAAAAATTCTACGTTTTATTCAATTCAACTTGACGAATCAACAGACATAACTAACAAGACAGTTCTTCGTTTTGTGAGGTTTGATTGCTAAGGATAATTAAAGGAAGAACTCCTCTGTTCGCTAATCTTGTCGGGTAGAACAACAGGCTCTGAAATTTTCAATGCACTTAATAGTTATTTCCTGAAACACAGTATTGAATGGAAGAGATGTGTTGGGATATGCACAGACGGTGCGGCAAGCATGACTCCACATTGTTCAGGACTTGTTGCAAAAGTGAAAGACGTTAGACACCCAGACATCTTGTTTACTTATTGTATTATACATCGTAAGCAACTTGTGGCGAAAAGATTATCTCCAGAACTGCACGAAGTACTCTCTGATGTAATTAAAATTGCAAACGAAATTCGCCTCAAAGCGCTCAATTCTCGAATATTTGAGGCACTTTGTGAAGAAATGGGCTTTTCAGAATACTCATATTCTTCTTCACGCTGAGGTGAGATGGCTGTCGAGGGGCAAAGTACTAACCCGATTGTTCGACCTGCGTTACGAAGTAAAGTTATTCTTCCAGCAGCAAAATAATTCGAGGTTCCATGATCTCTTGTCCGACAATGATTGGCTAGCCAAGCTTGCATACCTGGCAGATATATTTTTTTTTCTGTTAAACGAGCTGAACACGCTCGTGCAAGGACAGTTTACGGACGTGTTCACACTGCGAGGCAAAATGAATGCATTTCAGAGGAAGATGTAAGGACCCGTCCTTACATTAATTAATAAAAATGGTTAAATATTATGAGAATTTAACTGTAGTACGAATAGTGGTTTTCTGGTACAAACAACATGGATTAAGAAACACTGGAATTCAAAAATACCTTCCAGTCACTCTCTGTTTAGTAGTAGCTTGTTTGTATAGAAGTTCTTTGACGAGTGAGTGAAAGTAATATACCATGACAAATCCCCCATTAAGACAGAGGCAGATCCACCATAGAAAGGGCCAAGAGTGCTTAAGCTGGCCCTGTTAAAGATTTCACGGTGAAACGCTATTAGAGGTGGGCGACGTCACCAGGTGTGCGCGCGTGAGGTCACGGGAGGAGCTGTGACGCTTCTCAGTTGACCTGAACTTCCGCTTCTCTTTCTGGATTGTTCTGGTATGTTCGAGGTCCACGGAAGTTGGGGGCACAAAGAATAAAGAAGACCCGCCCACGGAAGAGGAGAGGAGACAAATGAGAACACAGGAAAAACGATGTGCAGATCTCCTATTGGCCAGGAAGAAAATAGAGGGAATTTTGAGAGGGAGATTCTGAAAAGGTTTTCGTGGCATTCTGGAAAAGTTTTCGTGAGAGTCGGAAGAAGTTTTCGGAGCGGTCTGGAGGATGATTTGAAGGAGTTGGAGAACGATACAAAGCAGAGCAGCAGTCTAGTTTGGGTGATAGCTGCATACCTGAGGTAGATGGAAGCAGTGATAGAAATTCTGCATATCCTGACAGCCAGTAGGAATGTTCACCTGTAAACATGGAAGCCATAGTGAGGAAGAATCACACCCTGAGAATTATATAGGCAAAGCCAGTCGAATGAGTGGTCGAACCATTGACCTACTCGAAAACCCCTCTATCCACGGAAGAAGAAATGCTGACCGGTAAAGAGTATGCGACCCTGATTGATTCCAGCCGTGCAGTACCCGGTAGGGAGACACCATAAATCACCGAGATCCCCAAATGAGCGCCCCCGCATTCCAGTACCTGAATGACCGATATGAAAGGAAGCCGAGCAGAGAGGGAAGTTCCAGGCCTAACACGTAAGTGCTAGAGAGTTTACCAACATAGGTGTACTTAATTTATTAAGGAGAGGACTTTAAGATAACTAGACATATACGGTTAAGGAGGGAGGTTTAAGTAATGAATATATGAATAAAAGTGTAATGTATTTAAGACGGACGTAGCCTATAATTTGAAGTGAAGCTCCTCATATTAATGCTTGCTGGAAGGAGAGATTATAATAGATAACTGAGAACTGTTTAAAGTTGAAAAAGGTTTTTATAATATATATGAAATTAAAGGTTGAAATTTCAATTTATTATGAGTTGATTTGTGGAGAGTATTTCTGATTTGAGTAGGGGCTAATTAATAAGTGATATATATATAAAGGTATAGAGGGTTAACTGTTCAGAAGGGTAATGTTAAATTGAATTGATTAATAATTCCTGTTGACCTGATTGCAGAAAGGGTGTCTGATTGAATAAATGCAATTTTCTTACAAATTGAGACACGAACTCTGAAAGTTTTTGTGAGCCAGTTCATTGGCTGGTAGTTGTTGGTTTATTATACAGACTGTTCAGAAGAAGAGTGGGAAGAATCTATGTAAAGTGTATGACACGACCTATTGAAGTCCCTGTAAAGAACATGAAGAGACACCATGACATAATGAATAATAATGTGTATTAGAGTAGAATATCTGATGATGAAACAATTGAGTTTGAACAAGATATTTACACATATAAAGGTTAATGAAATAACAAGTCACCAGCCAAATATAGTTTGACCAAATACTATTGCTAATTTCTGTATGATATGTTAATAAACATTGTTTTATTTTACATTCATGTGTTGGAGTCTGTCATTCCAAAACTCAGCCAATCCTGTGGAGAAATACTTAAAATAATTAAGGTCCCCTACGAGTCAGGTAATCTTCTGAGAACAAACAAGTCAGATGCTAAGTGGGAGGATTGGACTACGGGGATATACATATAAAAAAGGGGATAAATTATAATAATTAAAATATAAAGAAAATTAGGGCAACCAAGAAAAACAATAATACCCACACCCCCCACAATAATAACCAAGAACGACCCCCACAATTGGCACAATAAACAAGTATAAAACCCACAAAAAAAAAAAAAAAAAAGACCCACCCCCACAATATCCTGGCTGGCTCGCCAATTGTGGGGGTGGGTCTTTTTTTTTTTTTTTTTTTTGTGGGTTTTATACTTGTTTATTGTGCCAATTGTGGGGGTCGTTCTTGGTTATTATTGTGGGGGGTGTGGGTATTATTGTTTTTCTTGGTTGCCCTAATTTTCTTTATATTTTAATTATTATAATTTATCCCCTTTTTTATATGTATATCCCCGTAGTCCAATCCTCCCACTTAGCATCTGACTTGTTTGTTCTCAGAAGATTACCTGACTCGTAGGGGACCTTAATTATTTTAAGTATTTCTCCACAGGATTGGCTGAGTTTTGGAATGACAGACTCCAACACATGAATGTAAAATAAAACAATGTTTATTAACATATCATACAGAAATTAGCAATAGTATTTGGTCAAACTATATTTGGCTGGTGACTTGTTATTTCATTAACCTTTATATGTGTAAATATCTTGTTCAAACTCAATTGTTTCATCATCAGATATTCTACTCTAATACACATTATTATTCATTATGTCATGGTGTCTCTTCATGTTCTTTACAGGGACTTCAATAGGTCGTGTCATACACTTTACCTAGATTCTTCCCACTCTTCTTATGAACAGTCTGTATAATAAACCAACAACTACCAGCCAATGAACTGGCTCACAAAAACCTTCAGAGTTCGTGTCTCAATTTGTAAAAAAATTGCATTTATTCAATTAGACACCCTTTCTGCAATCAGGTCAACAGGAAATATTAATCAATTCAATTTAACATTACCCTTCTGAACAGTTAATCCTCTATACCTTTATATATCACTTATTAATTAGCCCCTACTCAAATCAGAAATACTCTCCACAAATCAACTCATAATAAATTGAAATTTCAACCTTCAATTTCATACATATTATAAAAACCTTTCTCAACTTTAAACAATTCTCAGTTATCTATTATAATCTCTCCTTCCAGCAAGCATTAATATGAGGAGCTTCACTTCAAATTATAGGCTACGTCCGTCTTAAACACATTACACTTTTATTCATATATTCATTACTTAAACCCCCCTCCTTAACCATATATGTCTATTTATCTTAAAGTCCTCTCCTTAATAAATTAAGTACACCTATGTCGGTAAACTCTCTAGCACTTACGTGTTAGGCCTGGAACTTCCCTCTCTGCTCGGCTTCCTTTCATATCGGTCATTCAGGTACTGGAATGCGGGGGCGCTCATTTGGGGACCTCGGTGGTTATGGTGCTTCCCTACCGGGTACTGCACGGCTGGAATCAATCAGTGTCGCATACTCTTTACCGGTCAGCATTTCTTCTTCCGTGGATAGAGGGGTTTTCGAGTAGGTCAATGGTTCGACCACTCATTCGACTGACTTTGCCTATATAATTCTCAGGGTGTGATTCTTCCTTCTTCCTCACTACGGCTTCCATGTTTACAGGTGAACATTCCTACGGGCTGTCGGGATACGCAGAATTTCTATCACTGCTTCCATCTACCTCAGGGCTGCAGCTATCACCCAAATTAGACTACCGCTCTGCTTTGTATCGTTCTCCAACTCATTCAAATCATCCTCCAGACCGCTCCGAAAACTTCTTCCGACTCCTCCGAAACTTCTTCCGAATCTCACGAAAACTTTTCCAGAATGCCACGAAAACCTTTTCAGAATCTCCCTCTCAAAATTCCCTCTATTTTCTTCCTGGCCAATAGGAGATCTGCACATCGTTTTTCCTGTGTTCTCATTTGTCTCCTCTCCTCTTCCGTGGGCGGGTCTTCTTTATTCTTTGTGCCCCAACTTCCGTGGACCTCGAACATACCAGAACAATCCAGAAAGAGAGGCGGAAGTTCAGGTCAACTGAGAAGCGTCACAGCTCCTCCCGTGACCTCACGCGCACACACCTGGTGACGTCGCCCACCTCTAATAGCGTTTCACCGTGAAATCTTTAAGAGGGTGAGCTTAAGCACTCTTGGCCCTTACTATGGTGCATCTGCCTCTGTCTTAATGGGGAATTTGTCATGGTATATTACTTTCACTCACTCGTCAAAGAACTTCTATACAAACAAGCTACTACTAAACAGAGAGTGACTGGAAGGTATTTTTGAATTCCAGTGTTTCTTAATCCATGTTGTTTGTACCAGAAAACCACTATTCGTACTACAGTTAAATTCTCATAATATTTAACCATTTTTATTAATTAATGTAAGGACGGGTCCTTACATAGCATTCCTCTTCCCCTAAAAAAATTTATATTCCATATATAAATTTTTTTCTTTTCTGTCCTCAGACGGATATGACCTAATCCCAGATCCACTTTATCGACAGCCAATCTCCTCTAATTGCCTTTCTATATTTTCTAATTACACTTATATACCAGACATTACTTAAACTTATATTAAGCTTCATTAACTACTCCCATCCCATATTTTCGTCGAATACTGCTCCTAGATACATTTGCTGCATCCTGTTTATTTCCTTCAGTTTGTGTGCCTTCTCCTCACTGGAAGCTTCAGTTCTGTAATTTCCTAATCCTTCGATTCCTTTAATTTCTGTTGCTCCATTTAATTTGCGATCCTTCTCATCACAGCCATTCTCTCCCCCTTCACGTGTTTTCTCTCCCGAATGTAAACCGACCCTTTCTCTCGTTTCCAAAATTCCTACGTGTAACACCCTCCCATTCTCTTGGCACCTTCCCTCATTATTCCTATTTGTTTTGGTGTTCTTATTTAATTCCCATTTGTTTTGTGTAACCAGAACTTTATTATCTGTGCTTGCCTTACACCCTTCTAATTCTTCCCCACTAGCTTCCTTTGGAGTTTCCCCTTTCTCTGGCTCATACTGGGCCCTGCCGCCTGCCTTTCGCCTCCTGTCTACCTTTGGACTCGCCTGGGTATTACTGCCGAAGGTAATGCGGCCATTTCTCACATCTATTTTGGCTCTTAATTTCCTTAGTAGGTCCGTGCCTAGTACTGCGTCGTGTCGACGACTGTTTATTCTGTTTGCCACAAAATATGAATGGGCCACCAAGTTTTCACACCCCTGTATTCTTACCTTGTCTCTGACAATATAATCGGTGTGAATTTCTTCAGCACCTACCCCCTCCACAAGAAAATCGCGGCAACATCTTATATCTCCCTTATTCGGCCTTTTGCAGTATCTAATGAGGTAGTCCCACATTAGAATAGACCTCGAGGCTCCTGTGTCCACCAGAAACTTACCTGGTACCCCTCCTAAGCTGCCTCTCACATATAATAGGTCGTTTCTACTGCCATTAGCACTTACCGCACCTAAAGAAATGGCCTTTCCTTTGGCGGTGTTTAAGTGTAATGATGGCCTCCTGCAGCGGGCATGTCTAAAAGATCCATGTCTCTTGACTACGGTATTGTTAATGCGCTCTCGTTCATTCCGATACCCCCCTAGTTTTGCGCAATGCCTTTCCTCCCTGTGCTTGTCCATGTTTCTGGGGTTTTTTACGTGTGGGTACCTGTCTCGTTCCCAATACTCTTCCCTTTCCCAGCTTTCTTTAGCACCCTGTTTCACTTTGCAGTAGCGGGTCCAATGGTCTGAGTTCTGGCACTTATAACACCATTTACGACCGCCGTCCTTGTCTCCCCCCTCGTATGTTCGTGAAACTGTACCCAATCTTTGTTTCACTTCCGTTTGTTGCTGATTTTCTCTAGCATCATTGCTTAAAGAGAGCCTTTCCATCATCCACTCCATCTTTCTTTCGATGCTGTTTAAGTGGTTTGATAGCTCCTCGATTTCACTTCCCCACTCCCTTGATTCTTTCCCTGTTTCTGGCAGTTTTTTGTCGGTTATCGCGTTTATCTCCTTTGCCCCCGTATTCCTGCTAAAGTTCTCGAGTCTTTCTTCCTCTAATGAGTGTGTGTACGCTTCTGTTAATGTTTCTGGATTTTTTCTTAGTACTTCTTTTTTAAAATTGTGCCTGAGCCCTGTGATGAACTGCCCAGTTAGTATTTTTTCGAATGCCTGTTTCTCCGATTCCGATGTTTCTGTGTTTAGTTTTAAATTTAGGAGGCGCTGGTGGAATTCGCTTACTGTTTCGCGAGTGGTTTGCGTGTATCCCCCCAATTTTCCTACACTTGTTAACAAGTCATTCTTTTTCCCAAATAATTTTCTTAATGTCTCAGTGAATCTGTGGAGCGTTACTATTTCTTCTGCCACTGTAGCCTGCCTGTATTTTTCTAATGCCTGTCCTTCTAGTTTAAATTCCCCTATAGTTATGACATCCATATCGCTTAGCTCTTCCTTATCCTTAATTAGCTTTAATTTATTAATAAATTTTTCCACTCTTTCACCTGATTCCCCCTTGAATGGTTTCAAATACTTGCTGTATTTGATTTG
The DNA here is from genome assembly GCF_048544385.1 of Mastigoproctus giganteus. NCBI lineage: Eukaryota > Metazoa > Arthropoda > Arachnida > Uropygi > Thelyphonidae > Mastigoproctus > Mastigoproctus giganteus. The sequence continues at coordinate 4,857,095 of NC_143577.1, read as the reverse complement.
TCCTGACCCCTTTGCTACCACGCTTTCCATTCTCACCTCTGGTTTTTCTTGGCCTTCATGTTCGTCACTGTGGCCCCCAAAATTTTCGCAATCCTCGCCGCGTTTCCTACCCTTTCTTGGCATTTTTATTTTATATCTATTAATCTCTAGCTATCAACTTTAACTAATTAATATGTCTGCCGATTAATCTTTCTACAATTCTTTAACTATATTAGATAATCCAATTCAATCTACCATTAACATTTACCTGCTTGATCAATAATCAATTAGTAAAATTTCAACACCCAATAATTATAAAACTTATTAATTTTTACCTATCTATCCTTGAGGTTTCCCTGTCCGGTCTCACTAATTAATTCAATTGTACATAAATAATAATTTCCAGTTCAACGCTAAATCAATACTTGTCTCTAAAATCCACCGTTATTTACCTGTTCCATCTAAAATTCATTCAACAATAATCAACTCAGTAGTACATATATAATTCTAACTTACGCTTTCTGGCTCGCCAGCTGAATTTTTTCTATCAGTTTCAGCAACTGGATTGCATGTATATATACATGTATATATATTTTCCTGTCGTTCTGAACTCAGCCTTCCGTTGTGCAGAATTATCCTGGCTTACGCTCGCCAATTGTGGGGGTGGGTGGATTATTGTTTTTCTTTTTGGTTGCCCTAATTTTCTTTATATTTTAATTATTATAAAAAAGGGGATAAATTATAATAATTAAAATATAAAGAAAATTAGGGCAACCAAAAAGAAAAACAATAATCCACCCACCCCCACAAAGATATTGCTGTGGCAAACGCGGTTGGCTGAAGAAGATCTGCAAATGTTCCCAAATTTTGATGATTATATGAAACAGGAGGATGTCAACCGACAGGTAATAACTCTTGTTCGATTGCACTTATAGTCGCTCACTGACTTTTGGTCGTTTTACCCAAAGGAAGAGGACCCCGACACAGAAACACGTGGATAATAGATCCATTCTCGGAGAAAATCGAGGACAGTAATTTGGACACGAAAGAAAAAGAAAGCCTAATCGATCTATCATCCGATCTATCAAATCGATCTATCAAAATTTTAATTCCATTCGCAACTGCATATAAATGTGTAAAGACATTTTCATAAGTTACGGCATGTGTATTTGATATCAGTGGGTAGCTCTTTTCTCCAGCTTCTGAAACAAGTATGAACAGAAGACTAAAGCATGCAGGTAAATATGATTTCTAAAGATTAAATCTGCTAATACCTGATCGGACATTTTCTAGTTCGTATAAACGCAACGTGTCCGCTTACCGAGGGTAGAGTCTTTCGAAATCACTACAAGGTCATACCTCCTGCTGTACTTCCCCTTAATAAGTGGGCAGAAAGGCTTTAGTAAAGTTACAGTAGAAAGAAATCACTATACTTCTTTTGCCCTCAGGGAAAGAGCGACCTTAAAAGCTAATGGGAAACACATGTCTGGATTACAAAATATGGAAAAACAGGGATCAGAAGCAACTGATCAAATATGTAATATATGCCAAAAAGTGAGCAAATGCGCTATTAAATGCAGCGGATGCAAGGCGGTTATTGGTAGATGTTGCTCCTCGGTGGACATAGCTCGACTTAATCGATCTAGAAAGAAGAAATTTCTTTGTCTAACTTGTAAATCCAAGAAAGGGAACGATGGGGGTGAACAGGTAAATAAGCCATTTAAAGAAGAGTCTAGGAAGGCGAGTCGGGCGATGACGCCTGCAGCGAACGCGAGCCTACGGACTCCTCTCAAGGTATCTGCTCTGGGACACCTGAAGAACCAATTAATGTCATAGGTGACTCGATAACGGAAATACTAGGGTGCGACGCATGTCCAGATGACTGCGAACATCGGAGACTTCTTAGCGGAACCGAAGACACTGAAAAAATGTCAAACTTCGTTGTACAGCGTGTTGCAGAAAGCCCTCATTGCAATGGAACTGAGAAAAAACAACACTGCTGCTCGGAACCCTACACAAGTAATCACGAATATTACTTAACAGAGCTCCTCTCTCCGATGTACAGGGGCCTATGGGAGATCCAAGAGGAGAACAATGAGCTAAGGGAGCAAAACATTAAAATCAGCAGAAGTCAAAGGTTATTAGAAGAAAAATTGAACACACTATTAGCGCAGTTACAACTAACGGATAGAAGAATTGACACTGCTGTACTAGCTATGAAAAAACAAGAGAATAGGGCCCAATACAAGGATGCGGATAAGGCACGAACAGATCAGCATACGCAGACATCCAAATTACAGAGGGATACGAAGGGAAAATCAAGGAATGATAGGAATAATAACTTTAAAAATGAGGGAGGCGAGTCACTACTGCGTCTAAGAGTGTCAGGATCTGAAATCTCCACTGAGAAAGACTACACGACTAGGCCAGAAACAAGGATAGACCTCGCCAAAGCTAGTACCCTCTCCCTATCAACCAATGACAACCCCCAGAGCACATTGACGACTGAAATAAATGCTGGGTTTACTAGACAACCTACCTTTGCGCAGATTGCAGCCATTAGACCGAAGGCACCGCAGCAGAACAAGACGAGTGAATCTGCCCCATCGATACCCTCTCGCACAAATCAATCCATGTTAGAGAACAATCTCGTGGACTATAGGGTTGAAAAAACAAATCAAATCAATGATGAGCACAATAGAACCGAGACCATAACTAAACGTGTTGCGGGACACAGTCAGAGGCTTGCCGATAGATTTAACATATCCTCTGTACAAACCAGAGGAAAGATATTTAATAGAATAGAATAGAATCTAGAATAGAATTCTAGATTTATCTCAAGACTCAATCCGCAGACAGGTCCAAATCTTATTAAAGAAATGTGCGACAGAGGATTGGGGATTGACGTAGAGGTCAAGCAAATACGCACACGACATCCTGCATATTCCTCTTTCATACTCTCCTGCCCACTAAATAGTGAAGGACGGTTCTTGGACAGAAACATCTGGCCATTAGGAACGCTAGTGAAGACATACAGAGAAAGGGCTGGGAGGCCCACAATTAGGAACAGCACCGCGAACCTACGAAGAGCCCAATAGCAATCAACAGTCAATTTCTCTCTCGCAAAAGACTCGAACCGGATCATTATCTTCTTTCAAAACGTAAGAAGCATATCGAATAAGCTTCACGCACTACAAACCTTACTACTCAACTCGGAGAATGACTGCGTATGCTTAGTTGAAACATGGCTCCATAATAACAGACACCTGGACGCCCTTGCACACCTCCTCCGGTTACAACTGCATCGCAAATGGAAGAGAGGGTAAAAGAGGAGGCGGTGTAATGATTCTTTTCAAGAAAGGATTTTCAGTAGTCAAAGAACTCGAGGCGCAATCGGAGAATTTCGAGGCTATCATTGCCACTCTTGGTACGGAAACGAGGAGATTGCAATTAGGCGTAATATACCTACCACCGGAACACACTAAAGAAAACAGAGCCGAGCTTCTTACGTGGCTCACCTCAAATCTGAGCACGGACACAGACACAATCATAATGGGGGACCTCAATATGCCACTACCAAAACATCGGGAGGCAAAAAGCGAGTTGGACGATACAATGAATGCTTTAAACATTATCCAATTGAAACCACCAGCAACAAGAGGAACTCAGTGCCTAGATCTCATATACTACAATACCCCAGATATAAAGTTGAGGAATAGCTACATGAAATTCACTTCGGATCACCAACCGCTCACGTGTGAAGCCACTTTAAGAAGAATCCGGAAGAGGAATCCGCCAAACTGGTCCGCATCCAAAAAGCGATACAAAGATAATTTTCTCATCAAAATATATTAAAAGTGACGTCATTCTGAAACATCTGATGGCATATAATTGGCAAAACCTATACCTTTTGGGCACTGATGATGCCTTATCAGCGCTCTCACAATCACTCATGCATATGGCTGAAGAAGGAGCATCTAAGGAAATTAAATTATCAGACAGGGAAAAGCCCTGGTTCAACTCACAGTTGAAAGCAATCTTCAAAAATAAGCAAAAATTGTTCAGGAAATGGAAAAGAACTGGGCATCCAGAGGACCACACCCAGTACAAACATGAAAGAGCACGCTTCATGAAGGAGAAGAAACGGGCACACATAGATATGGCTAAAGCAAAACTAAAAAAAGGCAAAAGAATTGTCAGCAAAAAAAAACTTCGCGCATAAAATGACTGAGGCATCCTTTAAGGAATGGACCGAAGCCACTTTCGAAACACCCCTCAAGGAAAACCAAATTGACAGCGAAGCAAACAATAACAGGATACAAGATGTAATCAAGGCGTTTAAGGAATCTATCAATAGTAATCGGATTGTCACTAACAATGAACATCTAAAGGAAATCAGTATTAGCAGAGACAACTTAAAAAGTGCAGTCAACAGCCTCCCAAATAAAGCAACGATTGGGCCAGATAATTTCCCACTATTTATGATCAAAATCTGTAGCTGTTACATCATCGATGTTCTACTACACATATTCCAGAGAATTTTGATGGAGGAGAACTTCCTGAAGCTGTGGAAAAGCTATTTTGTAAAACCTATCCCCAAAATAAAAAACCCAAAATCTGTAAAAGACTTCAGACCAATCGCTATCGGATGCTCATTGCAAAAAATCTTTGAAAAAACAATCCTGCACACCATTATCGAGCATTGCTTTAAGCACAGGCCAGAATACCTGCACTCAGTACTTCCGCAGAGATCGACCATCACCAACCTCTTGGGGACACTGCTAAGGATCCAGCAAGCACTAAACAGTAAGCAGCAGGTGGACGTAGTCTATTTAGATGTGGCATCCGCGTATGATAACATATCCATCCCAGCTCTCATAGTCATTCTGCGGGACTACTTTCACATTACAGGAAATGCCCTCGATTTATTAAAGAGCACTCTTCGGTGCAGACAAATTGCGGTGACAAACGAAAACATGTGCGCAACGTATGAGGTTGATAAAGGTGTCCCGCAAGGAGGAGCATTGTCTGCCACACTTTTTGCCATAGCCCTCGAACCCTTCTTAGCCCAGAACAAGAAGCACTTCATCACATACGCCGATGATATAAAATTTTTTATTACCTCAGGAGATCAGAAATCAGCTGACTACCACAACCAAGTGGCTAATACTAAAATAAAAGAACTTCAAGAGTATCTAGATTGTATCGGACTGCAGTTGAACGAAAAAAAGAGGACACAAATGACTTTCACAAATAAAATAAAGCCAAACAAAATGGCAATATTTGTGAACGGCATCCTCGTCCAAAAGGCACAGTCACACATTGATCTTGGTCTCAAATGGGACGAAGGCCTGACCTTCCGCCCGCACTTCGCATACATCCGTAACAAAACATACGCGGCGCTTTGGGCAACCAGGCAGGAGCTCACCGGTATTAGAGACCCCGGTCTGATGAAGCAATACATCAACAGATGTGTTACTCCTATTCCCCTATACGCGGCACAAATCTGGTCTTCAGCTGCCGAATGCAGTATCAAAGCCTTTCTAGGACTCGAATACTGGCTCTTGAGATTTCTGAACAGAATTTCAGCTAAGCCTTTTACCATCTCAAGAGCTATACTATACTCCAATTTAGAGGTCACACCCTGGAGACAAATAATCACGTCAAGGAACATAATGACCCTCGCTCAGCTTTTAACGGGACGACTGGACGCACCGAAAGCCCGAGAGTGGATAAAAATACCCGGCGAAAAACCAAGAAGAGTTGCAGATAAGAAATCACAACTGAAATCGGCATTTACGCAGTTAGATAGCCTCGGAAGATTCTTTCCAGCAAACACCATCCAGCTATTATGAACTTTCAAACCTCAATATCAATCCTGAAAAGCTCTGCAATTGCAAATCCTACAGAAAGGAAGTTCTCAGAAACTATTACTTGCAAATACAGATGTAGGGATACAGTTTCAGCACCTTGTTCGGCCAGACACAAGCCACTGGGGTTTAGGAAACCCGACCTCATCAAGAAATAGATGTCAGGATTGTCCTACCTACACAATTCTAATCCCACAGAAGAAGACGACTGCTGGAAATTTGAACTTTCAAATTTTTTATTTTACTGTATCGCGGTCATTCCTGTTGTTTCATATGCTGTACGTTGCTTGGTTGTAAATATTTGTGTTTATGTAAATACGGTGAAACTCCCACTTGTGTCTGTTTAAGCTTCAATTGTCATGGTATTATGTTCTTACCAGTTTACGGTAGTAAAAGCCTTTGCGAGTAATTAATAACTCAAATATTCCAGATAGTTATAAATCAGATATTATGTATTTCATGTATTTTATAACTGTAACATAGATGTATGTTTTGTAACATAGTTGTATATGTATGTTCACCCTCCAGCCTGTGGCTGTAACCGGGTGTTCTCCTAAGAGAAATAAACTGATAATAATAATAAAAACAAGTAGCGGTGTCGGCTAGAAATACAAACGGCTCTCCGTGTTGCAGTAACGTCAAGAATCCAACGGCTTATTTCAAACAAGCAGCAACAAATGTCACACTGATTATTTTGCTATTATTAATCCTTTATAACCTTTATGTCGAGGTGCACTCGATATTTGATAATTGTTAATATTAATTGTTTCCGTTAATTATTTTTTTAATAAAATGAAATTTAAAATGTTTTTTTTTTTTGCATTTTTCATAATGAATATATCTGCGTTTATTTATTATACTTTTTTTTATCATTATAAGGCCATTATATTATTAATTATATTAACATTAATGATATCCAATTTTTTGCAAATAACTCGGAGTGCAAAAACAAGTGTAAGTATCATTTCATATTTAGAATGTTACTTTTATGGAAAAAATCGTGGTAGCGGTCCGCGGGATTCAAAATTTTGAGTTTAGTGGTCCGTGAGGTTCAAAAGGTTGGCGACCGTGGATCTAGACAACACTTCAGTTATAGCTCGGACACAGCATGGTTGTTAAGGGAAAGTCTTGCCTGACCAATTTGATTGGATACTATGATGCAGTCACAAAAGAACTGGATGCAGGGAATAACTTCGTTATTATATATTTGGATCGTTCTTTGAGCCGACCGGGCTAGCCGGTTGGGTAAAGTGCCTGCCTGGAAACCCAAACGTCGCGGGTTCGATTCCCACCTCGGGCTTGGATCAAAGTACTGCAAAAACCTTGGGAGGTGCATTATGGCCACAGAAACCTATGCACCAACAACTACCAAAAAAAAAAAAATATATATTTGGATCTTAGAAAGGCTTTCGATACTGTTGCACATAGAAGACTGCTACACAAATTGGAGCAGTGTGGCATTTTGGAGGCAAATTACTGCTATGGATAAAGGGATGGTTCAGGGGGAGAAGACAGAGTGCGCGTGATTGTTCGGGTCAGGTTATTTACATGCTCCGCTTACTTCAATTGTTTTAGTTTCTTAAACTAGTGTAACCATTTTAATTTTCATCTAATGTCTTAGATTCATAGCTCGTGAAGAGTGAAAATCAAAGTGTTTTTGCTACTATTTCGTCCAGTAATTTCGGATTTCCTGGCAGAATTGCTAAAGTTGAATCGGACCTTATTGTTCGCCATTGAGAGTACAGTGTGTATTCATTTACCCATTCGAGCCCACATACTGCGAAAAGTAAGCGGTCAGCTCTTCACCACCCTACTTAATCCTAGCCTGAAGGTTTGGTTTTTTTTTTTTAGGAGCATCAGCAACTAAGGCCATATTGCTCCTGGGATATGCAGTGGTCATTCCCTGACATTTCTGCATCCTCCGTATTTGGTGGTGACGGGCTCGAACCCCGGTCTAATCAAGAAGCGTGTGGTACGCACTGCTGCTCCTTCCCACCTGGCTACGGAGGCGCCTACCTAGCCTGAAGGCACATTCATGGGTCAGTAAGTAGTCTGCTTTTACTTTGTCAGCAACCTTGCCATATCTCTCCCTGTAGTGTTTAGCGAATTTTGGGTACAATGCCGTCGAAAAATATGCAACCCTGCTCGAGCTGCGAAAAACTTTCCGACTGCCTAATAAAATGTTCTTCATTATCATGCCAACTTCTTTTTTGCAATTTTTGTAGTGGCATTAAAGATCTAAAACGGACAGCACACCTTAGGAAATCAAAATGGAGATGTGTACTCTGCCGCAAGAAAAATAGGGATTCGTTAGATACAGCTGACAATTTGGCTGCTCCCTTAGTGCAACTGCCTCCCTCCCCCACAGTCTCTCCCTCTAGAATGCTGAATGTTGTTAATGACGTCACCACACATATCAATTCCACTCTCAGTGAACCGACTACGAATAGCAACTTTTTGCCTGGGGTTACTGATAATTATTCTCAAAAGGAATCACAGGCTCAAGTCAGCTGCGCTTTTTGCAGGTGTAACACTGAGAAACTTGAAACTATTGAAGGCATTCTAAGAAAACTGTATTCAGAAAATAGCTCGCTAAGGGAACGTCTGAGCCAGCTTGAAGATTATCAACGAAAGTCCTTGAGCGTACTACAAGGTCTCTTGCCCGTGAACACTAGACTCCCTTGTCCTGGCCCACTGGAACGCCCATCTCCCACACCTGAGTCATCGCTACTACCCGAAACGGATAGTGTTACACTCTCTAAAGACAGCGCCTATAGCGCCGTGCTAATATCAACGAAACGGAACTCTGACATTGCAGGCATGAATGGAGCACAACAAAGCCAGATGCCCGGACCTCAATCGACGCAAGCATCCCCACGCCAACGGTATTCCAGAAACAGCAAAACCACCTTGATTGGCACGAGAGTAGTTAACACTAGCCTCAGAATACGAGATCGCCAAGCCACCAGCAATACTCATGCAAATATCTTCATTAGCAGGCTGGATCCGTTGACAAAAGTTGAAGAAATTCAGGCACTATTGATGGAACTAGGCATAACCGGAAAGCCTTTCAAAATCAATACCAAGCATCCGTCTTATGCTTCCTTTAGGATTCAGATTGATGGGCCTAATTACCAACAATACCTCAATGCAGAATACTGGCCCAGAGGTCTGTTGGTAATGTCATACTATGGGACACCAAAGAACAAGAACTTATCAAGCCCGAACTCCATTCCACAACAATGTATAACTACAACAGCATAGCTACCTGTCCTCTCTAGTGGAGTCTCCCAAATTATATCCGAGAGCGGGTGCAACTTATGGATGTCTAACGTGGAGATGACGAGCGAACATCGGACCGATCGCATTCCAGTTAGAATATCCAGAATGAGAGCACATCGAACGCGACATCGATCCCGGGACGAGATTTCAGATCATTATGTGAAAAGCAAATACTGTTCCAAGAGTAATCTCATCATAGTACAACCTTCTGTCGAAGTAAAAATTCGATGTTTCCTACAAAACATCAGGAGTGTCAAAAACAAGCTAGATGGTCTACTTGATTTGCTTTCCTGCTCAGAGTACGACTTCGTCATTCTGATTGAAACCTGGCTCAGAGATGAAATGGAAATTGCTGCCTTCACCTCAAATCTTGGCTATCACACGCTGGCTGCTAATAGAATTGGGAGACGAGGTGGCAGTGTAGCAATCTGTCAAAGGAGTTCACTACCCCTGATTAAGGCATCCACTTATCCAGGAGGTGATATAGAAGCTGTTCTTGGAATCTACCGAATTGCTGGTTTGTCGATCTCTGTGTGTGCCGTGTATTTACCTCCACCAGTTTCTGAGGATTCTGTCCTTAATCTGACAGCATAGCTGTCATCCACAATCAATCATCGGCAAAAGCTCATCATCCTCGGAGACTTTAACCTTCCACTGCCAGCCACAAAGAAGCTCCTAGATACTCTGTCATTGAACATGTCGGAAATGGGCATTGGTCTTATTCATGTTCCTCCCTCACACGGCGATGCCACCCTGCAGCGCATCTTCTCAAACTGTTTACTAGAGGAAACCCTGACCATAACTGAGAACTTCCTCCCGTCCGATCATGTTCCGATTGCTGCGATGATATTTCTGCAGGCACCTAAGGATGAACGTACACAAGTACAAACTACGAACACTGTCAGGAGAGTATACAATCCAAAATACATCAACATTGGAAAAGTTACTACCCTTTTCCAACTTTACCCATGGAACATACTGGCTGAGCTTAACATAAATGAGACTGCCTACTGGCTTTCGAGATGGATGGAATTCATTGCAAGGTCTGCAATGTCCAAAACTTGCATCCTTGGCCCCCACTCAAAGCCATGGTGGAATGACCTCCTGACCAAGGCCTTTAGGGAAAAACAGGCAGCCCATGCCTCTTACAAGAAGTCGCCTTCACAAGAGTCATACGCCAGATTTTCCAAAGCAAGGATGGATTTCCAGAAGAGGAAACAATTTTCTATTGACAATTTCATGAACGGCCGTCTATCCAGGGGAAAACGTGTGTGGTCCACAAGTCATACTTGCACTCCTCTGCCTTTAGATGTCCAGGAATGGTGTGAGCATGTGCTGCGTTTTAAGCGAGATCACCGTGTGTCCGAAGCATATCCTTGGAAGGAAGCGCTTAACATTTCTTCACCTGCTAGTAATACAGAAATTTCCGAAGAACAACTAATAAAAATAATAAATTCACTACCTGACAAGTCCACCATAGGAATTGACGCAATACCTCTGTTTAGTCTAAAAATTGCTTCTCATTTCATCAGCAAAGAGCTCACTCAATTCTACAACAAAGTACTCAAATTTGCACAGGTGCCTTCAAGCTGGTTATCATACAGAGTCGTTCCGAAAAAGACTCATGCGAAAAGACCGGCTGACTTCAGGCCAATATCAATTGTCTCTCCCTTCCTGAAATGCCTCGAGAAGTGCATCTATAATGATGTAGCACTCGCAATCTTTGCGCATAGGCCAGAACACACCCATTATGCCATGCCTAATAGATCTACGGTAACCTGCCTATATTCATTATCACAGAAAATACTTCAGGCCTGGAATGACAACGAAGATCTTCACACCATTTTTCTCGACATGAAATCTGCTTTCGACTCAGTCCAAATAACACCCCTTCTTGCCTTACTTGAGAGATTCTACGGGATATCCGGAAAGATGATCGAGATCCTCAATAGTTTGCTATCTAGGAGAATGCTTCACTTCGAAGGCGATGGCGTTAAAGTCACTAAAAGCGTCGAAGTAGGGATCCCACAAGGTAGTTGTCTCTCAGCCTTGTTATTTGCAGCAATATTCGTTCCACTAATGGATCAAATTCCAGCGTTCCTATCTTATGCTGATGATATTGTTTGCTATTTGCCATGCAAATGTCATGTTGGTCCTTCACAAGAAAGACAAACCGCCTCTGAATCTGTAAACAGCTACCTAAATACATTCTATAAGTATGCTAAATTTTTTGGCCTGTCAATCAATCCAGAGAAGTCAAACTATCTTATCTTTACGCCAAGTCGGATGACTTCTACTGATACTGCATCTTCTCTACTTCCGGTATTGGCAGGAAATGTCCTGACTCCCACAGACAGTGTCAAATTCCTAGGAGTAATCCTTGATGCCAACCTCACATATAAAAAACAAATCCAAGCTCAGTACTCCAAAGCCCTGAGAGCGTTCTGGGGAATGAAAATTGATCTGTGCAAAACGCACAATAAGAAAATAATCAAGAAGTACCTCGCAACTTATTTCTGTAGTGTACTCTCCTATGCCGTGGAAGTTTGGTCGGCGGCGCCACCCACCAGCCTCAGGAAATTGTGGGGCCTCGAATTCTGGGTGCTGAAGTGGGCCAACTTGTGGTCGCACCAGATCTACACAACATCTAAATCTACTCTCTGCTGCAACCTGCAATATATGCCCATAGTCCACAGAGCCCATGTGTTAAAAATAAAATCATTCCTTCATCTGTGCTCAGCTAAGCAGGATCACATCAACATCTGGAACACGGTTGGTTGGTTGGCGTTTGCCAGGCAGACATCTCCGTAGTACACCCTCCTTATGCTCAAGGCTCCAGCGGTTACAGAATTTCAAAAGACACTTCCCTAATGTGACTCTGGACACTCTCAACTCGCTCAACATCGACATCGACCTCGACCTGTGGACGATAGACAAGGCATATCGAGATGGCATCTTGTCCCATCTTGCTGTGTGTAAAGGACATTTATGTAAGTGCCGATCTTAGTTAGCCGAAGTAATTTCATGTTCAGCTCAACTTGTAGTCCTTTTTCGCTGTAATTACTATTTCATTCATTTTTACATTTTGACTATTATCGTTGCTTTGATCTTTAATTATTATTTAGTTATTATTATTATTTTATTTATTTATTTATTATTTTTTTTTTTATAAATCAAAATCACTTGTATAAACAACTAATTGTAAGATCCCTCTGGCTTTCTGTGTAAGGAATCACTAGTGTATAAAAATTATTTTAATAAAGAATCTTATTATTAGAGTGGTAATCAATGGACACTGCTCATCGTGGACTAATGTTATTAGTGGAGTCCCTCAGGGTTCAGTGTTGGGTCCATTATTGTTTTCTGTATTTATAAATGAAATTGATGATGGTATATCAAGCTTAATGTCCAAGTTTGCAGACGATTCAAAGGTTGTTAAGGACACTACTGACGCTATGCTGCTGCAACAGGATCTGGAGACGTCAAGCAGATGGGCTGAGAGGTTGCAAATGAAGTTTAACATTGACAAATGTAAAGTACTACATATGGGAAACAGCAACCCCAGAGCAACGTATCAACTCTGTGGTACTACACTGACAGTGGTAGAGAATGAAAGAGACTTGGGGGTAATTGTGCAGGCAGATATGAAGTTCTCTGAGCAGTGCAGACGGGCGGCAAGAGTAGCTCATGGTGTCTTGTCAATGATATACAGGAATTTTTCTAGCAGGGATAAGGAGGTGATTGTTCCCTTGTATAAGGCAATGGTCAGCCCACACCTTGAGTACTGTATACAGGTCTGGAGGCCTCATTTCAAGAAGGATGTAGAGCTGCTGAAACAAGTACAGAGAAGAGCAACAAGATTAGTGAATGGAACAAAGGGTTCTTACAAAGAAAGGCTTAAGCTTTGCAAATTACAGTGTCCGGCGAGGACACTGTAATTTGATAGAGGTGTATAAAGCCTTGAATGGTTTGAGCATGCTCAATGCCGATGAGATTCTTCCTCTTGCTCAGAATAATCACCTGAGAGGCATAAATTAAGATTGAGGAAAGACAGATGTAGGATAGATGTGCGGAAATTTGCCTTTAGCCAGCGGATAGTTGGTTGGTGGAACAGACTTACATCTCTTGTTGTGGAAGTTGATAGCCTAATTAAATTTAAGGCTCAGCTGGGCAGGTATTTCGAACGAACGAGGGGTGAAATGGAAGTGTTTTTTTTTTTTTTTTTTTTGGCTGATGCTGCATAAGCTTGCTTTCTTGCATCACATGCCTCTACTAACGCTAATTTACAAACATAATATATATGACACAATATGTGCTAGATTGCTGATGTGCTACCCAAGAGCTATCTTATCTATCCATGTGTCGAGAATTATTCGTCCATAATTATGTCCAGAATTATTCAGCCACGGTGTGAAAATACCCATAGAAGTAAACGATGTGAGTAACTTTTATGTGTTTTTTCACTCATTGGCTGAGTTAGTCAGCCTAAAGAGGGGATAAATAGGTTCCTCCTGGGTTTTTCATAGAACGAAACACACAAATTGACCAGAGAACACACTCAATTTATAGACATAATATACATGGGTATGAGATAGCTCCTCGGGTGGCCTTAATATGATCGTTTTTTATGAGAATGCTGTTATTGGGTTTTAGGCACATCAGCAAGTTAGACCATATTGTGACGTACATATTATGTTTGTAAATTGCAAGTTTTCTATAGTCCTTTTTTTGTTTGCTGGATGGAAAACCTGAAGAAAAGGATGCTACCCTCTCCTGAGACCAACTAATTCATCCACATTGTGAAAAATCCATAAAAATTTCTTGTGTCATTGACAGGATTCAAACCCCGGCCTTTTCTACCCCGTGTCTAGAGGACGGCGATAGTATACAGGTATTTATGTACAACGTTCCAGTTGAAATAACGTTTCAGGTGGGAACGTTATTTCAACTCTGTCTTGTATCACTTTTAAGATACAAAACTCTGTAGAAAAGGCCAGATACAGTATGCAGGGGCATATTCAGGGGTGAGCAGTGAGGGGGATATGCCCTCCCTTAGCCAAAAAATTTAAATTAAAGAAAAAGAACGCAGAAGCCGTTCTTAGAAAAAACTGAAAACCCTGGTTGCCATGCCCCCCCCCCCTTTTTACAATGATACCCGATTATGCTACTGACTGTATGTGAGTTGTGTTTTGTTTGTGTGCATCATTCCAATGTGTTGTTCTGGCAACTTTTTTTTTTACACAGAAGGGGCAATCAGATGGATGGCCACACAATTTTCACCAAGTTTTCAGTTAGAATGAATGCCGTTCTGCAAGCGAGTTTGGCAAGTAGGAATACGATAGAAAAAAACTCTTATGACAAATAGAAGTGTTCTTTAATAGACTTTCGTTTCCATTAGTGAAAAAGGGCAGGTTAGATTACGGCACCAAATTCGGGACGGATTACAGCGTCGAGATTTTGTGGTCTTAAACTAAAATGACCAGATCCTTAGTATTCCAATGCGGGACATCGAATTTACGACCCAACCCCTAAAAACAATATATACATGTATATATTTTTAAATTTTTTATTCATAAAAAAATATTCACATACAAAATACTTTTTTTTTTGAATTAAACTTATAAAATAAAATATCACACTTTTTAAAAAAATATATGCATTTAATTTATATTCCCTTGTGTGTGTTCCCCGTACGCACGAAAGTTGTTTAGCATTAGCATTAGTAGAGGCACTTGATGCAGGAAAGCAAGCTTATGCAGCATCAGCCAAAAAAAAAAAAAAAAAAACCACTTCCACTTCACCCCTCTGTTCGTTCAAAATACCTGTCCAGCTGAGCCTTAACCTTATTTAGGCTATCAACCTCCACGACAAGGGATGGATGTCTGTTCCACCAACCAACCACCCGCTGGCTAAAGGCAAATTTCCGCACGTGTATCCTACATCTGTCTTTCCTCAATTTGAATTTATGCCCTCTCAGGTGATTATTCTGCATCCAGTTCTTTTGTGACTGCATCATAGTATCCAATCAAGTTGGTCAGGCAAGACTTCCCCTTAACAAAACCATGCTGTTTCTGAGCTATAACTGAAGTCTTGCCTAAATGATCCTGCAGTGCTTCTTTAACCAGTGCCTCCATTAATTTTCCTGGAACAGAAGTTAAGCTCACAGGTCTATAATTACTTGTGTCAGCCTTTGATCCTCCTTTGTGAATTGGGGTCACATTTGCACATTTCCAGTCTATGGGTACCTCCCCTGAGTCCAAGGAAGCTCTCATAATTATGGCTAAGGGTTTGCTTACTTCCTTTGCTGCCTCCTTTAATATAACTGGATAGATCCCATCCACCCCGGGTGCCTTTCTTGTGTTTATCTTCAACAACCTCTCCTCCACCTTACTCTCAGTTATTTCAAGATTCTGTAGCTTACTGCTAGAGTTGAATACACCTCTGGCATTCCCCTCGATGAATAACTCCTCATGTGTGAATGTCGATGCAAAATATTCATTTAGTTTGTTAGCTACCTGAGCAGGATCATCAACAGTTGACCCATCAATATCAAGTGGACCAATCTGATTCATCCCCTTTCTTCTAGAGTTTACATAAGTAAAGAACTCTTTGCTGTTTTTCTTTGCATCCCTTGCCAAGGATTTCTCGTAATCTGCCTTCGCCTGCCTCACCTCCTTTGTAACTTGGTTGCATATCAACTTGTATCTATCATAGGCTTCTGTGTCATGTGTTAATTTGTAAGTATTCCATGCCTTTTTCTTCTCTGCCATATACCTCATTAGTTCATCTGACATCCATTTTGGCCTAAACCTTGAACAATATTTCTTAGCTGGTATGTAAAGCCTAGTAGCTTCCAAGATAAGTTCTTTGAATGCTTCCCATTTTGAATTTGCTGTTGGTAACATCATCAGTTGGTCCCACTGTATAGAATTTAAATACTGTCTCAGTCCATCGTAGTCGCGTTTACGGAAGCAATAACCCTTCCCTTTACCCCTAATGGTAGTTACCTCTTTGAGTAAATCCCACTTCAGCACACTGTGATCACTGCCACCTAGTGGTTCATTTATCTGCAGATTCTTAATGCATGAAGAATCACTGCTGATAATCAAATCAAGAGTATTACTCCCTCTAGTTGCTTCCCGAACATGCTGATGTAGAAAACAATCATCCAATAAATCCACAAAAGCCCTGCTAGTGTGTGAGTGACCAGTTCCTAAATTCCAGTCAATATCTGGGAAATTAAAATCTCCCATTATAAGACTCTCTGATTTACTGGCCCACTCTATTTCCCTGTACAGTTTCTTATTATACTCATCAGAGTCATTAGGCCTATAGCACACTCCTACTCTCAATTTTGATCTCCCAATGGTTATATCACACCAAACTGACTCAACACTGCACTGTCCAGCGATGTCGACTGGCTTCACTTCCTTGGTTTTTATGTGTTTCTTAACTGATAGCATAACCCCTCCCCCCCACTTCCTATCCTGTCTATCCTTTCTGTAGACGTTGTACTCCCGAAATGCCAGATCAGCATTCCTTATATCTGTGTGACACCACGTCTCTGATATCCCAACAATATCTGCCTTTGATGTTTTGAGCATTACCTCAAATTCATCAAATTTATTTACTAAACTCCTAGCATTGGAGTACTCGCAAGTATACCTGCACCTGTTTCTATTCTTAGCTACCCTAACACAACCCATGTGTTTACTTGTACCGCAATGGCTCCCAGCAGTCTCTGAAATACCATGCATCTTGTTTTTCAGGCTTCTGCTCATTCTAATAGAAGCAGTGCTATTATCTCTTTCACCTCTGCCAGTGGCTATTGTCAATCTATTGGTTTTTGTCTCCCCCCAAGCTAGCAGTTTTCCGAACCACCTAACACTGCCTCGATAGCATCGGCAAATATTCTTGCACCCTTTCTATTTAAGTGTATCCCATCCCTGTAGAAGCAATCTCTCCTGTTAACAAGAACAGTCCAGGCTGAAAAAAATTCTACCCCTTGATCCTTGCACAATCTTTCCAGGGCCGATTTGATCGACAAGGCTCTCATCATATACTCCCTCCTATCGTGTCTGGGCAGAATTGCAGACACTTTCAAATTCAACCCTAATTCTCGGCTTTTGTTCAACAGTGACCTGTACTTTAGCATTAGCATTAGCATTAGTAGAGGCATTTGATGCAAGAAAGCAAGCTTATGCAGCATCAGCCAAAAAAAAAAAAAAAAAAAAAAAAACCCACTTCACCCCTCTGTTCGTTCAAAATACCTGTCCAGCTGAGCCTTAAACTTATTTAGGCTATCAACCTCCACCACAAGGGATGGCAGTCTGTTCCACCAACCAACCACCCGCTGGCTAAAGGCAAATTTCCGCATGTCTATCCTACATCTGTCTTTCCTCAATTTGAATTTATGCCCTCTCAGGTGATTTTTCTGAGCTAGAGGAAGAATCCCATCAGCATTGAGCATGCTTAAACCATTCAAGGCTTTATACACCTCTATCAGATCACCTCGCTGGTGCATAGTCTCCAGACACTGTAATTTGCAAAATTTAAGCCTTTCTTCGTAAGAGCACCCCTTTGTTCCATTCACTAATCTTGTTGCCCTTCTCTGTACTCGTTCCAGCAGCTCTACATCCTTCTTGAAATGAGGCCTCCAGACCTGTATACAGTACTCTAGGTGTGGCCTGACCATTGCCTTATACAATGGAATAATCACCTCCTTATCCCTGCTGGAAAAATTCCTGTATATCATTGACAATACTCCATGAGCTACTCTTGCAGCCCGTCTGCACTGCTCAGAGAACTTCATATCTGCCTGCACAATCACCCCCAAGTCCCTTTCATTCTCTACCACTGTCAGTGTAGTACCGCAGAGTTGATACGTTGCTCTGGGGTTGCTTTTTCCCATGTGTAGTACTTTACATTTGTCAATGTTAAACTTCATTTGCCACCTCTCAGCCCATCTGCTCAACCTTTCCAGATCCTGTTGCAGCAGCATAGTGTCAGTAGTGTCCTTGACAACCCTGCCTACCTTTGTATCATCTGCAAACTTGGACATTAAGCTTGATATACCATGATCAATATCATTTATAAATACAGAAAACAATAATGGACCCAACACTGAGCCCTGAGGGACTCCACTAATAACATTAGTCCACGATGAGCAGTGTCCATTGATTACCACTCTCTGTCTTCTCCCCCTCAACCACCCCTATATCCATAGCAGCAATTTGCCTCCAATGTCACACTGCTCAAATTTGTGTAGCAGTCTTCCATGTGCAACAGTATCAAAAGCCTTTCTAAGATCCAAGTATATAATATCAAAGTTATTGCATCCAGTTCTTTTGTGACTGCATCATAGTATCCAATCAAGTTGGTCAGGCAAGACTTCCCCTTAACAAAACCATGCTGTGTCTGAGCTATAACTGAAGTCTTGTCTAAATGATCCTGCAGTGCTTCTTTAACCAGTGCCTCCATTAATTTTCCTGGAACAGAAGTTAAGCTCACAGGTCTATAATTACTTGTGTCAGCCTTTGATCCTCCTTTGTGAATTGGGGTCACATTTGCACATTTCCAGTCTATGGGTACCTCCCCTGAGTCCAAAGAAGCTCTCATAATTATGGCTAAGGGTTTGCTTACTTCCTTTGCTGCCTCCTTTAATATAACTGGATAGATCCCATCCACCCCAGGTGCCTTTCTTGTGTTTATCTTCAACAGTTTCTCCTCCACTTTACTCCCAGTTATTTCAAGATTCTGTAGCTTACTGCTAGAGTTGAATAAACCTCTGGCATTCCCCTTGCTGAATAACTCCTCATGTGTGAATGTCGATGCAAAATATTCATTTAGTTTGTTAGCTATCTGAGCAGGATAATCAACAGTTGACCCATCAATATCAAGTGGCCCAATCTGATTCATCCCCTTCCTTCTAGAGTTAACATAAGTAAAGAACTCTTTGCTCTTTTTCTTTGCATCCCTTGCCAAGGATTTCTCGTAATCTGCCTTCGCCTGCCTAACCTCCTTTGTAACTTGGTTGCATATCAACTTGTATCTATCATAGGCTTCTGTGTCATGTGTTAATTTGTAAGTATCCCATGCATTTTTCTTCTCTGCCATATGCCTCATTAGTTCATCTGACATCCATTTTGGCCTGAACCTTGAACAATATTTCTTAGTTGGTATGTAAAGCCTAGTAGCTTCCAAGATAAGTTCTTTGAATGCTTTCCATTTTGAATTTGCTGTTGGTAACATCATCAGTTGGTCCCACTGTATAGAATTTAAATACTGTCTCAGTCCATCGTAGTCGCCTTTACGGAAGCAATAACCCTTCCCTTTACCCCTAATGGTAGTTACCTCTTTCAATAAATCCCACTTCAGCACACTGTGATCACTGCCACCTAGTGGTTCATTTATCTGCAGATTCTTAATGCATGAAGAATCACTACTGATAATCAAATCAAGAGTATTACTCCCTCTAGTTGCCTCCCGAACATGCTGATGTAGAAAACAATCATCCAATAAATCCACAAAAGCCCTGCTAGTGTGTGAGTAACCAGCCCCCAAATTCCACTCAATATCTGGGAAATTAAAATCTCCCATTATAAGACTCTCTGATTTACTGGCCCACTCTATTTCCCTGTACAGTTCCTTATTATACTCATCAGAGTTATTAGGCCTATAGCACACTCCTACTCTCAATTTTGATCTCCCGATGATTATGTCACACCAAACTGACTCAACACTGCACTGTCCAGCGATGTCGACTGGCTTCACTTCCTTGGTTTTTATGTGTTTCTTAACTAATAGCATAACCCCTTCCCCCTTCCTATCCTTTCTGTAGACGTTGTACTCCCCAAATTGCATTTCTGCATCCCTTATATCTGTGTGACACCACGTCTCTGATATCCCAACCGGCAGAATTACTTGTTAAGTAATTCTGCCGGTCTCCTACACTTAATATTATTAGTGCCAACGTGTACAACTATATCGCCTTTTGTGCCCTTAAAAGATGATATTCGCTCTACAACATCATCAACCTTTGCCCCTGGCAGACATACCCTGGTCCTGTTCCACCTATCCTTTTTACAAAGCATGTTCCCCGTTTCCCTGACAATAGAGTCACCAACAACTACTAGTTCCTTCGGGACCAGCGCATTTTGCCTTGGGGATTGTCTCTGTGTCACGTGATGCCCAAGTGCAAGCTCTGGCGTTGATGTGGGCAGCTGAGAGCTTGATGGGCCCCTCAATTTAGTTTCTTCGAGGGCATCCACCCTGTCCTTCAAGCTCTCATATAGGCCCACAAGAACGCTGAGTTGTTGCCTGATATCGATACACTCCTTGCATCGCGCACACACAAAGACATCCCCCATGGCAGTATCATGTCCCGTACTCGATTGCTCTGTAAACATCATGCAAACAGTGCATTTTATAAGTCTGTGAGTCAGAGGACAACTGCCCCCCTCAGTTCTGCTCTGAGCCACAGCACTTCCATTAGCTTGAGCCTTTGGCTTTGCTGCTCTGCTCTGGTCTGAGTCATGATTCTATTAATTTATTATAATTAATTATGTTATGTTATTAATTATATAATATCGGTGTTTAGAATCACCATAGATAACTCTTAATAAACTACAAAGTAGTTGTTGTAGGCATCGTTTGCTCTTTCTCATATTGTGCTCTGCCTTCACGACGAGTTGCCATGATATTGCACTACTTTATTAATTATGTTAAATATAATTAATTATATTACGTTTGTAATCTAAGTCGTTATATGTATTTATTTAAAAGTACAATTTAACTGCTAACGAAGTTCAACTAACGCTATCTAGTACGGTATATAACTATCGTATCACAAAGGCGGGAAGGTTACGATCGGTAAATCTACGGACACTTAAGTATAAACCCCGGGGGCTCACATCTGGTGAGTATGGGCTTGGCACACCCAGGGTCCTGAGCTGGATATCATCATTCTTCTCTTTCTTGGTGATTCCCTTCTACTTTTGACTCTCTCTCTCAGGGTTACTCGGGAACTTTTTTTTTTTTTTTTTTTTCTGGTGCAGCATAAGCCTCAGGCTTCCTTGCATCATATGGATATTAATAATAATATTAATAATAATAATAATAATAATTAACTTTCAAATCTCGCTGTCTCAATTCAGAATAAACTAACGATCCTTACTAGGTCTATAAGCTACTTACAGAAATAATTCGATGTAAAAAATATTCAATCATGCTGGCTAATATGGCTAAAGAACTTGTCGTTCAACGGAGTTGCAAACACGTGGATACCCTTACCGATACTTTTATGCAATTACAAGGCCGAGTAAAGAATAAATACACCAAATTAATCAGAAAATCACAAAATAATGTTAATGTTATACTACTAAATTTAAATCAAAAGTTTTAGAAAAACAATAATTTCAAATCAATAAATAAGAAAAATCCACTTAGCGGCTTTGAACACGACCGTCTCCTAGTAGCCTCGTCAGCAGCATTACTCCAGTTTTACTAGCAGCATACGTCAGCAGCATTACTCTAGCCAAAGGTGTTTATGTGCAAACACCTTTGGCTTGGAAGAGGTTAACGAAATCCATTTGTAGAATAGTATGATGTCACAATCATACTTCTTAGTATGACGTCACAATCGTACTGCCTGCAGTTACTACTGCTGGAAGTATGATTGCAAGATACAAATATTTGACCACAATATTTGCATTTCTGTTACATTCCACTGTTAGATGCCGCTATAGATGTTTTCATAACAATAAATAAAAGTAAGCATACATACCTGAACAATGCAATTAACTGCCTGATTTGCAAAATGTGGTCCAGTTTGAATGTTAGCATATATGAATAATACTCCTATTGCCTTCACCACGTCTACCCCACTAGCGTGTAACAACTCAACTCTTAGGACGGATTTTCATGAAATTTATATTTGAATCATTTAGAAAGATTTGTTGAGCATTCCAAATATCATTAAAAAGCGGACTAATAGAAATGCTGCAATTAATATTTCTTTGTATGTCTGTCTGTCTGCATGTAATAACCCTTTGGATGGATTTTATGAAAATTTATATTTTGCTGTGCAAGAAAGATTTGTCAACCCTCACTGTTTCATTATAATTGCTGTAATTCTATTAGTGTGATTTTAATCACATGGGCTATACATATACTGTAGCTGAAGCACTGGATATTATGCTTCTGACATGTGCAGAAATGAAATTTTCTGTTTGCACTTAAATAGTGCTTTTTTTGCTGTAAATCTAGAATTATTAAAGTTTACTAATGCGTCTGAAATGAAATACTCTGGCACATTAACTACCTTTATTTTCTTTTTTTTTTCTTGTGATGAACTTATTTTTTAGCAGGTGGAAACTCCAGTAATTGATTTTTTCTGAACAGCATAATTATTGGCATTTTAATTGATGGATTTTAGCTGCAGCTGAAATCCACTGCCTTAATGCATGCAATGCATTCTTTTAAGGAGCAGAACATGTCTGTTAAATAGACTGTCTGCAACCCACCTTATGATGCTGGTGCAACTGCCCCACTAGCCCCTTTCCCTCAAGAGTAAATCTGCAGCAAAATGCTGCAGAGTTTAGTCTACACGCATCCCAAGCCTTATAAAAATTTTTTATACCCCTCGTCATGAAGGGCAGTTTGTCTGTTTCACCTGGCAGTTTCATCCAGAGTCCATCCTGCTGAAAAACCTCACACCCACAGTTTGAGGTTGCTAAACTCAATGCTGAATGGAAAACCCCCTGGGAAAATTCCCATAAGAGTAGCAGCTGGAATTGAATTTCAATCAGCTATTCAGCAAGCCAACAACATTGCCACAAGGCTACTGTGGCCCCCGTATTCTATCACTTTAAATTTCAGTATTACATTTCTTACCAGTTGTGTGTGCAGTGTGATGTGATTGCTAAACTTCCATTACATTCCATTGTTGGGCACCCTGTAGATGTTTTCTTATCAAAAAACAAATATAGCCTATATATATATATATTTTTTTTTTTTTCACATATATTTGTTTTATTTTCCAGAAATACCTATATTATATAGATATTTCTGTGAAATAATAATAATACATACTACTTTTAACAATAAAAACAATAGAAATTAAATAATATAATTAAATATATTTTTCTGCAGAGTGAATTTGAATTTTCTGCAGAGCGAGGTGATCTGATAGAGGTGTATAAAGCCTTGAATGGTTTGAGCATGCTCAATGCCTGTAGGATTCTTCCTCTAGCTCAGAATAATCACCTAAGAGGGCATAAATTCAAATTGAGGAAAGACAGATGTAGGATAGACGTGCGGAAATTTGCCTTTAGCCAGCGGGTGGTTGGTTGGTGGAACAGACTTCCATCCCTTGTAGTGGAGGTTGATAGCCTAAATAAGTTTAAGGCTCAGCTGGACAGGTATTTTGAATGAACAGAGGGGTGAAGTGGAAGTGGTTTTTTTTTTTTTTTTTTTTTTTGGCTAATGCTGCATAAGCTTGCTTTCTTGCATCAAATGCCTCTACTAATGCTAATGCTAATTTTTCTTAATAATTCTTCATTATTTGCTATTTCTTCGTAAAATTCTTCACAAGAATTAGAAAAATTACACGTAACTTGAACCATCTATGAGACAAAAGATGTTGCAAGGATGCAGAATAAAATAAAAAATGCAAAATCGTGATTCATGATATAAGTATGGCGGCTACAGGTCCAATCCGGGACAGTTTGCAATGCGGGGAAAACAACTTAAATGCGGGACTGTCTTGCATAATCTGGGACGTTTGGTCACTTTATCTTAAAGTTTTAAACTAACCTAACCTTCCTTACTGAAATTTAACTGGTCAGGTTACATTATGTCATTAATTTGGGATGGATTTAAGTGACAAAAGGTGTATATTAAACATTATGGACACCATTTTTCACTGAATCTGTCCCAAATTTGGTGGCGTTAACTAACATAACCCTTCTTACAACAGACTGTAGAGGAATGTACACTAAACATTATTTTTTGCTTTTGTCTGTCCCGAATTTGGTGGTGTAATATGACCTTACCTTTTTCAATAGCGAAAATGAAAGTCTGTTCACTTGAATCCTCCCAAATTTGGTGGCATAATATAACCTGATTCTTTTTCACTACTGAAAATGAAAGCGTGTTAAGAAAACTTCTGGTTAAAATTTATTTACAGGTACACCCTTCCAAAATAGCGGCGAGGAGAAGAGGAAGAAGGAAGATTGACGTGCTTAACCCACTATGGTTAGTGTTAGTTAGGATGTTTATCCCTCCCCCTTATATATTTGGGAGCTCGTTTTCCTATTTTAAAACTGCACGAAGGAGGTGAGTATGGGCTTGGCACACCAAGGGTCCTGAGCTGCTTATCCACATTCTTCTCTTTCTTGGTGATTATTTTCTACTTCTCTCTCTCAGAGTAATTTGAAAATTTTTTTTGCCTGGTGCAGCATAACCCTCAGGCTTCCTTGCACCATATGGCTAATAATAATAATAATAACCACCCTAACAATGAGGCAGGAGGGTGGAGTATGGAGTGTCTACCTGTAAATAAATTTTAACCAAACTTCCATTTGTCATACAAGTATTTTAATCATATTTCTGCCGACCATACTTACTTGCAGAATGGCATTTACTCTAACTGAAAATTGTGGTGATTAGCAGCAAATGAGTGTGAAGCAGTGGTTAGAGCTACATCTGTCCAACATTTACTATTGTAAAGATTCATGGGTAAGTGTCTCGTAGTAAACTTCAACCGATTATAGAAGTGGGAGTGTTTTTAGTACACTTTCATTTTGATATATTTATATATTTAAAGAACATTAGGTTAGTTTACGCCCCCAATTTGGGACAGATTCAAGTGAAAAATGGTGCATCCATAACCTTTTATAATACAGATTACAAAAACCGCTTTAAGCGTGAATCGATCCTGAATTGGTGGCTTAATGAACATAACCTTTTTAACTAGTAGAAACATTAGAAGGCACTGCCCACTCACTACTTTCCTTCTACCCTCCTCACCTGCATGTTACTGGAGGATGTCATGTGATATCACAATATGTCATGTGAATAATCACAGTTGGTCTACACAGTGGGACCAACTGATGATGTTACCAGCAGCAAATTCTAAATGGGACGCTACTAGGCTTTTCATACCAACGAATAAATACTATTCAAGGTTTAGGCCCAAATGAATGTCACATGAACTAAGGAGACTTGTGGCAGAGAAGAAAAATGCATGGGATGCATATTAATTATCATGTGATACAGAAGCCTGTGGTAGATATAAGCTAGTCTATAATCAAGTCACAAAGGAGGTTAGGTAAGCAAAGGCAGATTACAAGAAATTTTTGGCAAAGCATGCAAACAAAGACAACGAAGACTTCTTTACTTATATACACTCTAGAAGGAAAAGGATAAATGAGATTGGTAAACTTGATATCAATGGTTTTACTATTGAGAATCCTGTTCAGATAGCTGACAAACTGAATGAGTATTTTGCATTTAAATTCACACATGAGGAATTCTGTAGGAAAGTGGAGAACAGAACCTGAATAAACTCTAACAGGCAGCTAAATGTTTTTGTAATTACTGGGAGCAAAATAGAGGAAAAATTGTTGAAGTTAAACACAAGAAAGGAACCTGGGGTGGATGGGATCCATCCACTTATATTAAAGGAGGTGATAAAGGAAGTAAGCAAACCCTTAGCCACAATTATGAGAGCACCATTGGACTTGGGGGAGGTCCACAGACTGGAGATGTGCAAATGTTCACAATGGGTAACACAAGTATTTACAGACCTGTTAATTTAACTTCTATTCCAGGGAAAATAATGGAGTTACTGGTTAAAGAAGCATTGCAGAATCATCTAGACAAAACTGCAGTAAATAATTCAGACACAGCATGGGTGTGTTAAGGGACAGTCTTTTCTGAACAATTTGATTGGATACTATGATGTGCTCACAAAAGAACTGGATGAAATAAATAATTTTAATATCATTTAAGGGAAAGTTGCTACAATGGATAAATGGATGGTTGAGTGGGAGAAGACAGAGTGGTAAAGAAACTGGATGCAAAAAAATAATTTTGATATTATATACAGTACTTGGATTTCAGGAAAGCTTTTCATACTGTTGCACATAGAAGGCTGCTGTAGAAATTGGAGCAGTATGGAGTTACGGAGAAATTGCTGCTATGTATAAAAGGATGGCTGAGCATATGAAGACAGAGAGTGATTAGCATTAGCATTAGCATTAGTAGAGGCATTTGATGCAAGAAAGCAAGCTTATGCAGCATCAGCCAAAAAAAAAAAAGTAACATAAATAAATAAAAATAACCACTTCCACTTCACCCCTCTGTTCGTTCGAAATACCTGTCCAGCTGAGCCTTAAACTTATTTAGGCTGTCAACTTCCACGACAAGGGATGGAAGTCTGTTCCACCTACCAACCACCCGCTGGCTAAAGGCAAATTTCCGCACATCTATCCTACATCTGTCTTTCCTCAATTTGAATTTATGCCCTCTCAGGTGATTATTCTGAGCAAGAGGAAGAATCCCATCAGCATTGAGCATGCTCAAACCATTCAAGGCTTTGTACACCTCTATCAGATCACCTCGCTGGTGCCTAGTTTCCAGACACTGTAATTCGCAAAACTTAAGCCTTTCTTCGTAAGAGCACCCCTTTGTCCCATTCACCAATCTAGTTGCCCTTCTCTGTACTCGTTCCAGCAGCTCTACATCCTTCTTGAAATGAGGCCTCCAGGCCTGTATACAGTACTCTAGGTGTGGCCTGACCATTGCCTTATACAAGGGAATAATCACCTCCTTATCCCTGCTAGAAAAATTCCTGTATATCATTGACAATACACCATGAGCTACTCTTGCAGCCCATCTGCACTGCTCAGAGAACTTCATATCTGCCTGCACAACCACCCCCAGGTCACTTTCATTCTCTACCACTGTCGGTGTAATACCACAGAGTTGATACATTGCTCTGGGGTTGCTGTTTCCCATGTGTAGTACTTTACATTTGTCAATGTTAAACTTCATTTGCCACCTCTCAGCCCATCTGCTCAACTTTTCCTGATCCTGTTGCAGCAGCATAGTGTCAGTAGTGTCCTTGACAACCCTGCCTACCTTTGTATCGTCTGCAAACTTCGACATTAAGCTTGATATACCATCATCAATATCATTTATAAATACAGAAAACAATAAAGGACCCAATACTGAACCCTGAAGGACTCCACTAATAACATTAGTCCACGATGAGCAGTGTCCATTGATTATCACTCTCTGTCTTCACCCCCTCAACCACCCCTTTATCCATAGCAGCAATTTGCCTCCAATGCCACACTGCTCCAATTTGTGCAGCAGTCTTCCATGTGCAACAGTATCAAAAGCCTTTCTAAGATCGAAGTATATAATATCAAAGTTATTCCCTGCATCCAGTTCTTTTGTGACTGCATCATAGTATCCAATCAAATTGGTCAGGCAAGACTTACCCTTAACAAAACCATGCTCTGTCCTAGCTATAACTGAAGTCTTGTCTAGATGATCCTGCAGTGCTTCTTTAACCAGTGCCTCCATTAATTTTCCAGGAACAGAAGTTAAACTCACAGGTCTATAATTACTTGTGTCAGCCTTTGATCCCCCTTTGTGAATTGGGGTCACATTTGCACATCTCCAGTCCATGGGTACCTCTCCTGAGTCCAAGGAAGCTCTCATAATTATGGCTAAGGGTTTGCTTACTTCCTTTGCTGCCTCCTTTAATATAACAGGATAGATCCCATCCACCCCAGGTGCCTTTCTTAAGTTTATCTTCAACAATTTCTCCTCCACTTTGCTCTCAGTTATTACAAGATTCTCTAGCTTACTGCTAGAGTTGAATACACCTCTGGCATTCCCCTCGCTGAATAACTCCTCATGTGTGAATGTCGATGCAAAATATTCATTTAGTTTGTTAGCTACCTGAGCAGGGTCATCAACAGTTGACCCATCGATCTCAAGTGGACCAATCTGATTCATCCCCTTCCTTCTAGAGTTTACATAAGTAAAGAACTCTTTGCTGTTTTTCTTCGCATCCCTTGCCAAGGATCTCTCGTAATCTGCCTTCGCCTGCCTAACCTCCTTTGTAACTTGGTTACAGATCAACTTGTATCTATCATAGGTGTCTATGTCACGTGTTAATTTGTATGTATCCCATGCATTTTTCTTTTCTGCCATATGCCTCATCAGTTCATCTGACATCCATTTAGGCCGAAACCTTGAACAATATTTCTTAGTTGGTATGTAAAGCCTAGTAGCTTCCAAGATAAGTTCTTTGAATGCTTCCCATTTTGAATTTGCTGTTGGCAATATCATCAGTTGATCCCACTATATAGAATTTAAATACTGTCTCAGTCCATTGTAGTCGCCTTTACGAAAGCAATACCCCTTCCCTTTACCCCTAATGGTAGTTACCTCTTTGAGTAACTCCCACTTCAGCACACTGTGGTCACTGCCACCAAGTGGTTCATTTATCTGCAGATTCTTAATGCATGAAGAATCACTACTGATAATCAAATCAAGAGTATTACTCCCTCTAGTTGCCTCCCGAACATGCTGATGTAGAAAACAATCATCCAATAAATCCACAAAAGCCTTGCTACTGTGTGAGTGACCAGCCCCCAAATTCCAGTCAATATCTGGGAAATTAAAATCCCCCATTATAAGACTCTCTGATTTACTGCCCCACTCTATTTCTCCGAACAGTTTCTTATTATACTCATCAGAGTCATTAGGCCTATAGCACACTCCTACTCTCAATTTTGATCTCCCAATGCTTATGTCACTCCAAACTGACTCGACACTGCACTGTCCAGCGATTTCGACTGGCTTCACTTCCTTGGATTTTATGTGTTTTTTAACTAATAGCATAACCCCTCCTCCCTTCCTATCCTGTCTATCCTTTCTGTAGACATTGTACTCCCCAAATTCCAGTTCTGCATTCCTTATATCTGTGTGACACCACGTCTCTGAAATCCCCACAATATCTGCCTTTGATGTTTTGAGCAATACCTCAAATTCATCAAATTTATTTACTAAACTCCTAGCATTGGTGTACACACAAGTATACATGCACCTGTTCTTTTTCTTAGCTACCCTAACACAACCCATGTGTTTACTTGTACCCCAATGATTCCCAGCAGTCTCTGAAATATCCTGCATCTTATTTTCCAGGCTGCGGCTCATTCCAATAGAAGCAGTGCAAGAATCACTTTCACCTCTGCCAGTGGCTACTGTTAATCTATTAGTCCTTGTATCCCCCCAATCTAGCAGTTTTCCGACCCACCTAACACTGCCTCGATAGCATCAGCAAACATTCTTGCACCCTTTCTATTTAAGTGTATCCCATCCCTGTAGAAGCACTCTCTCCTGTTAACAAGTACAGACCAGGCTGAAAAAAATTCTACCCCTTGAGCCCTGCACAATCTTTCCAGGGCCGAATTGATTGACAGGGCTCTCATCATATACTCCCTCCTATCGTGTCTGGGCAGAATTGCAGACACTTTCAATTTCAACCCTAATTCACGGCTTTTTTTCATCAGTGACCTGTACTTGTCAAGTAATTCCGCCGGTCTCCTACTCTTAATATCATTGGTGCCAACGTGTACAACTATATCACCTTTTGTGCCCTTAAAAGATGATATCCGCTCTACAACGTCATCAACCTTTGCCCCTGGCAGACATACCCTGGTCCTGTTCCACCTATCCTTTTTACAAAGCATGTTTCCCGTTTCCCTGACAATAGAGTCACCAACAACTACTAGTTCCTTTGGGACCAGCGCATTCTGCCTTGGGGGTTGCCGCTGTGTTGCGCGATGACCAAGTGCAAGCTCTGGCATTGGTGTGGGCAGCTGAGAGCTTGATGGGCCCCTCACTTGTAATCCTTCGAGGGCATCCACCCTGTCCTTCAAGCTCTCATATAGGCCCATAACAACGCTGAGTTGTCGCCTTATCTCCTTACACTCCTTGCATCGCACACATAGAAAGACATCCCCCATGGCAGTATCATGTCCCATACTTGACTGCTCCGCAAACATCAAGCAAATAGTGCATCTTAAAAGGCTGTGATTCAGAGGACAACTGCCCCCCTCAGTTCTCCCCTCGGCCACAGCATTCCCATTAGCTTGAGCCCTTTGCTTTGCTGCTCTGGTTTGAGTCATGATTTAGATTTACTTTCAATAAAATTTCAATTTCTGTACAAAATTAAATCCTAAACTTGTATCCAAGCACAGTTATAACGCTATATTTATGTTTCAGTAATGAGTATTATCTACGAAATATTTACGTTTCAGTAACGAGTGTTATCTACGAAATATTTACGTTTCAGTAACGAGTGTTATCTACGAAATATTTATGTTTCAGTAACGAGTGTTATCTACGAAATCCCTTTATATAACTTTCGTATCAAGTTATGTATTAATTATTTGTTTTTACTAATTATTTATGTTACGTAACCTAAGTGGTTATATGTATAGTTAAAAGTACAATTTAATTGCCAATGAAGTTCGACAAGATTAATAGATTTTACTGATTAATTTTCCCGTAACAATGGCGGATATTTATGAACGGTAAACACGTGTATTTGATACCCTTTCCGATACTAAGTAATACCTACAAAATCTCTATCTAAGTTACTTGAAACTTAAGTACCCTAATAGGAATATAAAGCTACTCTAGAAAATAAGTTAATATGTCAATTTAAACTAATAAAGCAGAAAATAAATCAGAAAAAACTTCTCTGTTCAAAGAGCAGCAGAAAGGCACGTCCGCACCGGCAACCTCGTCCTCAGAACTTTGATAATCAATGGAGATTTCTCGTCATGGACTAATGTTATTAATGGAGTCGCCCATGGTTCAGGGCTGTGCCCATTGGTGTTTTGTATATTTATCAATGATATTGATGAAGGTATATCAGCCTTAATATCCCAGTTTGCAGATGCTAGAATGGTTGGCAAGGTTAAATGAACCAACTGCATGGTACTACATGCAGGGAAATGGAGAATGAAAAAGACCTGGGGGATAATGTGCAGTCAGATATGAAGTTTTCTGAGTAGTGCAGACAGAATTCCATAGAAGGTCATGGGGTCCTGTCAATGATATACAGAAATTTTACTAGCAGGGATAAGGAAGTGATTATCCCCTTATATAAGGAAGTGGTCAGGCCACCTTGAGTACTGCGTACAGGTCTGTAGATCTCATTTTGAGAAGGACAGAGTTGCTAGAATGAGAACGAAGAAGGACAAGATTGGTGAGGGGACAAAGGGGTGCTCCTACCAAGAAAGGCTTAAGTTCTGCAAACTGCAGCATCTGGAGACTAGGCACATGTGAGGTGATCTGATTGAGGTGAATAAGTCCTTGAATGGTTTGAGCAGGGTCAATGCTGATGGGATACTTCCGCTTGCTCACATTAAGAACCCGAGGGGGAATATACTGAAATGAGGAAAGAAAGTTGTCGAATAGTGTGCAGAAATTTGCCTTAAGCCAGCAGGTAGTTGATTGTTTGAACCAATTTCCATTTATACCATCCAATTTCCATCCATTACCTATTAGAATAAGTAGCGAACTGGAGCGAGAGGTGTTGGGGGTTTCAGGGACGGATGGCAGTCATCGTGAAACAGGTGGGTATATGGGATGTGTTAGAGTAACTAAGAATAAGAATAGGTGCATGTATACTTGCATTATACCAATGCTAGAAGTATAGTAAATAAATTTGATGAATTTGAAGTGTTGGTCAAGACATCAAAGGCGGATATTGCTGGGATATCAGAGACGTGGTGTCGCACAGGTATAAGGAATGCTGAACTAGAATTTGGGGAGTACAATGTGTACAGAAAGGATAGACAGGATAGGAAGGGAGGAGGGGTTATGCTATTAGTTAAGAAATACATAAAATCCAAGGAAGTGAAGCCAGTCGACATCGCTGGACAGTGCAGTGTCGAGTCAGTTTGGTGTGACGTAAGCATTGGGAGATCAAAATTGAGAGTAGGAGTGTGCTATAGGCCTAATGACTCTGATGAGTATAATAAGAAACTGTACAGAGAAATAGAGTGGACTAGTAAATCGGAATGTCTTATAATGGGGGATTTTAACTTCCCAGATATTGACTGGAACTTGTGGGTTGGGCACTCACACACTAGTCAGACTTTTGTGAATTTATTGGATGATTGTTTTCTGCAGCAGCATGTTTGAGAGGCAACCAGAGAAAGTAATACTCTTGATCTGGTTATCAGCAGTGATCATTCATGTATTAGGAATTTGCAGATAAAAGAACCACTAGGTGGCAGTGATCACAGTGTACTGACGTGGGATTTACTTAAAGATTTAATTACCATCAGGGGTAAAGGAAAGGGCTTTTGCTTCCGTAAAGGCGAGTACAGTGGTCTCCGACAGTTTTTAAATTCTGTACAATGGGATCAACTGACGATGTTACCAACAGTAAATTCTAAAGCACAGAAGCATTCAAGGAATTAATTGTGGAAGCTACTAAAAATTTCATACCTATTAAGAAATTGTTCAAGGTTTAGGCCGAAATGGTTGTCAAATGAACTAATGAGACTTGTAACAGAGAAGAAAAATGCATGGGATGCATATAAATTATCAAGCGACTCAGAAGCTTATGGCAGATATAAGCTAGTCTGTAATCAGGTCACAAAGGAGGTTAGGCAGGCGAAGGCAGAGTACAAGAAATCCTTGGCAAAAGATGCTAAGAAAAACAGCAAGGATTTCTTTACTTATAAAAACTCTAAAAGGAAGGGGATGAATCTGATTGGTCCATTTGACATTGATGGTTCGACTGTTGATGATCCTGCTAATATAGCAAACAAACTGAATGAGTATTTTGTATCTCCATTCACACGTGAGGAATTATTAAGGTTTGAAAATGGCAGAAGGTTATCAAATTGTAGCAGGATACTTAATGATTTTGTAATAACAGAGAGCAAAGTGGAGGAGAAATTGTTGAAGTTAAATATAAGAAAAGCACCTGGGGTGGATGGGATCTATCCAGTTATATTAAAGGAGACGGCAAAGCAACTAAGCAAACCCTTAGCCATAATTATGAGAGCATCCTTGGACTCAGGGTCGTTTCCCACGGACTGGAGATGTGCAAATGTATCCCCAATTCACAAAGGGGGATCGAAGGGTGACACGAGTAATTACAGATCAGTTAGTTTAACTTCTTCCGGGTAAATTAATGGAGTCGCTGGTTAAAGATGCATTGCAGGATCATCTAGACAAGACTGCAGCAATAATTCAGACACAGCATGGGTTTGTTAAGGGAAAGTCTTGTCTGACAAATTTGATATGATATTATGATATGGTTACAAAGGAACTGGATGCAAAAAATAATTTTGATATCATATATTTGGATTTCATGAAAGCATTTGACACTGTTGCGCATGAAAGACTATTGTACAAATTGGAGCAGAATAGTATTAAGGGTAAGTTGCTACAATGGATAAAAGGATGGTTAAGTGGGAGAAGACAGAGGGTGGTAATCAATGGGTGCTGCTCTTCTTGGACTAATGTTATTAGTGGAGTCCCACAGGGTTCGGTGTTAGGTCCACTGTTGTTTTGTATATTTATCAATGATATCGATGAAGGTATATCAGGCTTAATGTCGAAGTTTGCAGATGATACAAAGGTTGGCAGGGTTGTTAATGACAGTCATGGCAGTCTGCTACTGCAACAGGATCTAGATAATTTGGGCAGATGGGCTAAGAAGTGGCAACTGAAGTTTAACCTTGACAAATGCAAAGTACTGCATATAGGTAGAAGTAACCCCAGAGAAACATACCAACTGTGTGGTACTACACTCAAGATGGTAGAAAATGAAAAAGACCTGGGAGTAATTGTGCAGTCAGATATGAAGTTTTCTGAGCAATGCAGACAGGCTGCCAGGGCAGGTCATGGGGTTTTGTCAATGATATATAGGAATTTTGCTAGCAGGGAAAAGGCGGTGATTATCCCTCTGTATAAGGCCACGCCTTTAGTACTGCATACAGGTCTGGAGGCCTCATTTTAGGAAGGATGTAGATTTACTTGAGCATGTACAGAGAAGGGCAACAAGATTGGTGAGGGGAATGAAGGGATCCTCTTATCAAGAGAGGCTTAAGTTCTGCAAATTGCAGTGGCTGGAGACTAGGCACCTGCACGGTGATCTGATTGAGGTGTATAAGGCCTTGAATGGGTTGAGCACGCTGAATTCTGATGGGATCCTTCCACTTGTTCAGATTACGAACCTAAGGGGGCATAAATTCAAATTAAGAAAGGACAGATGTAGAATAGATGTGTGGAAATTTGCCTTTAGCCAGCGGGTGGTTAATTGCTGGAACAAACTTCCATCTGTCGTTGTGGAAGTTGATAGGTTGAATAAATTTAAGGAGGAACTGGACAGGCATTTGGAGGGAATGGTGTGATTTTTTTTTTTTTTTTTTTTTTTTTGGCTGATGCTGCATAAGCTCATACACTTGCTTTCTTGCATCACATGCCACTACTACTACTACTATTTGTTGTGGAAGTTGATAGCTTAAATAAATTCAAGGAAGAAGTGGAGAAACTTTTGGAGCAAATGGATGGGTGAAATGGGAAAGTTTTTTTTTTTTTTTTTTTTTGGCTGATGCTATATAAGC
Organism: Mastigoproctus giganteus; assembly: GCF_048544385.1. Lineage (NCBI taxonomy): Eukaryota > Metazoa > Arthropoda > Arachnida > Uropygi > Thelyphonidae > Mastigoproctus > Mastigoproctus giganteus. Next base: position 4,822,282 of record NC_143577.1, on the reverse strand, counting down.
TTGCTTTCTTGCATCACATGCCTCTGCTAATGTTAATGTCAGCTGAAATTAAAAAAACGAAACAGCAAAAATGGCAATTTTTTTTAAACAACTAACCAAAATTAACGCCACATACAACCACTGATTCTTCTCACCCTTACATTACTAGATGATTTCATGTGAATTAACAATGAGAATTTCCCATGCAGGTCAAAGAAATACTTCTTTTTTTCTTGGGGCTGCCTCCCCCCCCCCCCCAACCATTGATTTTGATCATGCTGCTGCCCCCATACCACCGCCACTATCAAGAGAATCTGATACCGTACTAAAATTCATACAATTACTGCAAAAAAAAAAAAAATTTCATTTCTCGTACATTTCTCGATTGATCCCTTTCTTTCTACAGACACATTGAAAACTATCCGTAATCTCCTTTCGTGTAGCCAATTTAATCAAACATCCACACTGAAAACACTTATATTCCGAAGTTATCATTATACACCATTCAATTGCAGTGTTACATCCATCCTTTTCCAAACCATACAACATTCTTTCAGTCACTCACTCCATTGGGATTGAACACGGAATAAAGAAAACACAGAATAACAAATAAAAAAACCCCGATATATAATAAGTGACAGCAGCAGAGCACAACAACCGAGCATAGCATGACAGTAATGACTAAACAAAGCAAATGATACGCATTGCCACTAAAATCAGAAAAATCAGAAGCAAATTGGCATCCAATCAAACAATCAGAAATGCAAAATGAGATCAATTGCACATTCTCGGTAATCTGCCAATCACAGAATTCGACTGGACAATCACTCCATTCTTCGACCACGCCTGCAACATGGTGACTCGTGTACTCATGTTCTGGAAATCAGTGCAGCATTCACTCTAATGCAAAATTGTGGTGATAAGCAGCCAATCACTGTGAAGTAGTTGGTGGAGCTAGACCTTCCAATCACTCATTATTGCTGAGATCAATTGTTAAGAGTCTTGTACTTAAGTAACTTACAGTAACTTAAGCCATTTGTGCTGTAGATATGTATATTGCATGTGTTATGTGGTCGGTTTGCTGGCCGAAAACCCCAAGTTTCCTGGAGTAAACAGCATGAACCCACACATGAGACCAACTAACTCAGGCTTGTCATAAAAGCTAAAAAAATTCCTTGCATAATTTATGGGATTCAAATTGAGGTTCCAATTGGTGTGGGGAGGACAGCAGTCCTACCAACTGTGCTACACGTGAGGGCTGGAAACTAGGGTTTTTCATTTCATACAGGCTTACACAATATTACCGAGATAGGTCAAAATTTTCTTGTGCCTCTAATGCTGTCCAACATGACAGGAGAAATTTCATGATGGAAGTCATGCAGATTAATTCTTGGACACTGCAAGCTTATAGGTAAAATTTTTCTTAGGCAAGTTGGCAGATGGAATTTATTCATTAAAGACACTATTCCTTTAAAGAGAAGGTGCAAGGATTGTTACTGATGCCATTGAGAAGACATAACCTTTCAGGTTGGTTGTTATATAGTTTTTAGGCACGTCAGTGATCTAGAGAAATTTATGCTGTGCTTATATGTCTCTCAAATGCATGTGTTCTGTGGTCAATTTTCTATTTTCTGAAAAAAATCCAAGTTTCTGAGAGAAAAACCATGCAACTATTTCCTGAGAATGACTGACTACGCCACATTGTGAAAAACGCAAATAAAAATTCCTTGTGTCATTGACAGGATTTGAACTCAGGTCTTTTGCAGTCACAGCATGGATTTGTTAAGGGGTGATCTTGGCTGACAAATCTGATTGTACACTATGATGCACAGTGGCAGATTAAGGATAGTTGGGGCCCCTAGGCAAATTATATTTGGGGCCCCCCAAAAATAATAAAAAAAAGAATAAAAAAAAAATAAAAGTTAGGTGGCAAATAAATGAAATTTTGTACTTTTGAATTTTTTGCTTAAATTTTCGCTTAAATTAATCAAGATTTTTATGATGTTTACTGAAAACATTAATCTATTTTAGATCACTATAGGAAAATGTTTTGGCTTGGGGGGGCCCTAGGCACGTGCCTAATTGCCTTAATGCGTAATCCGCCACTGATGATGCAGTAACAAAGGAACCGGATGCAAAATTTAACTTAGCATTAGCATTAGTAGAGGCATTTGATGCAAGAAAGCAAGCTTATGCAGCATCAGCCAAAAAAATTAAAGTAAAATAAATAAATAAAAAATAACCACTTCCACTTCACCCCTCTGTTCGTTCGAAATACCTGTCCAGCTGAGCCTTAAACTTATTTAGGCTATCAACTTCCACGACAAGGGATGGAAGTCTGTTCCACCTACCAACCACCCGCTGGCTAAAGGCAAATTTCTGCACATCTGTCCTACATCTGTCTTTCCTCAATTTGAATTTATGCCCTCTCAGGTGATTATTCTGAGCAAGAGGAAGAATCCCGTCAGCATTAAGCATGCTCAAACCATTCAAGGCTTTGTACACCTCTATCAGATCACCTCGTTCGTGCCTAGTCTCCAGACACTGTAATTTGCAAAACCTAAGCCTTTCTTCGTAAGAGCACCCCTTTGTTCCATTCACTAATCTTGTTGCCCTTCTCTGTACTCGTTCCAGCAGCTCTACATCCTTCTTGAAATGAGGCCTCCAGGCCTGTATACAGTACTCTAGGTGTGGCCTGACCATTGCCTTATACAAGGGAATAATCACCTCCTTATCCCTGCTAGAAAAATTCCTATATATCATTGACAATACACCAAGAGCTACTCTTGCAGCTCGTCTCTGTGCAGAGAACTTCATATCTGCCTGCACAATTACCCCCAGGTCCTTTTCATTCTCTACCACTGTCAGCGTAGTACCACAGAGTTGATACGTTGATCTGGGGTTACTGTTTCCCATATGTAGTACTTTACATTTGTCAATGTTAAACTTCATTTGCCACCTCGAAGCCCATCTGCTCAACCTTTCCAGATCCTGTTGCAGCAGCATAGCATCAGTAGTGTCCTACTGATGCTATGCTGCTGAACAACCCTGCCAACCTTTGTATCGTCTGCAAACTTGGACATTAAGCTTGATATACCATCATCAATATCATTTATAAATACAGAAAACAATAAAGGACCCAATACTGAACCCTGAGGGACTCCACTAATAACATTAGTCCACGATGAGCAGTGTCCATTGATTACCACTCTCTGTCTTCTCCCCCTCAACCACCCCTTTATCCATAGCAACAATTTGCCTCCAATGCCACACTGCTCCAATTTGTGCAGCAGTCTTCCATGTGCAACAGTATCAAAAGCCTTTCTAAGATCCAAGTATATAATATCAAAGTTATTCCCTGCATCCAGTTCTTTTGTGACTGCATCAGAGATATCATATACTTGGATTTCAGGAAGTTTTTGATACTGTTGCACATAAAAGGCTGCTGTACAAACTAGAGCAGGTGGCATTAAGGGTAAGTTACTGTTCTGTATAAAGGGATGGTTGAGTAGGAGAAGACAGAGAGTGGGTTATTAATGGACACTGCTCTTGGTCTATTAATGTTATTAGCGAAGTTCCACCAATTTGGTGCTGATCTGATTGTTGTTTTCTGCATTATTACTGATATGAAGGCCTCATTATATGGCTTATTACATCTGGAGGCTTTGTTTTAAGAAAGATGTAGTGCTGCTAGAACAAGTACAGAGAAAGGCCACGAGATTGATGAGGGGAAGAACTGAGTGCTCTTACCAAGAAATGCTTCAGTTCTGCAAATTGTAGCATCTGGACACCAGGCACCTGCAAGGTGATCTGACTGAGGTGTTTAAGGCTTTGAATGAATTGAGCAAGCTCAGTGCTAATGGGATTCTTCCTCTTTTTCAGATTATGCACAAACTAATAGCTTGGTCCCACCCAAGTTATCAGTTTTCCAACTCACCTAACCTCTGCCTGCAGCTCTAGTTAAATTATTATTGTGTGTAGCCCCAAGCTATCAGTTTTCCATCTCACCTATTTTCTTCCTACAGCTCTAGTTTATCTATTATTCTGTGTAGGCCTCCCAAGCTATCAGTTTTCCAACCCACCTAACAAGCACAGACCACACTGAGAAAAGTTTTACCCCATGAGTGTTGCACAGTCTCTCCAGGGCAGATTTGATTGAAATGGCTCTCTCTGAGCTGTCTATAAGGGACCCAGTTGCACTGTAGATCCTTTATTCTACATGGCCTCAACAATTGCTTTGGCCAAAGGTTGCTTTGTCCAGAAAAATAGTATGGGTAATAATTTGATGACCTGAAGCTCATGCAATTAAATGACATGTGACATCTAAAACATACCTGACATGATTATCGGATGAGCTTATTATATTGTTAAGCACCAAAGCTTTTCTTTTATTTGCAAATTTATCATAGACATTAGCATTAGTAGAGGCATATGATGCAAGAAAGCAAGCTTATGCAGCATCAGCCAAAAAAAAAAAAAAAAAAAAAAACCCCACTGCCACTTCACCCCTCCGTTCATTCGAAATACCTGTCCAGCTGAACCTTAAATTTATTTAGCCTATCAACTTCCATAACAAGGGATGGAAGTCTGTTCCACCAACCCGTTGGCTAAAGGCAAATTTTTGCATATCTATCCTATATCTGTCTTTCCTCAATTTGGGCAGAATCCCATCAGCATTGAGCATGGTCAAACCATTCAAGACATGTAAACGTATATTCTTGCAATTGCTGATGAAATAGAAAATAAAGCTTGAAAAAGTTTTAAGATCAATGATACCAAATTTTAAAGAGCTAAACAAAGTTCAAGTAAATTGTAATGTAAATAGACTATCAAACATTATATCTGAAATGAGATAACCTCTTTCTTTCTTTCTATTTATTTTATATATGGATGGAGTTTATTACCTTCTTAAAATTTAGTATGATTGGCTTTATTCCCATTTAGTTGGTTACTGCCAGGGGCTCACATCTGGTGAGTATGCACTTGGCACACCCAGGGCCCTAAGCTGGATATCATCATTCTTCTTATTCTGGGTGATTCCCTTTTACTTCTGACTCTTGTTTTCTCTCTCTCTTTCACTCAGGTTAATTCAGAATTTTTTTTTTTATGGCTGGTGCAGCATAAGCCTCAGGCTTCCTTGCACTGTATTGCTAATAATAATATCATTCATTTAATGTACGTGTACATAACATCTGGTGAGTATGGGCTTGGCACTCCCAGGGTCCTGAGCTGGATATCATCATTCTTATTTTTCTTGGTGATTCCCTTCTACTTCTCTCTCTCTCTCTCTCTCTCTCTCTCTCTTTCTCTCTCTCTCTCTCTCTCTCACTCTCAGGGTAATTTAGAAAATTTTTTTTTTTGGCTGGTGCAGCCAAAAAAAGCCTGAGGCTTCCTTGCACTATATGGCTAATAATAGTGTCATGTTTTTCATGTATAGTTTTCATGAAAACTGACTTTACCATGTAATATTTTTGTATCTGAGAATTCATGATTAATGCAAGGAATTTTTTATTCACTCAAAGTTTGAGCAAAAGTCACATTCCTCTGGGTTTCTTGAAATGTTTACAACTGTAAAGAATTATAATTTAAATGAATTTCATATTATTTTTTAGCATTTGCAGAGAAAAAATTCTAAAGATGTGGATAAAAATATATTTAATGAAGTTGATGCAAAGTACAGTAATCTTCAATCCCATTGTCGACAGAATGGAAAAATGGAAGAAAAACCCAGAGAAAATAAAAGGTAAATGTTTTTGAAAACTTTCTGTTTCATTTTCAAATTGATAAAGTCAATTTAGTAATTTTTATTTTGGCATCAGAAGCAATTTTGTTTCCACAGTTAAATTATCATTCTTAACTCCCTAATTCTGCATAAACATTAAATTTAATTATACATTATTCAAATTAACATGGAGTTAGGAACAGCGGCACATTATCCTATAAGCAAAAAAGACATTTGCCTAGGGCCCCAAAATCACTGTTTCAAAAACTCATGGCTGTTTTTTATTAATATTTTTAAGTGATTTTTATTGTAAACTAAACTTTCTACCTATCAAGGTCAATGAACTTTACTTGAAGATTAATTTGGCAAGTACATTTTTCCAACAATGGTTTTACTGATTTTGAAATTTTATATTTAGTTCTTCTGTCATATAATTTGTTTGTTTGATTACAACAATACAATGAAAATGTTTTTTATTAGTTATTAATTTAGATGGGGCCCCCATATTCCATTTTGATTTGGGCCCTAAGAAGGTATAGATGGGCCCCCGAATTCCATTTTGACTTGTGCCCCATGAAGGTATAGATGGGGCCCACAGATTCCATTTTGACTTCGGCCCCATGAAGGTATGACGTACCACTGGTTAGGTGCCTGCCAACTTTTGTATGATCTGAAAACTTGGATATTAAGCCTGATATACCTTCATCAATATAATTGATAAATATAGAAAACAACAATTGGTGCAACACCCATTGTTGAATGGGTGTAATGGATTCAACACCCAAGGCAGAATGCGCTGGTCCCAAAGGAACTAGTTGTTGTCTGTGACGCTATTGGCAGGGAATCAGGAACATATTGTGCAAAAAGGATAGGTGGCACGGGACCAGGGTATGTCTGTTAGGGGCAAAGGTTGATGACATTGTAGAGCAGATATCACCTTTTAAGGGCACGAAGGGTGATATTGTTCTACACGTTGGCACTAATGATATTAAGAATAGGAGACCAGTGGAATTATTTAACAAGTACAGGTCAATGTTGAAAAAAAGCCATGAGTTAGGGTTGAATTTGAAAGTGTCTGCAATTCTATCCAGACACGATAGGAGGAAGCATATGATGAGAGCCTTCTCGAACAATTCGACTCAGGAGAGATTGTGTAAGGCTCAGGGGGTAGAATTTTTCTCAGCCTGGTCAGTGCTTGTTATTAGGAGAGACTACATCTACAGGGATGGGATACACTTAAATAGAAAGGATGCAAGAATATTTGCTGATACTATCGATAACAACACTGAGTTGTCGCCTGATTTCCTTACACTCCTCACATCGCACACACACACACACACACACACACACACACACACACACACACACACACACACACACACACACACACACACACACACACACACACACACACACACACAAAGACATCCCCCATGGCAATATTATGTTCCGTTCCAGAGAGTTTGGCAGACATTTCACAAGTTGCACATTTTTTTAGGCTGTGATGCATTGGAGATTCGCCCCCCCCCCAAGTTCTCCCCCGAGTCACAGCACCCCTGCCACTTGGTGCCCGTTGCTTTGCTGCTCTAGTTTGGGGCATGATACTTTAAATTAATAAGATCAATAAATTAAATTAATTAAATGTCAATACTACGCTATCTAATAGAAACAGTGAAGCGAATTACGCTATATAATTATACGTTAGAGCTACCTAGTTACCTCAATTAAAAATTTGAATTCCCTACCATTATATACAAAAACAATGGCTGCAAGATTCGAATGAAATAACAGTTTGACGTATATTAAGTAGTAATCCCCAAAAACTCTTTATCTAAATTAAAATAAATACAACCAGCGTAACTATAAGACTACGTATTAAGTACAATATAAAATAACAATTATGTAAATAAAAAGACAAACACTTATCGCTTTTTCGGAGCCTGTAACTCACAGCTGTAATTTTTAAAGAGAGTATTAGCATTAGCATTAGTAGAGGCATTTGATGCAAGAAAGCAAGCTTATGCAGCATCAGCCAAAAAAAAAAAAAATAAATAAATAAAAAATACACACTTCACCCCTCTGTTCATTCGAAATACCTGTCCAGCTGAGCCTTAAACTTATTTAGGCTATCAACTTCCACGACAAGGGATGGAAGTCTATTCCAGCAACCAACCACCCGCTGGCTAAAGACAAATTTCCGCACATCTATCGGACATCCGTCTTTCCTCAATTTGAATTTATGCCCTCTCAGGTGATTATTCTGAGCAAGAGGAAGAATCCCATCAGCATTGAGCATGCTCAAGCCATTCAAAGCCTTATACACCTCTATCAGATCACCTCACCGATGCCTAGTCTCCAGACTTGTAATTTGCAAAACTTAAGCCTTTCTTCGTAAGAGCAACCCTTTGTTCCATTCACTAATCTTGTTGCCCTTCTCTGTACTCGTTCCAGCAGCTCTACATCCTTCTTGAAATGAGGCCTCCAGACCTGTATACATTACTCAAGGTGGGGCCTGGCCAATGCCTTATACAAGGGAATAATCACATCCCTATCCCTGCTAGAAAAATTCCTGTATATCATTGACAAGACACCATGAGCTACTCTTGCAGCTCGTCTCTGCGCAGAGAACTTCATATCTGCCTGCACAATTACCCCCAGGTCCTTTTCATTCTCTACCACTGTCAGCGTAGTACCACAGAGTTGATACGTTGATCTGGAGTTACTGTTTCCCGTATGGAGTACTTTACATTTGTCAATGTTAAACTTCATTTGCCACCTCTCAGCCCATCTGTTCAACCTTTCCAGATCCCATTGCAGCAGAATAGCATCAGTAGTGTCCTACTGATGCTATGCTGCTGAACAACCCTGACAACAACCCTGACAACAACACTGCCAACCTTTGTATCGTCTGCAAACTTGGATATTAAGCTTGATATACCATCATCAATATCATTTATAAATACAGAAAACAACAGTGGACCCAACACTGAACCCTGAGGAACTCCACTAATAACATTAGTCCACGTTGAGCAGTGTCCATTGATTACCACACTCTGTCTTCTGCCACTCAACCATCCCTTTATTCATAGCAGCAATTTGCCTCCAATGCTACACTGCTCCAATTTGTGCAGCAGTCTTCCATGCGCAACAGTATCAAAAGCCTTTCTAAGATCCAAATATATAATATCAAAGTTATTCCCTGCATCCAGTTCTTTTGTGACTACATCATAGTATCCAATCAAATTGGTAAGACAAGACCTGCCCTTAACAAAATCATGCTGTGTCTGAGCTATAACTGAATTTTTGTCTAGATGATCCTGCAGTGCTTCTTTAACCAGTGCCTCCATTAATTTTCCTGGAACCGAAGTTAAACTAACAGGTCTATAATTACTTGTGTCAGCCTTTGATACTCCTTTGTGAATTGGGGTTACATTTGCACATCTCCAGTCTACGGGTAGCATTAGCATTAGCATTAGCATTAGTAGAGGCATATGATGCAAGAAAGCAAGCTTATTCAGCATCAGCCAAAAAAAAAAAAAAAAAAACACACCACTCCCATTTCACCCCTCCGTTCGTTCGAAATACCTGTCCAGTTGAGCTTTAAATTTGTTTAGGCTATCAACTTCAACAACAAGTGATGGAAGTCGGTTCCACCAACCAACCACCCGCTGGCCAAAGGCAAATTTCCGCACATCTATCCGACATCCGTCCTTCCTCAATTTGAATTTATGCCCTCTGAGGTGATTATTCTGAGCAAGATGAAGAATCCCATCGGCATTGAGCATGCTCACACCATTCAAAGCCTTATACACCTCTATCAGATCACCTCGCCGGTGCCTAGTCTCCAGACTCTGTAATTTGCAAAATTTAAGCCTGTCTTCGTAAGAGCAACCCTTTGTTCCATTCACTAATCTTGTTGCCCTTCTCTGTACCCGTTCCAGCAGCTCTACATCCTTCTTGAAATGAGGCCTCCAGACCTGTATACAGTACTCAAGATGTGGTCTAACCATTGCCTTATACAAGGGAATAATCACCTCCTTATCCCTGCTAGAAAAATTTCTGTATATCATTGACAAGACAATGAGCTACTCTTGCAGCTCGTCTGCACTGCTCAGAGAACTTCATATCTGCCTGCACAATTACCCCCAGGTCCTTTTCATTCTCCACCACTGTCAGTGTAGTACCGCAGAGTTGATACGTTGCTCTGGGGTTACTGTTTCCCATATGTAGTACTTTACATTTGTCAATGTTAAACTTCATTTTCCACCTCTCAGCCCATCTGTTCAACCTTTCCAGATCCTGTTGCAGCAGCATAGCGTCAGTAGTGTCCTTAACAACCCTGCCAACCTTTGTATCATCTGCAAACTTGGACATTAAACTTGATATCCCATCATCAATATCATTCATAAACACCGAAAACAACAACGGACCCAACACTGACCCTGAGGAACTCCACTTAAGGGTACCTCCCCTGAGTCCAAAGAAGCTCGCATAATTATGGCTAGGGGTTTGCTTACTTCCTTTGCTGCCTCCTTTAATATAACTGGATAGATCCCATCCACCCCGGGTGCCTTTTTTATGTTTATCCTCAAAAATTTCTCCTCCACTTTCCTCTCAGTTATTAGAAAATCATCTAGCTCACTGCCAATGTTTACTTCACCTACGACATTCCCCTTCCTGAATGACTCCTCAAGTGTGAATGTAGATGCAAAATACTCCTTTAGATTGTTAGCCACCTGAGCAGGATCCTCAACTGTTGAACCATCAACATCCAGTGGACCAATCTGATTCATCCCTTTCCTTCTATAGTTTACATAGGTAAAGAACTCTTTTCTGTTTTTTTTTGCATCCTTTGCCAAGGATTTCTCATAATCTGCCTTTGCCTGCCTAAACTCCTTTGTGACTTGGTTACAGACCAACTTATATCTATCATAGACTTCCATGTCACCCATTAATTTGTATGTATCCCATGCATTTTTCTTCTCTGCCATATGTCTCAATAGTTCATCTGACAATCATTTTTTTTTTTTTTTTTTATGAAAACCCCAAACACGAAAGGTATCAAAACCTATAGTACTTAGTACCGTGCATGGGTTGAAGGAGAAGTATGGGGGAAGGGGGATACCGGAAACTTTGCTCTAGAGACTAAACATAGGTTTCTAGGCCTGAACCTTGAACAATATTTCTTGGTTGGTATGTTAAGCCTGGTAGCTTCCAAGATTAGTTCCTTGAATGCTTCCCATTTTGAATTTGCTGTTGGTAACATCATCAGTTGGTCCCACTCTATAAAATTTAAATACTGTCTCAGACCATCATAGTCGCCTTTACGAAAGCAAAAACCCTTCCCTTTACCTCTGATGGTAGTTACCTCCTTGAGTAAATCCCACTTCAGCACACTGTGATCACTGCCACCTAGTGGTTCCTTTATCTGCAGATTCTTAATGCATGAAGAATCACTACTGATAATCAGATCAAGAGTATTACTCCCTCTAGTTGCCTCCCGAACATGCTGGTGTAGAAAACAATCATACAATAAATCCACAAAAGCCTTGCTAGTGTGTGAGTGACCAACCCACAAATTCTAGTCAATATCTGGGAAATTAAAATCCTCCATTATAAGACTCTCTGATTTACTGGCCCATTCTATTTCCCTGTACAGTATCTTATTATACTCATCAGAGTCATTAGGCCTATAGCACACTCCTACTCTCAATTTTGATTTACCTATGCTTATGTCACACCAAACTGACTCGACACTGCCCTGTCCATCGATGTCGACTGGTTTCACTTCCTTGAATTTTATGTGTTTTTTAACTAATAGCATAACCCCTCCTCCCTTCCTATTCTGTCTATCCTTTCTGTAGATGTTGTACTCCCGAAATTCCAGATCTGCATTCCTTATATCTGTGTGACAGCACGTCTCTGATATCCCAACAATATCTGCCTTTGATGTTTTGAGCAATACCTCAAATTCATCAAATTTATTTACTAAACTCCTAGCATTGGTGTACACGCAAGTATACATGCACCTGTTTCTATTCTTAGCTACCCTAACACAACCCATGTGTTTACTTGTACCGCAATGACTTCCAGCAGTCTCTGAAATATCCTGCATTTTGTTTTTCAGGCTTCTGCTCATTCCAATAGAAGCAGTGCAAGAATCTCTTTCACCTCTGCCAGTGGCTACTGTTAATCTATTAGTCTTTGTCTCCCCCCCAAGCTAGCAATTTTCCGACCCACTTAACACTGCCTCGATAGCATCAGCAAATATTCTTGCACCCTTTCTATTTAAGTGTATCCCATCCCTGTAGAAGTAATCTCTCCTGTTAACAAGTTCAGTCCAGGCTGAAAAAAATTCTACCCCTTGAGCCTTGCACAATCTTTCCAGGGCCGAATTCTGTTAAAATCCAGTCAGCGCCCTCTGTGAAATACTGATTTAGTTTGTCAGCTACATGAGTAGGATCATCAACAATCAAACCATCAATATCAGATGGACCAATCTGATTCATCCCCTTCCTTCTAGGGTTTACATAAGTAAACAAGTCTTTGTTGTTTTTTTTTTTTGCATCCTTTGCCATAGA